>NC_139973.1:12525921-12963421 GCF_963993115.1 Abramis brama | reverse complement strand
TAATAAATATTAAGTATTACGTGAATGGAAGAGATTCAATTATCTAAGTTTGAAGGCACTTTCCAGCATGCAGGTTTTTAGCAGAAGATTATTCAAAGCAAGTAAAATAACTCAGCTCTGGTCATGAGAGAGATCAGCGTGGTCAAGCCACCCAAGCCCAGATGAGAGCCCAACAAAGAAGAGAGCCTCTCCTCTGAAGATCCCACTCAACTGTGGAGAATGGTGCCGAGCAGGCCCAACACAGTCATCCTTCCCTTCACGTTCTTCCTCTCCAACCGCACCTGGTTCTGAGCCTGCCAACTCCCTGCACCCTATGGGCCCCCTGTCCCGAAGAATGCAGAAGAGTTTCACAGGAAAAGACGGTGTGAATCAGTTAGAGATAGCCTCCATCTCCATCAGAATTCCAAAGAAAGAATTCATCTCGATCTCTCTCTAAAAGCCTCATATGCCAGATAGACCAGATGTGACGACAGGCAAAACAGAGGATGGAGGAGAAAAAGAGAGAGAGAGAGAGAAGGGAGGGCTGCCCAGTGGTCTTTCTTTCCCTGCCCCACTTCCTTTGAGAGGGTTTTCCGAGAGCCGTCTTGCTGTCTTCCCATGGCAACCTCTGAGGTGGCCCGGCAGACTCTTTTTTTTTTTTTCAGTCTTACGTAAAACCCCCCTCATAGCTCAACCTCCCTGCTCTGGCTGGCTAAAGTTTCTGCTCCAGTGGCCTTGGACAAGGCCACCATTAACTGCGGCCCTGTGTGGAGAGCACGTGGGACAAAAGGCCCAACACGGTGTCCCAGCCCTCAGACAAGGCTGGAAACAAATGTTACAGGGCCGACGCAGAATAGAATCATCCGGCCGATGTCACTGAATACATTTACCTACCTCAGAGCGCTTTCAGCAGCCCGCTTTTGTTTTATGCGGGGAAGAAGGGAAAGCATGAATGGTGGGCGGGAGGGGGCGGGGAGAGAGGCATGTGATGAGAAATAGCGGGGATCTCCACAGTGACCATCCAAGATGTGATAGACAAAAAAACTCCTCAAAGTTTTGCTCTGGGGATATTAGAAGGAGCATTCTTCACAAAACCCTTTTCCCCCCCTGTTATTTTAGAAATTCTTGTGTGGACATCCTGTGCTTAATACTAATTAGATGTTTGGACGAACGGCTTAGAAATGATCAGCTGATGTTTGTCAACTGATTATTTCTAAGCCCCAAACTGGATACCATTTGGAAACTTTAAAGCATGTTTTGTTTAGATCTTAAAATGTGTGATGACCCAGTGTAAACATTACATTTAAGTGGCATAAACTTCAGTATTATAATAATTTGTTCTAATACTAAACATTCAAAACTTTTCATTTAATTAATTTATACAACATCACATATGATTGTGGATGAGAACCCATGCATGTGAATCGTGATTGGTAAAAAAAGAAAAAAAAAGAAATTTCCCTCTGGGAAAGCCTCAAATTAGAAAAGCTGTATAGATTAAAGTCCACTTTCAGACTCCTCGAATCACCACATGGCTTCCGTTTTGATCTCCTTTGCCTTGATAATCTCCACAATCCACTGGGTTTGATTCAGTCATCTTTTTAATGGTATTCTAATCCATTTGCTCTTTGAGTTTTTGTAGAAGTCACAGTTCGTGGTCGCTGACACAAAAGAAAGCAGCCAGTGTATGACATTAAAGGTTTTGTGAACTTCTCCATACTTGAATGCACCCTTACATGGTGCTTATGCTTAGAGAAGTGCGTGTTTTCATCCTTGTTGTCATGGTGATTCTCATTCCTGCTCTTGCTTTCCTTCCTTGGACATTTTAGATGACATAAATTCATTCTTCTGGCCTTTATAACGGACATGACTGAATATCTACTAAAGTTGCTTCTTTCACCACCTGCGCTTTGAAATATGAACTTGGAACAGTATGTTTCTTTAATGGGGAGGGGTTGTACATGGGTGAAATGCTTTATGTTTCATGGCCTGAAGAGGGGAAGGTCTAAAGTATAACTCAGTAGTCACATCATAAAGCATAAGAACTGTTCATCAAGTGTCTCAGTAGGAGTTACACAGGCACAGATGGGGAATGGGACATGATGCCATTGTATTTGCTTTATAATAAAAGGTTTCTCTGGAACAAGGCAAGACTTACAATTTAACTGAATGCAGGGACTCCTCAAGAGCAATAACATTGTCAAATAATACTATTCTGCGATACACGCTTACGGTCATATGATACAGATTCGTCACAGTGCTTTTGATCATTAATAATGATTCTGTCACTTAATATTGTTTGAATTTTTTTATCTTCTTAATAATCCTATTCATGTAGCTCAAACAGTAGATCATATTGCATGAACTGAAATATAATATTCAAAGTCCTCTGCATCCATATGATAGATTTGTGTGAGAAAAAGACTAACATTTGCATTTATTTATTTATTCATAGAAAGCATCTTAAAGATTCGGAATGACAGTAAAAAAATGACATTCGTTTTTATTTAAATTTTTTTGGGGGGTATTTACTTTATTTATATATAGTAACTATTAGATATAAACAGTATTTTAAAGTTATGCAAAAAAAAAAAAAAAAATGTGTTAAAATGCATATTCAACATATCATGTGTGACTGTCAATATAGTCCCACTCAAGAAAAGTCACTTTTTTTGTTGTTCAGATAAATAAAATATAAAATAAAATAAAATAAAATAAAATAAAATAAAATAAAATAAAATAAAATAAAATAAAATAAAATAAAATAAAATAAAATAAAATAAAATAAAATAAAATAAAATAAAATAAAATAAAATAAAACAAAACAAAACAAAACAAAACAAAATAATAAAAAATAAAGTGTCTTTACTGATTTATTCAGCCTGAGAAAGCAAGCTTGGAATGACATGTGATGAGCTGAAGACAGGATACGTCTAGATGTCTAGATTAAGGAATTAATCAGGGGTAATTTACATGTTAAAATAGAAGTCTTTTGTTCCCATTGGCATGTGCTTTTTTGCTGGATGCCCGCTAACTGGATTTGGTTGTAAATGTTTTCTGGCTTTCCCGGACACACAGAAAATTGCTTTCGACATATCCAAAGCTCCCCCTCCTATAACCATCACTGTGTCAACAAAAGGCAGACGGGACCTCGCCTCTGGTGACAGAAGAGAGAGAAAGAGAAGGAGCCTCCAGCAGACGACATCCTGTCCTTGCTCAAAGAGTCTGTGTCATTTATAACAAATTGGGCCCTTTAGTCGGACTACCTGCGTGGGCTCTGAATGCAGTCCCTGACTGACTTCGCCGTCTTGCCCGCTGCCGCTTCCCCCGTGCCTTTTTGTTTTCTTTTGGGCAAACTCTTTCCTCTCACTCTCTCTCCATCTCAAGTGGGCTGGAAGTATCCTGGGAACCTAGCTAACAGTCCGGCAGAGCTCTTAGGACAGCTTGTGAATTAGTCCTTATTAGTCTCCCCCTGACATCATGACCAGCAGCGACTTGTCAGAGGAGCAACGGCTAACAATGGCAGGTCTTTTAACAAGTAAAGGGAAAAGAGCTGTCAGGCAGAAGAAGGCAGCAATTTGCTCAAGGAAGAAGAGTTAAATGACCCCCCTCTCATACATAGGCTTTCTCTACCTCTTTCTGTCTCGATCCGTGTTATCCTCTAGATGCTCTAGCATAAAATAGTTAATGTTTATTATGAGGCACATGTGATTACAATACAAAAGGAAGATTGTATCTTTAAATAGCATGGCCAGAGCAGAGTAGAAATGCGTTACAGGGTGTCTCAACCAGGTGTGTGACAAGTTCGCATGCAAATCAATGAATGCAAAAAGGCTACACAACAAGACAATCATAGCCAGTCAGTCAGTTAAAATATTTGATGTTTAATGCACAGTTATCGCAGTATTTGTTTTTGTTTGTTTGTGCATTTTTGTCCATAAAATGAAAGCTAATGGGCTCTAAAACAACATTAGACCCCAATGACTTTTATTAACAAATAAACAATGGTTCTGAGGCACTCAAAAGGAATATAGGTTTAAAAAGCCTTTATTTAAACTTGGCTATCCATTAAAAAACATGGCAACATGTTTCGGCCTCTGTGGCCTTCTTCAGGGCAAATTCAAAATTTTGAATTTGCCCTGAAGAAGGCCACAGAGGCCGAAACATGTTGGCATGTTTTTTAATGGATAGACACACACACACACACATATATGTATGTGTGTGTATATTTTACTATTTTAGTATTATTGAAATACTGTTAAAGTTTTTGTTCATATTTTGAATTTTTATATATATATTTTTTTCAATTTAAAGTTTTAGCCATTTTATTGTGTTTTTATAATTGTGGCGAGCAGGACGAGGCGAGGGCCGTGAGAGAGCGGCGCGAGGCCGGTGGCGTGATCTCGTATCTCTCACGGAGGAGCGGAAGCATAAAAGGGGGGAGAGACGACAGGGAAGAGCAAGAGAGTACCAAGACTGGACTATTTTATTATATGTGACAGCAGTCGTCCGTGACGACTTATTTTTTCTTTTTCTTTTTTACAAAGGTTTACTTTGTTTAGTTTTAGTTGTTTTAGTACTTCAACTTAAACTAAATAAATAAAAGATAAATGTTGTCTTGGCAGCTATACCTGAAGAGGTGAATTTTTTTTGTTTATTTTTGTGCTAACAATTATAATCCTGATGTAAAGTACATAGTGTATATAAATATATATAGTGTGTTCCACGTAATTAATACAGGTCTGAAACAACATGAACAAAATTTTTAATGAACAACATTTTTGAGTGAACTATCACTTTAAGAGAATGTGTAGCTCCTCAATGCGGGATCTCAGCGTTTCACTCTTTGAGTTCATGTTCCAATGGTTCATCAGCCCAGCAGTATACTTGCAGCTGTTGCAAATTATAATGGAGGAGTGTGCTGGACACCATGCATAATTTCTTTCTTACACACACTACTTTCCCATACATCACTGTTCCATGCTCCTGCAATTTCTTGAGGTGCCCGGCACACGGCATGCTGAGTTTTGGCCGCCTGCTACAATCCCACATCTTGTCTGCAGGAGCCAGGGGCCGGAGCCAGGCATGCAGGCAACTTGTTTGCCTCACTTTCGTTCCTCCTCCCAGCCATTCATTAAATCTGGGGCTCCAGAAGCAGCAGCCTAGCTGCACCCAACATGAGACACCGCTATAAAGCAAAGCACAGTTTATTCTAAAATGACTCACTACCCTATAAAGCACACCACTGGGGAACAGATGATGTCATGTCATTACAAAAGAACTGTCTATATCCATTCTGTCAATGCACAGAATTCATTATCTGCTCAGAAAAAAAAAAAGATAAACATTTATAGCAACACTAAGCCAGAATTAACCTACACTCGGCTTACTAACAACTTTTGCTAAATATCACAAGAAAATATTTTAAGACAAAAAATACACTTTTAAACGTTAAAAAAAAAGGATATCGATCAGGGGTGCGTTTCCCATACAACAACATAACTCACTGATTTTCTACCATAGTACGATGCATCGATGAAGAAATCAACTTGCTAGTCACGACTGTTTCCCGAAACCATATTGTCGCAAATTGGTAGTTCAACCACGTTGGTTAATGATGTCACGCAGGTGGTTGAGTAATAACTACTTTTAATAAATCTGTTTGAGATCGAATTAATGCTAGATGTTTTGCTATAAATTACGGACATGGCATCTGAGGACTATTTCTCATTTTTCTCTATTTTCTTTATTTCCAGATTCAGTCATAGGCTCGTTCTTACGTAGCTACTACGGCACGTACACACAAAACCACTCTTCAAAAACGACGCTTTAAATCTCTTGACAAACTAAAAGACACAAATGACATTTATTCCAAATGAAAGATATAGATTGTACTGAATGTCAGCTTGCTTATTTGGCTCAAGATAAGGATTTATTAAGCAATCATAATATTATTTATTCTTGTCATGCAAACAAGAAACTATTCTTCTAACCACAGGTCGAGAGCTGTCGTTCCAACCACACAACTTTGTGATGCTGCTTGCGAATGTTAGTTAGAACTATGTTTTTGTTGATACTTGAATACTCGTTGAACTATGATGATAACGACGGAACTTGATGATAACGGCGAACATACAGTATTTGGCAAACAATGCTTTTGGGAAACGCACCCCAGTTCAAATGAAGCAGCTCACCCCTGAAGCGCAGAAAAACAGAAATATCACTATATTATAAATGTGCTGTCCTGGATGAAAGGCCTGTACATATGGAGAACTTATGAGAGGGGATGGCTCTATGAACCTGAATGACAGCGTGGAATCCCAAATCTTCACAGCTGTCTCAGCAGGGCCAACAGGTTGTACCGATCACACTCAACGGTGAGATCCCTCACAGCCCTGGCTCATCTCCTTCACCATCTGTATCAAGTTAGGGGATTCGTGTCTTTACTCTCTCACTCTTGCCCTCTGGACACGGGCCGGGGTTACATCTAAAAGCATGCACATTGCTCATCTCCCTTTGTCCTCAGCAGGAATAGAGTTTATCAGAGAGCAGTTCACTGGCAGACAGACACGTCTGAATTTTCAGAATTTAAAAAGCATATGACTTTTGTCTGACCAAGAAGAGTCCAGCACTGCGTAGATCTTTGTATAACTCTAACAGCATAGTACTAACAACACCAAGGTCATGGGTTTAATTCACAGAGAATGCATGAACTTGTATACTAATCCTATAGATGTTAAACACATTTGATAAATGTAATGCAATGTTAGTTGCTTTGGATAAAAGTGTCTGCCAAATGTGCAAATACATTCTGTCACAAGTTTAGGGTTGTGTTGCTAGACTGGTATTAAGTGGTTACTTATTGACCCAAGTCAAAATAGGTTTTATCATCAGCCAGGCAAAAAAAAAAAAAAAAAAAAATGTCTGACCACTTTGAAAAGTACTAACACACCACTCCTGTACAAACTATATGATTTGAGATAACTTTCATGCGCTCCATTTCAAATTAGATGCCAAAGTTACATCCAAACCATATACTATTTTTTTTAAAGAAACTAACACTTTTATTTAGCAAGGATGCATTAAATTGAACAAAAGTGACAGTAAAGACATTTATAATGTTACAAACTTTTTCTTTTTCAAATACTATAATTGCTGTTCTTTAGAACTTTCTAATTATCAAAGAAAAAAATCTATCATGGTTTCCACAAAATGATAAAGTAGCACAATTGTTTTCAACATTGATAATGATAATAAATGTTTCTTGAGCATCAAATCAGCATATTAGAATGATTTCTGAAGGATCATGCGACACCGACGACTGTCGTATGACTGCTGTAAATCCAGCTTTTCCATCACAGACATTTACATTTACATTTAGTCATTTAGCAAACGCCTTTGTCCAAAGCGACTTACAAATTAGGACTAAATTAAGCGAGTCATCGTGAAGAGACAACGCAAGAAGTGCTCAAAATACAAAGTTCAAGCATTGCTCAGAGTAGCATATGCCAGACAAGGGAGGATTAAAGGAAAAGGAAAGAGTTTTTTTTTTTTTATGAGGTTAAGTGCTCACGGAAGAGATAAGTTTTGTTCTGAATGTTGTCAGGGATTCTGCATCCTGGATGAGGGTGGGGAGATCATTCCACCAGCATGGAACCATGAATGAGAATGTTCTGGAGAGTGATTTTGTGGCTCTCTGTGATGGATCCACGAGCCGTCGCTCAATGACCGTAGGCTTCTGGTAGGGATGTAGACTCGTAGGAGTGAGTGGAAGAAGGAGGGAGCTGAGCCTGTGATAGATCTGTAAGCAAGCGTCAATGCCTTGAACTTGATGCGAGAAGCGAGTGGTAGCCAGTGCAGTGAGATGAACAGAGGAGTGACGTGGGCCCTTTTGGGCTCGATGAAGACAAGACGAGCTGCAGCATTCTGAATCATTTGTAGAGGTTTAGTTGCACTTGATGGAAGTCCAGCCAGAAGAGCATTGCAGTAATCAAGCCTAGATATGACCAGGGCCTGGACGAGAAGTTGTGTTGCATGCTCAGTTAAGAAAGGCCTGATCTTCCTGATGTTGTGCAGTGCAAACTTGCATGATCAAGCTGACATGAATTACATTTTAAAATATATATTTATATTTCACAAATATTTCACACAATATATCTGTTTGTATTGTATATTTCATCAAATAAAGCAGCCTTGGTGAAAATAAGAGATTTTTTTCATAAATATTACAAAATATTACTGACCCCAAACTTTAGAATGGTATACTTTATTTGATAACTTGATGTAAGTATATGTAGAGAGAGAATACATATGTGTATTCACAATATTGTTCAGCTACATAGTAGGAACAAAGGGTGTTTTGATAGGAGTTGAAAGCAAATGTCTATAGAATGCGAGTGCTTATCTTGGGCAGATGGTGGTTTTAGAGAGACTTGAATTGACTGCAGAAAAGCTTTACACAAACAGCATTGTGCAGAGTTGCTTTTCCGTGCCTGCACTTGCTCCAGAGGGCAGTCGGTCGGCATCCTGCCAAATTAGACCAGAACAGCAGGGAGTGCGTTCTCTCTTCTTTCACCTCTCCAGCTTCTCATCTTGACCACTGGCCCCCAAAGAGCTTTTTGTCAGTGGTCAGCAACATGCACAATACCCACCTGGGGACCCAGATCCCCATCCCACAGGGGGGCCAGTGCTAGCGATGGACCCAGGGACTGAAAGCTCTCAGTAGGTTGTTGACACCAGGTCAACCCTGGCCTGGTGCTCAGTGGGTCAGCACTGGTCTGGCCAGGGAGGACAGAAAAGAGAGATCAACACACAGACGTCTGAGCTCTGACCACCCAAGGAAGCACAGGTCATCTGGCACAGAGACCTATGGAATTCCTGCTCATTTCAATACTGACTTACTCCAAATTGACAGTTGCAGTTGTATGGACTCTACTGGGCTTTTCACACTTGAAATTGCCAACCCAAATACAATCTGTATCGTCAATACATCATACTGTTTCTTATAATTACTTACCATCTGTCAGGTTTTGAGGTAAACCCTGAGATAACGTTGATATATGTCACAATGTAGATCCACTCTATTATTATTCTTACACTACCATAAAAAAATTTGGGGTCAGCTAATTAAAAAAAAAAAACTTTAATTCAGCAAAAATGATTTATGCTGTTCTTCTGAACTATCCATTCATCAGAGAGTCCTAAAAAAAATGTTTCACGGTATCCACAAAAAAATTTAAGCAGCAGCACTACTCTCAAATGTTTCTTGAGCACCAAATCAGCCTATTAGAATGATTTCTGAAAAATCATGTGACACTGAAGATTGGCGTAATGGCTAATGAAAATTGGCCTCACATGAATAAATTACGTTTTAAAATATATTAGAATTGAAAACATATTTAATAAGAGATTTAAAAAAGTCACTTTGGAGAAATGCATCTGCTAAATGAATAAATATAAAAGTGTCTGCCAAAATGCTAAAAATGTAAAACACTATTATGTGCTGAAAACAAACATAGGCTACATGAATGTTAAATATATAAGCTCTGAGACAGATAATGATTGGTTGGCTGTTAAAATCAGAACAAATGAGGCAACAGCTAAACAAGCTAAGGTAAAAGCACTTTTAAAAGTACACTGTAAAAAAAATTTGCACTTTTTTTCTTTTGTCAAATCAACTTAGATAATTAATGTTGTAGTAGATAACATAATACTTCAAGTTTCTATTTATTAAACCAATCTCCTTCATTGTATTAACTCAATTTTTTTAATTTCAATGAACTCAGAATTTTAAGGCAACCAGGTTACTTACTTTTTTTAAGTTCAACCACCAATACATTTTTTTTACAGTGTGCAAATGTGAAACATTGCTTAACCCTGTGTTAAAATTCTCTTGCACTCATGGTTCAAAAAGACATTAAACCCAAGGTTAAAAGTTAAAAATAAATAAAAAGAAGAAGAAGTGTAGTGAGCTCTAAAGAGATTCACGCTAAGTCCTTTTTAAACCAAGTCAGATGACTTGGCTGCATTCATAAGCAGATATTACCAAAGTACAGCTCTAAGACCGAAATCTCTCAAAATGTTAACTTGTATTAAATAGCAATAAAATCTGACAACAACATAAACTGTGCTTCGTTAGCTCAGTTTATGCAAAACAACTATATTTACTGTCTGGCTAATGTATATGCACATTCAAGAGTAAACAAAAACAGGCGATGCCTCAAATGTGAGTGGCATTAAAAATGTAATTGCTTTTTTTTAACTGTAAGGCGGTCGTCATATTGAGTGTTTTTCCCATTGATTTTTATATGAGCAGATTTATAATGTCCCTGGTGTAATGCCACGAAGAAAAAGGATTCTTTTACCCAATACATCCATTAGCACCATCAGTCAAACTCGTGTCTTTCTAAAATGTGTGACATCCTTCCTGTTTATCTGAGCTGGCTTTTCTCATCTCCTTTGCACAGAGCTGATAAGTTGAATGACATGAGAAAACTGTGCCTCTCCATTATAGCTCCAGCCAATACGGCCACATGATAAGAGTGAGGAAAGCAGCCTATTGCCTTTAGCCCCTCATCAATCCAGTCCCCATCCTTCTGGGCTGACAGTGTTTGACTGTTTCCAAACGTTTGAGGAAGCCCTGCTGGAGATAGGCCTTATCAGAAGCGAGCCAAACTGCCATTCTGCATCCATCCATCTATCAGCTGCTCAGCAGCCTGGAATCACACCTCACTGATGATCTGACATCGACTACAAAGAACAGGAAGATGACAAAGATTGAAAACAAATAAAATGCTAAAGCAATTTAGTGAAAGACAAATAATGCTATTAAAGACACACTGTAAATTTTTTCTTTGGCTCTATATTTTATGGATTGGAGTAAAGGTATTTCTTAAGCGTTTTTGTACCCAACACTTCATCTCTTGAGAGTCAATGGCTTTTTCCTCACTGTGAGACTCATAGATCTATGTGACTTCCACTAGCTAGTTCTCTGCCACCCTAGCAATTTGCAATAAAACAACTGGCCAATTAACACAGAATAGAGACATACTTGGATCCTGATCTGTCCCAGATTAATGACTGGCCACTGGTTTCACTCCCAGTGGCCATTCATCAGGCTGCACAAGTAGGTCACTTCTGCATCAAGCATTTGGTCAAGTCCATAGGGGCCCAGCACTCACCAAAGACTCCAATTTGATTTAATTGCTCGTTTTAGTTTGTGACCTGAAAAAGCCCTATTGGTAAGATTTCGCAGCAGCTTTTGCTAGACCAGAATTATGAATGGTTTTCAGGGTGCTTTTCTGTACAGTTAAGCATCTATTGTTTTGTTTCGGCATTGGGAAGATGCTAACTAAAATACATTTTTCAGCAGTATGACAGTCGCACGGGAGTTTTTAACAGTTTAGCTTTTTACTGAAGCTATTTTTCCAACTTGTAGTTGTGTATATGACAAAATTTAGCTTTTTTACATTGTTACATTTTGTATTGTAACTGTTGCATTGTATTGCGTGCAGAGCTTTATAGCACACACCTAAACCGCCCTCTTTCAAGTAGCATTGGGAAGTCCAACTTAGTTTTGAAGGAACACTCCACCGTTTTTTGAAATAGGGCTTAATCACCTTCTTTCCTACATTTAGATAGGTGGGCAAATGCATTTTTGTCTCAGTGCATGCATTGTTTAAGTTTGACAGGGTCGGCGCTAGCTTAGCTTAGCATAATGAATGGAATCCTTTGTTGCCAGCTAGCATGTCCTGAGTAAAAGTGATATAAAAAATAAAAAAAAAACACCTAATTACTTCTTGTGGCCTGCGTATTCACAACGAGTACAAATAGCGATGCAGATTAACACTAGGCGATTTGCTAGGCAGATATTGACTTATATATTAAGGACTATATTAGGGGGAAGCACAGGCGAAGCACTGCTACTTGGGCGTGATATCTCTGCGCCCAAGTAGCAGTGCTTCGCCTGTGCTTCCCCCTAATATAGTCCCAAGTCAATCTCTGCCTAGGAAATCGCCTAGTGTTAATCTGCATCACTATTTGTACTCGTTGTGAATACGCAGGCCACAATAAGTAATTAGGTGGGTTTTTTTTTTTATATATATTTCTTTTACTCAGGACATGCTAGCTGGCAACAAAGGATTCCATTCATTATGCTAAGCTAAGCTAGCACCAACCCTGTCAAACTAAAACAATGTATGCACTGAGACAAAAATGCATTTGCCCACCTATCTAAATGTAGAAAAGAAGGTGAATAAGCCCTATTTCAAAAAACGGTGGAGTGTTCCTTTAAATGAATTTGTTTGTTCTGACAGTCTGTGTAAATCAATTTGATGTGTTCTATGTATGTGTGTTTATCAATGTTCATATGTGAATAAAAGTCCAAATTCTGAGTCTCTGTAAATCAAGAAATTCAAAAACAATGCATCAAATCCATCAATTTAAAGGGATAGTTCACCCAAAAAAAGAAACTTTTGTCATCAGTTACTCTTTTATGTCATTCCAAACCCATAAGACTTTCATTAACATTTGAGTTTCTCTATAACATATTTAAAGTGCTCTATATGTGCGTTTATAAATGTTTATATGTGAATAAAAGTCTAAATTAAATCGCTTAATCATATAAAGTCACCATGTCTCTTCAGAAGACTTGGATTAAAATGCTCTTACTTCTTGCTTCAAAGTTTTGCTGTAATGGACTTTCAATGGAGGGACAGAAATATCTTAGGTTACATTAAAAATATTTTAATTTGTGTTCCGAAGATTAATGAAAGTCTTATGGATTTGGAACAACATCAGGGTGAGTAAATAATGATTTATTTATTTATTTATTTTGGGAACTATCCTTTTTATGTCTTTGACTTTTCATCCCTCTTTTCTACTCTGTTATATGGCCTTTACTTTTATTTAGTGTAGCGGAAGCAAAAATGTAAATCATTTTAGAGATACATATAGCTCCCTTAAACAGCTAATCATATTTATTTATATATTCAGTGTTATTCCTGTAGTTCAGTCGAGTATTGTGCTAGCAACGCCTATGTCAATTCCTAAGGAATGCATTAACGTATACTTTAATGCAATGTAAGTCACTTTGGATAAAAGCATCTGCCAAAGGCTTAAATAAAAATATTTCGGTTGCATTCTTTGGCAACATTTATTATGTGGCAACTGACAAGAATGCACTGAATTTAAAGAACAATCTTCACATGTATTAGTATAGGCAAAAAAAAAAAAAAACTTAGTACATCCCGAATATTCCTTTCTAGCCTCTTGACTAATGCAGCTTTCCCAAAATATGATTATCGTGTGTAAATTCATGCAGAACACAATGAAATTACAAACAACAAAAAGCAGAAGGATCAAATAGAACTGGTTTGCGTTTTCTATGGAGGACTAACAGCATTAGCAGCACTGATTAACACACTCGACCCAGACATTTATTGGCCTTAATTGAGGACCGTGTCAACAGCTAAAGTCCTTCTAATGGACATGGATCTGCTTCACCTGACTGGCATCCCAATTATCTAAATGCTTCACCTTAACACATGAACATAATCATCCATAAACACACACCCTAGAACAAGAACTTTGATGTTAGAACCTAGATAAGGTGCAATTAAAAGTCTAAATCTGTCCAAATCTGTAATAAGAAAAGTATTATTTAGGGTTGATTAATATTTAATCCTATGTTGCTGGATTAAACTAGTAAATGAAGACAGAGAGCAAACCCTATCAGGATCTAATCTACGCATCTGTGTATAAACAAAGTAAAGCTATACAGTTAACACAGACTGCCTTTTCTCGTCCCTGTGAAAGAAAGCAGAGGATGAAGGCTGGAAGCGCATTGTGGATTGCATTTCAAAGCTGCCGTCATCTGTGGCCAGTCTGACCTTTGAGTCCTGGTCTATTCAGATAGTGGCCTTTGTCGGACCACTGGACAAAGCGCAGGAGGTCTCAGTCTAGCTGTTGAGCAGATTAGAGAAGTAGACCCAGCAACGCTCTGCTCCAGTACCCTCCCTGGACCCTCCACTGGCCACAGAGGCCTCAGGGGCCAAGGTCAGCGTCCACTGTGACCCTTTCGGACCCCTGTCATGTTTGGACACATGCGAGCACAATGCTGCACAGGTCCTAATCCAGCAGATTAGCATACGGGGAGGATAAAAGAGGGCATAAGGTTACGGGCCTGTGCTCCCACCACGGTGAATGCGGGGCAAGAAAAGAGAGTGTTGGCATGGAGATGGACAAATTGTAAGACAATAAACAGTCTCATCTTCTGCTCTTTTTAAAGATGGATTTGTGGGGATGTTTTATAAAAGGAATCATCCTGAGTCTGTATTCAGCGTGATCTTTCAATTGTGTCCCAGGTTTAAGATGAATTCAGTGATCGTGCTTTAGTCATGCTGTGGCTTGAGCCTTTTATTCTCCGTGAATCGTGAGATTAGCTAAAGATTGTGAAATATGCAATGACTGCAGAACAAGTTCATTTGCACCGTTTATTTGTGTGCATGTTAAATTGAGAAACTTTGCTGCTAGGGACTGCTATTAAATTAAAATAAATAAAATTATGCAAACTGTTCTTTATGGAGATGATTTATATAAATATGAATAATGATGTGACAGTTAGATTGCACAAAAATTTAAGCTTAATGAACAACAATTCTGAAGTTCTGAGAATGCACAAAATGCAAAAGATGTTTGCATGCATGCCAAAACGTCCTTGTTTGACCCTTGGACCCATGGTAACTCTGCATCATCCTTAATGGAGCCCCTCCCCCCACAGACAGCAGCTGACCAAGTTTACCCAGTCTAATTAAAAACATTCAATTAAAATCATAATTAAATAAATAAAAAACATTACATCAAAACTAAAACTTTTGGCATTTAAGCACTTCCGTTTCCATCGTCCATCGTCCAAAGTCAATGGGTGTTTGGTTCAATGCCTGAAATAAGGTACACAAGGTATTTACATAAGGTATTTACACAAGCTCAAGATATTGTCACTTTTTATTCGAAGGGATGGTTACATTGAAGTCATGCGACCATGGTATAGTTCAATTGTATTTAGGCTAAAAATCCTATTGGGTTTTTGTCGAGGGTGATGCAAACTTCCAGGTTGGCCAACCAAAAAAATCTCTCTAGCTGTCTATTTAGGGCCATACTATTTTAGGACTGAATGTAGGTTTTTTATAGTTATTGACAAAGTTTAATATCAATATAATCAAATATAAGTAGAAATGGTGTAGAAACTGTAAAAATGATGACTCAATTTTAACAAATGCCTTTTTTTTTTAATGGGTTAAAAAAATGTGTGTGTGTGTGTGTGTGTGTGTGTGTGTGTGTGTGTGTGTGTGTGTGTGTGTGTGTGTGTGTGTGTGTGTGTGTGTGTGTGTGTGTGTGTGTGTGTGTGTGTGTGTAATGGGATAATGGGACACCAAAGTGTACCATAATTGTGCAAACTTTCCATACTGACCCGGTGACTGGGTCCAATCTCTTACCCCTGTAAGCTGGTGGTCTGCTTGGCCATTTCCTGTCAGGAATGTAAAGCCAGAGGCTGTGAGGAGGGGGGTGGGGTTGAGGGTGAGTCTCGCTCTGACGCTCCTGTGTGTTCTCATTCAACACAGGGGTCGTGTGTCAGGGGTGAAAGGTCAGGTCTGGAGGTGTGGAGCGAGTGCGGAGGCCTCGGGCAGGTAGGGTCTTAATTGGTCCTTTGGGAGAAGGGAAGATTTTCTGTGCCTATCGGGGAGTCAGTCTGTGATGAACTTGGAGCATTAATGATAATGACTGGAAGAAAGAGAACTGTCATAGGGTGAAGACTTCAGGGAAAAGCCTATGGGAGTATTTGTATATACTTCCAGTGGAATGATGCAGGCAGATGAATTCCTAAAGGAATTTAATTGGAATTTTATGCAGCATTCTGATATTTTGAATAGCGCACAACTGTGGTATCATGGGCTCTCCATTGCCAGTGACCTCTCCCAAGCTTTAGCCGAACTAACTGTAATCACACTTAACATTAACAAAATGCTCTATTCTCCAAAACTTCTGACCCTCTCTTCAAAGTTCACTCCCTCATCTCCACACTAACTTTTTGTATTTGTCCTGACCAATTTGTTGACATAACTCTGCCATTACCTCAACTGAGAAGCATCACAGAGTGCTGGGTAATTTCATTAACAAGAGAGGACCTGCAGCTGGCAAGAGGATACGGAGAGATGTAGTGAGTGTGAGGAAGAGGTGGGGGTCACATCACTTGTTTGTCTCCAGTGAATGACAAGAATGTGTCCGGCTGAAGAGAAAGAGTGTGTGAGGGGCAGCAGACGCAGCTGTGTAGAGGCAATGGTATGAGAGGTTAATAAATGCTGTCATATATCTGAGCTTTTCTATAATGTGCTGATTGCAAAATAAGAGCAGGCCTTTCTCAGCTCATTTACCATCCCGTCCCAGGGCTTGGGAAGCTGTGTATGGGAGCTAGGGCTTGGTCACAATGAATTTCTATCTTTAGGCCAAGGAATGTGTGCCTATGTCAGCTTGACTCATGACAAAGAAAACCTTGCTCATCCTGAATGGTCTAAAAATATTTACAGCATTGTTTGGAAGTATGGTCATATGACTTCCAGGCTAGCTTGACCCTTAGATATAAGATATAGTCTAAGATATAGATAGACTGAGGCAGCATGCTACTGTTTAAAATGTTCATCATGGTCTGAATAAAGCTTACTGTTTCACTACACACACAGTATACTTATGCATACTATGCAGTATTTAGCACATAGTATGCCTTTTCATTTTGAACATTGCCACTGTTTAAGATGACAAGGATTTGCCTCTTGCAGGTTGCAGATGGCACGTTCTGGTAGAGTGTGATTTTCTGGAACGTGCTGTGCAAGAGAGCCAGTGGATCGCCCTGTTTGCTCAGGGTGAGTCCCGGCACCCTGGGAGCACATTATCCACCTATTAAAGCCTTGTAATTATTTACCTTCCCCATCCTAAAGAAGGGCAACGTCTCTCAGATAAAGAAGAGCCTCTTGCTTTGCAAGTGCTGTTTGAGTTGAGGCTGGAGAGGGCTTGGACTAGACAGACTACAGTTGCTGTCTATTGTCAGAGCAAACATTCCTGAGCACAGGATCACAGCGATGGGTACACAAACTTGCAATCGCCACCCCCCGTACACACAAACCAACAGTCTTGGCACACACCCACCCACACACATATTTACACACAGGCATTCTTGTCCCCTGGCTGCAAAGGGCAGGTCCTGGTCTGGTGAGGGGCACAACAGTCATCCAGGACAATGAACACAATGGCCATTAGGCAGCAACTGTCAAAGGCTGTCGGGTGTGTATCAGCCATCCCCAAGGTCCTAACCCAATATTTGAGCAGGCCTGTGGGTGTGTTGACTACAGAAGGAGCATCCTCATTACTGGAGAAGTAGTATACTTCCAGATCAAATCAGGGGGTGTTCCCTCCCTAACATGCAGGTGAATAAACATGGTGTCCACAATATCCATAGTAACACCAGTGATGTTTTTCAGTCGGGTGCTCTGGAGCTCGTAACAGGTACTGGGCTCCATTCCTGCATGCACGAGACATTTTGTGTCTCACGAGGATAAAGGAGTAATCTTGTCTAGGCTCATCCGCCACACGCGTCATATGACACTTCTTTTGTAATTCCCTAATGGAACGATATGCTACAATGTATGTTCTATCTAAATGAGTTACAAATATATGCAGTCGGAATTTAACATATACAAATGCTGTATGACTGCTGTATGACATCCTATAATATCATGCACTTTTCCGTATACACATTTTTTCCGTGTACACACGTTTTCTTAGCTACCACAGAAAAAATAAAAAACTGTAAAGTAAAACATTTTAAAAAAAATTAATTGACTTTTTTAAAATTTGATTAAGGATCTTAATGGGATAGTGTGAGGAATAGTGCAGATAATATATAATATATAGTATATACACTACCGTTCAAATGTTTGGGGTTTGTTTTTAAGAATGTAATGCATATATTCAGCAAGGAAGCATTAAATTGATCAAAAGTAACAGTAAAGACATTTATGTTACATACTATTTCTATTTCAAATAAATGCGGTTCTTTTTAAATTTCTATTCATTAAAAAATCCTGAAAAAAAATGAATTAAGCAGCAGAACTTTTCCATCATTGATGATAAGAAATGTTTCATGAGTACCAAATCAGTATTTTAGTGATTTCTAAAGGATCGTGAAAGCTAAAAATTCAGCTTTTCCGTCACAGAAGTCAACTATATTTTATTAAAATAGAAAACAATTTAAAATTGTAATAATATTTCACAATAATATTAAATGCAGGCTTGATGTGCATTAGAGACTTAAAAAAAACAAAAACAATAGAAACACGTATACAGTATAGGTTAAGATTAGGGATAATCTGAAGTGTATTAATTGAACTCTAACATGGTTATGTTACATGTAACATTATGTAGTGGTGTATAAATGACAATTTTAAACTAAATTCAATCTCATCTAGTTGTTAGTGCTGCTAAGCTACAGAGGAAATTCAACCAGCATTCAGTCTTGTAAAGAATCCCCGCTTCAATGCAAAGGCTCTACACTTGTTTGCCAAGGGCTTTAGCATCTGCTAAGATACCATTCTTGCCAATGAAGTAATGTCACCAGACTTCGTTTGGTGCAGACACACTATACCACTTACACAGTGAATGCGGTCCTTAGAGTCCCCAACGCTGTAGTGGTAAGGCCCTACAAGTGCCACTCCGCTAGGAGGGATCAGCCTGCCTGTGGATACACTTTCATCCTGGCAACCGATCCCCCCTTCGGTCCCTTCTCCATACCAAACATCAGTGTTTACCTAAAGGATGAGGGAGCTGAGCTAGGACCTCACCTGCTGGCCCCGAGGTTGCCATGAATACCCCAATAATCCCTCTAAGTCCATGCAAATTCACCCAGGCTGAGTCGCTCAGCCCAGCAGAGGCGGCGCTCTGTTGTTGATCAGTTTGCCATGGCAGCAGCCCTTATCTCCACATGAAAGTGGGAGCCTGTCATGATGCGGACCTCATTCGCTGCCTTCACCGCCTCCCGCCGTCTCCGAACCTTTCACAGGATGCCGCATGTTTACTCCCAGCGCTCGGCGTGTTAAATTAAACCTCTAACAGTAAGCATTCGTGTCCCTTTATGAGTGAAAGAAAGAGCCTGGCTTGTTTTGTCTTGTGAGTGGAAAAGAGCCACGGAGGGATTAGGGAGCCGAAATATAGATTTGCCATCGGGAATCCATTAAACGGCCTCGTTCCCCTAACAAAGGAGCTAATTCATTTATGACATTCCAGGCCATGAGACAGTGAGGTCATCTTATTGATTTTTCCCACTTTTACTATTCAGATGAATAGTGAAGCAAAGAAAGAAAGAAAGAAAAAAAAACCCGACACATCCAGTGCTTGAGAAACAACCGTGGATCTATTCAGCTTCATCCATAAGCATTAGAGATATGTGCGTCACAACCAGTGGGTAATATCTATGCTAAATAGTTATAGTAATTTATGGCTCATCCTGAGTCGTAGGCCAGGGGGATGGGGAAGAAAATAAGTGACCTTTGTGCTTTGGCCAAAATCCCCATGGGCCTAATTCAGCTGGGGGAATGGACCCCACAGCAGCAATGGGAAGATGCCTCAAACATAATGCACACAATAGCCAATTGTGCAGTGGTTTCTCTCCTCAATATAAAGCAAAGAGCCCAGGGGACAGTAAAGGGTGAATGAAGCCTGTTGCTTTTCTCAGGCATGATGACACTCGGTGATGAAGGGGTGTCGACTCAGCGATCAAGATATCTTATTGTGAGATTTACAAACCCATGAATTTAGGATAAACACTAAAGCTGTTCAGCACATTTACAGTAATAAAACTAGTGTTCTCAAAAGGTTGAGGGGGCGATAATCGCTAATTTTACTTTGCATGGCTGTAAATTCAAGACAAAATTTTTAAATTGCTGCAATTAAAAATCAATCTGTTTCCATATGAGATTTGAGTGTGCACCAGTGTTTTCTGTACAGCAACCATAAATGCAATGCAAGTCATGATGTCTGATTGACAAACAAATTGCTCGTTTGCACCTCAATAAAAATGATTCATAAAAGCTTTAAACAGATAGCTGTTTGAATCAGACTCACTCACTCATTGAGTTGTTCTAATCCATTACTTAAACGGGAGCCATTTATGTCTTGAAATGATCTGAAATGAACCAGGAAGGAACTGTGATGTACATTTTACGTTTGCGAGATCAGTCTGTTCACTGTTCATTTGACAATGTGTAATTAAACATTCAGATTCACAAAATAGATTTGTTATCGTAATAAATTATTAAATGGTTTTCTAAAAAACATTGAAATATTTGACAAAAAAAAAAATGTTGGTTATTGTTTAGCTTTTAACAGCAAATTCAACTTACAATTGGATCTCATTTGCTAAGAAGCATTGAATGAACTGAAGCGCCTCTGAACAATCATCTTTATCAAGCGATTCTGTAATTTGTCAACTACTAAAGTCATTTGGCATGAAAATGTTCCATTTTAGGGACTTTTTGTTTGTTTGTCTGGAGTCGTATTTCCACAGAACAGATCATAAGGTAAAGTGTTTCGTATCAACACCATAAGAACAGTAAAGATTGTGACATTTTTAGATTCATTTTTGTTTTTAGAGAAAATGATTCCTAATCAAACAATTAAAAGTCAAAAAAACCAAAAGGCGTTAAGAGTACAACAATACGGACACCACAAACGGCTTCACTCTAATTGTCACTGGATTTCAGCCATATTAGTGCAGTAAAAAAAAAATTAAAATCCCACCCTGTCTTGCAGCCCTTTATCAACTGTGATCTGTATAGGACTGGGACAGCACAAAGCCCAGAGGGGCTGGCCCATCCCAAAAGACAAGCCTGTGAACAAATGGTTACATGGCCAAAACAGCCCAAAAGCTGAACTGCTGAATTTATTTCCTTTTCCCAAGCTTTATTCACAAAGTGACTCTGCGTGGCCACCCTCCCCAAAAAGGGCGGGCGGTGAGGTAGACAGGGGGGCGATGACAGAAGGGGCATAGACAGAACAAGTCAGTGTCTTTTGAGGGAAAAATAAAGCTTTGTGAGCATCGGCAGTGGTGGCACATTTGACAGGTCTTTACCAGTCTTCAGCTCCTTTGTGTCACTCACATAATGGAGAAAAACACAAACTGAGCCACTGTGGCGTTGTGGCCCTGGCTATTAGTCAACGTGACGGCCTTTGGAGATGCTAATGGCCATATAGTGTGTCCTCCCCCGTCTTCAGAAGCCAGTTATCTGATAGCACAAAGGCATTTCGCTGGAGGTTGACTTCTCCTTCGCCCCTATTGAAACGCTACAGAGTCATTAGGTTAAAGTCTTTCTCTTTTTTTCCCCTCCAAACACTCCTCCTTCTCAGACTATCCTTTTTAACAAACGGGGGAATATAACCATTCTCCGAGACGTGAGAGAGGCCGGAGCATATGTATGCGTGCGACCCCTCAGGTGCTGGAAAAGAAATGGAGCGCTCTCTAAAAAACAGACACCCCGCAATTCCCTCCGCACCCCTCCGGCGAGGTAACGATGCCAGTAACAATCAAGGCCTTGTGAAATGGGAGAGGATGCCCAGGAGTTAAAGACCTCTTGCCCACTGTGTTATTCATCAGTGTGGGCTGGAGCCGAGAGCTCAAGGGCCCCACGCTTCCACACATAGCCCAGAGGTCCAGCTCTGACAACCCTGCACTGATGAGCACAGGCCACAGAGAACAGAGTCATACCTCAGAGCAAGGGCCACTCATACCTAACATGCATCATCTTCCAGATTCATCAGTTGCAGGAAATGTACATTGACATACAAGAACTTGAATGCATACGGCATCTAAAATTGGTCTTTATTTAAATATCAGTAAACAGAAAATTCAAATACCACTGCAGTTTTGTTTTTTTGTAAACTAATCTAGGGCAGTGGAGCTCAACTGGTAATTTTACATCAGACATTAAGCGATCGAATGAAAATTCTGTCTTAAACTACTATGTACTAACTTTTAAATTAATTATTTAATTCAATGCACTTATTGTGTAGGCTACATGTATGTTTTCACATTGTACAAAGCAACTGATAGTTGCATTCATGGTATACATTTGGGGCCAGATTTACTAAATGGGGCAAAATTAGCGTGAAGGCGCGATTCCACAAATGCGCCAATGGGAGGGGCAAGTTTTGCACGTGATCTACTGCTGACGCGCAATGAAAGAACCCAGACACAGTCAAATCATTTACATAATGACCAACGCAATCTACCAAGAGCAGCGTAAAAATTTGCGTTGAGACCACTGATAACGCAGGTGAAAATGCGGATTGTAGATCCCAGCTAAAGAACAGTACGTTGAAAAGAGCCAGTAAAGGGTTGCAAGAAGCACCAGGTATTGCGTGACTCCCTGTAGTTGAGGGTTCCAAGACATCTTTTATTTACTGCAGTAAATTTAAAATAACATGGCTTGGCAAACGATGTTTAACGATAACGATAACGTCTTCCTCTGGCATTCCAAAGAAATTAATGAGTGGAAAATATTTTCTCCCAGAACCACGCGCACTGTTCTCTACGGTGTCTCCTCCTAGCAGCAACAGTTGCAGCCATGTCGCAAAATGGGTTAAGACATGCTTTTTTGGGGTGTTAAATAATGGCGCAAATACCAGTAAATTGACTAGCGCAAACATTAGTAAATCGCGTTGCGTGATTCATTTAAATACTCTCCTCCCATAAATTTAGCCTCTGAAAGGGAAACTCCTACAAATGTATATGCAATAAGGTCAGCCGCATAAACAACTCAGTCCACGCCTTTTCAGCGCTAATTTTGCCCTGCGTGTCTTTAGTAAATCCTGTCAGTAGTTTTTAAACACCAAAAGAGGGTTTGCGCTGGCGCAAGCTGTTAGTAAATCTGGCTCTTGATCTGTTAATGCATTCCCTGGGAATCGAACCCACAACATTGCCATAGCTTGCACCATGTGCTAATTTTTGAGCAGCAGGAATGCTGAAATTGCAGGTTGGGCGGCCCACCAGTTGAGAACAGCTAAGTACTTTTGATCTTGTCTTTTTCTTAATTACAGCATTGGAATGAGTGAGACATTTGGCATTTATCCTGGTTATACAGTGTATTTAAACATTAAAACTACTGGACAGAGAGAAAGATGAGTCAAGGATACGGCCAAACTGTGGATCTCTCAATAAATATTTTCCAAAGTGCAATAAATGTGTTATAATTTAAAACATACACTGTGATGCCTGACAAAAAGTTTAACAGCAAGCAAAATTCTCATAAAGCTGGAAATTTCGGAACATGTTGGATAACGCCCATCCTATATCATCTTAAATTGGAGATCTGTTTAACATACTTTTAAAGCCACTTTTATTATTACTTTTCTTTAAACACCAATTTAATAAATAAAGCACATCTGTTGGGGTACAACATGCAAACATTACAATCTACAACAAAAACGTGGAAACATTCTCAAATCAACCGACAGATTTTCTGTTACAAGCACCGCACTCATATATTTTTCCATTGTGACAACAGATCCATGATTTCAATGAACCTACTCTAAGGATACTTTACAAGTACATATATATGTACCAATTTACATTTTTGAGCAACCAGGAACAATTGTGTGGTGTCCCTTACACTAAAAATTATCAGGACATTAAAGTGGATTTTATATAAAATCCAATCAGACCACACAAATTCCAGGGAGAGAGACAATGTGCAAGCAAAGAATAAAAGTGCACTATAGCTGAAGATGACTGATGAAAATCAGAACCATTTGAATCTCTCAAAGTACATTATAGAAAAAGACAGAAAAACAAAGTGAGAGGAAATGGTGTGTAGGGCCGAAGTAACGGACCGGATATGCCATTGCATTTTCATCCATCTGTGTGAGCAAATTATGTAATCTGGTTTTGTAATGTCTTCATGTTTTGTCTCTTCAAGATCAAGTCTCATAGCGTTTCTTGAATAAACTTTACACTAAGCTAAGTGTGACTACAAACAACTGGTAATAACAAGGTGCAGATGAGATCTACTGTACTATTAATATCAGATTCTACAAAATAATAACAAGGGATTTCAATGGTGGTCGATTGGTAAGATGTTAAGACGTATCATTTTAACTGTGACCTCCCTAACTGTGAATATGTCAAAATATTGTAAAACCACAGCTCCAAAAGATGAACAAAGGCAACCGTTAGTGATAAGACATTTTTGAATATTTTCTCTATTCATAGCAAGGCCAATCAATAACAGATGCATTTTACCATTTGGATTATCCATAAACATCCCCTTAAATAATAAAGAAAGTCAGGGGAAAGAGAGTCCCGGACAAAGTCATTTATTGGGAAGGAGGGATGGGAGATGATGTATGTGCTGACTGGTTTTCTCTGAGAACATGTCTGGTGAACACATTGGTGGCTTTTAAGCACTGGAGGAAGAAAGAAAAAAGCATGACACTGACGTGTATCATTCTCTAGTCAAGTAAGTGCTTTTTCTCCAACAGTGAATAAATATGCAGCAAATGTAAAGGGACTCCAGCTCACTTCACTTACTTTCACTGTTGCCAAGGGTGTGTGTGTGTGTGTGTGTGTGTGTGTGTGTGTGTATACGCGTGTGCGTGTGAGGAGATACGTTAAAAAACAGAGAAGACAAGAAGCTGGGAAGAAAGTTGTTGATTAAGGGCAAAAAGAAAAAAGATGTTGTTGATTTAATCAGTGCATTTTCTTCTGTAAGGGCATGACTGTCCAGAAACAAGATGATCCTGAAAGAAGACAAAATATTAAGATTTAGTTCTCAAATCATGAAATCCAGCAAAAAGCATAAATACATTTTAAATAATAATAATAATGATGATAAACTTTAATACTACAGTGAACACTATTTAACACCATGTGTTTTTTAATTATCCATTGTTTTACTTAACATTTTGAATGAATTACTAACATATGTTGCATAATTGCATCTCCTGCAGTAAATAAAAAGAGCCGAATTAAAATACTTCATTACTTAATACAATAAGATGAGTAAGCATTGAAGAGATGAAAAGTGAATGAAAAAGAAAAGTTCACCCAAAACTCATCCTCAAGTTGTTCCAAACCTGTATGAATTTCTTTCTTCTGCTGAACACAAAAGAAGATATTTCGAAGAATGTCAGAAACTAAACAGTTGATGGACCCCATTGACTTCCAAAGTATTTTTTCCCATTCTATGGAAGTCAATGGGGTCCATCAACTGTTTGGTTACCCATATTCTTTAAAATATCATCTTTTGTGTTCAGCAGAAGAAATAAATGCATACAGGTTTGAAACAACAAGAGGATGAGTATGGGATGACAGGATTTAATTTTGGGGGGTTTTACATACAATTCAGAAGGCATAGTTCATATCTTGTTTTTAGTGCATTTCTCGTTACTTTGGCAGCACTCATTTTATTTATTTTTTTATATTAAAATGATAAAATAGACTACAAAAATTGATTACATTATATTTTTAATAATATTTACACTAATTAAAGTATAAATTATAATTCAATTATTAATCAT
This sequence comes from Abramis brama, assembly GCF_963993115.1. Classification (NCBI taxonomy): domain Eukaryota; kingdom Metazoa; phylum Chordata; class Actinopteri; order Cypriniformes; family Leuciscidae; genus Abramis; species Abramis brama. The sequence goes on along the minus strand of NC_139973.1, from coordinate 12,937,825 downwards.
AAATGCCATCATAGACCATTTCTATCACGTTCGCTCTACTGTTTTATTTATCCATGCAGTAGAAATTAAAAACCACCTACTTCTCTATTTCTCTTTGTGAAGAGCTTCAATGAAGGCTTCAAGTTTCTCCTGAATTTCACGTACTTTTTCTGAAAAAGAGAAATGCAAATGTGAGCAAACCACATAGTAATATTGATGCCATTTCAATGGCATGGATTTACCATTCCATCTCCCCTGCGCTGAACTGAATGAAATTGACTCATCTTCTCAAGTTCAAGCTTCTTCTGGGAAAAACCCTAACCTGGCCACATCATTGCAGAGACGCACTTTCAAGTGGACTCGTATGCATAAGAATGTTTTGCAGGTTTTCTTGCAGATAAAGTATCAAGTCGTGTCAAGTGCCACTGTGGGTATATTCTCTGTCGCCCAAACAGCAGATGGTGACCACTGACAGTTCAGCACTCAAAGGTGCGTGCGGTTGAGGAGCAGATGATGAAGAGGTGGTGTTCTATTGCACCTCCTCACCTCCACATGCTACTTCAAAGCATGTCCCCTTCAGGGAGTCATGGAGGAGGAGTGGGAATAGGTGACAACTTTTAATGCGAAAGAGAAGGGCAAAGGTAAGCAAGATGATGCAAGATAATGTCCTTTAAAATATGAAACTCAATTTCATTCTCATTTAGAATTTTGGTTCCTGCATGGGTAAATCTCACAAAGAGGTGAAAAGGGCTCACAATTTAGCCCAAAGTTAAAAGAACACAAATATATGTATTATATACATACATATTACAGTGATGGAAAGTGGGTGGTAAAATCCACATTAATTGTCCTGGGGGGGAAAATAGCACAATGGAAAAAAAAAATGTAGGGCTCCATTTTCTATATACAAAATATTACTTTTGTTACTATTACTTTTTTTTTTTTTTGTTAGGTAAAATGTGACCTTTACATTTCTTGAGGTTATATCAGAATATAAACACTTATTATAGGTGTACCATAGTGATTCAAGATAAGACAAAAACACGGTTTGGAAAATGGATTCATGATGTACTCGCTCATTATATACATTTGATTTATTTTGAACACAAAAACGGTACATACTGCAGCTTTAATGTTTATGCTTAAAAGAAGTGCATAGAGTTAATAATTTTATTTGTTGTTTATTTATTTTCAAATAATAAACTTTGTTTAAAATGAAATGTTTTCAGTGCGTGTATTAGTTCTTTTTGAACATTTTCATCTCATTTTAACAAAAACGTGATATTGATAATCGTGATAATTCTGGTCACTATAATCGTGATATGAAATCTTAATACTGTTTCATCTCTAATCCTAACCCTATGTTGTTATTTAATATTGCGCAGTACTTAAATGTATAATTACACTCTAACAAGGACACCTTAAAATAAAGGGTTACACTATTTTAAGGTGACGTAGTTACATTGTATACTTACTCAAATATATATTGATTAATATGAATTAACAACATGTACTTGCTATAGATTTACGGTTAGGGTTTGGTTTAGGGTTAGTTACTTGTAATTATGCTTAATTTACTGTTATTGCTATAGTAAGTACATGTAGTAACTACGTCACCTTAAAATTAAGTGTTACCAAATAAAGTTTAACCTTTAATGCTTGTTAAATCTTGCGTCACATACATTGAACTCAAGAGTTGAAAACCTCATAAGTGACTTCCAAATCAGTCATTTATGAGGTTTAATGACCAGTTGGCAGCGAGGCAGCTCAGTAGGCTTTAGAGCAGAGCTGTTATGCATGTTATATATTTATGCTAGACCATTGAGTTGCCTAATAGTGTGTGAACAAACAATTTATGGTCTCATATGACATCAGGTTAACTGGGCTTTTAAAGTGGACACTGGGCTACAAGTTTGTGGCCGTAACGAAATACTGTCATCCGAGGCTCGTGCAGCCGTTTTAGGTGTATTTGTGGTGTGGGGATTCCCCATTCTCCTCAGAGGTGTAGGATGAAAGAAATAAGACATCCTTTGTGGACATCTGACATCTCTAAGGTCTGAAATTCAATACTATGATTCACACAAAACCGCACACGTGCTCACACGTATAAACACACAAACTTTCACAAATATCCTGAAGCATGGAAACATGACCCTTCAGCACCTTCTGAACACGTATACGCAATCTCAAGACTTAGACTTTTTTTGTGCCTAGGGACATAAAGACTAATGGTGAAGGTTAGAAAATATAGCATGCATTAAGTTTTGGAGAGGGCCGGCCTGGTGACACGGCAGGTGTGGAGATGAAACTCAAGCCACCCATGTTCTTTTCAGGACAGCAGCAGGAAAAGATTTTTGTCATAAAATGTATTCAATCTGAACAGTTTTGATGATACCTGATCTAACTGCATGACACTGGAAAATAGAGATCTGTGCATTTATTATGGATGCACAGATATTTACCAAAAATCGGATAATTGTTTTCATGTTATGGATGGATTACAAATGTAAAAATATTATAAAAAAAAAAAAATACAATAAAAAAACAAAAACAAATAAATAGTTTGCATACTACAAATGAACTTAGGCATTTCATTATAAAAAAGTACAGATCATTATTTTTAAAAAACATTATTTACAAATATGCACAGCATCTCCAAGCAACATGTGCTCTTAAAGGGACAGCGCTACTCAAGAGATTACAGCAAAGATTACTCTTACAGGGCTTAAAGGAAAAAGTAATCTAAATCTTGAAATAAGTGGTAACAATTAAATATCCAGATATTGGCAGATAGATATACAAAATCTGCTAATAGAGATAAAAAAATTGTTACAACCCAGATAAACGGCTCAATATATTGGCCCGATATTTTGTGCATCCCTAGTATTTATACGATGTTGAATACTAAAAGTTTTTGTTTATTTGTGGCTTGTTTCGTTTATAATACACCGAGACTCTAAAAGACTGGGCATGGAATGAATCGAGAGGACGTGGTGCGAGGGGGAAAGCGCAAGTCCATGGAAACTGTCAAATCGAAAACGTGTACGTTTACAGCCAATGAAGTTTTAAAGAAGAATGAACAGCTAAGGATGATGTGAACTTGTGTGTATATGGGCTTAAAGTGTCTGAAAAGACTGTGAGAAACAGATATTTATTTCTGGTCACCATCTGTTTGTTCCACACGGAGGAACGCAGAATGACGGCTAAGAAAAGGCCAAAACAAGACCGGTCTTTTCAGTGCCTCGGAAATTTGAAGCAGGAGAGAGAACTGCTCCTTCCCCTGCTTCTGTGAGTCCGAGAACAGGTCCAAACTCCATTTAGACCCCTGTTTACCTAAGAGATGAGCTTTTGGACACATCCATTCATAGGTCTTCTCTCTTTATCTGGTCATGAATATTCCCATAATCCTTTGGCCCCTGTCCCAGCAGCCTCCTTTTTTAGGAGGTGTGTGGTGGCTTTCTCTCTTTCAGGATTCCTCCTCAATCCCTTCTTTGAAAGGGGGCTCTCGCCTGATCTCCACATGAAATGATATCTCTTTCACTCCCACTCTTGCGGGCCTCTAAGCCTCCTGGGCCGGAGCGGCAGAAGGCTGGAGAAAGCCCTTAATTGACCTGTAATTAGACTGTGAAACAGTGTGGCCGTGGAGAACAGAAGGACAAGGAAAAAAGCGAGAGTCAGGGCACGGGATACCGCCAATGAGATGGAGCTGAAGAGAAACTCAATCCCTTTTGATATAAATGGTGGCCTTCGGTATTTGCCATCAAGTAGCACGACCATTAATGGGGAAAATGGCAAAGAAATTAAAATGTGGCAACAGCCTTTTCAGCAGCTCACGTTTCCCACCATGCCTTCCCGGAAACAAAACTGCTGAAGACGGTCTACGGAAAATCAATGTCACATCACGTGTGAACCTGTGTGACAAGAAAAAAAGCTTCTCAAGCCGCAAACAGAAAACGAGAGAGGTCCTTAAATTGATAGATCACCCTAAAATACTGTTCCAAACCTGCATGACTGACTTTCCTTTGCAGAACACAAAATAATATATTTTGAAGAACCTTTTTTTTTTTTTTTGTACATGCAATGAAAGTCAATAGGGTTAAAAACAACTTTGGGTGTGTGTAGGGGAGTAAATGATGACAGAATGTTAATTTTGGAGCGTCACAACACCATGGAAAACAGCAGTCCCACAAATCAGCTCTCCAAGTTGTCTCTAAAACATATGGTCACAAGGAGGAGAGGAACTGCTGCCGGAGCTCTGCTGTGGAGAACCTCAGGGTTCAACATGAGGGTAGCTTTCAGCTTACCTCAGATAACTGGCTTATTTGAGTGTGTGAAATCTAACAGCCAGTTAGATGAAGTGCGTAATTTCTTGAAGTTAAAACGCTTTCCCCATCACAGCATAAAGTGAAGAGACAACTAATAAGTCACTAGTAGGCTGATTTCCCAGAACTTTCATTGACATGACTGGCTAAATATTACATTCTTGACAAACAAATCTTACATGTATTCCTTCTGTCCAAATATGAAAAAGCCCTCTTTATGGTCTTTCTACAGTACCTTTAGAACCACTTATTAGAATGACATTTTAGGCCATATACTATAGAGCTGTGCTAATTATCACAATGTGATACTGTGACTACAATGGAAAATATATCACATTACATGCAAGATAAATGTATATATCATTTCATCCGAATTGGTTGATATTGGATATATTAAAGGATAGTTCTCCCAAAAATGAAAATTCCGTCATCATTTACACACCTAGTCATTCCAAACCAAAAAAATAAATGATTGTCCATAACATAACATAAAAAATAAAAAGAAATCATCATTCCCAATCCCTATATTGAAGTAAAATGTATTGTTGATGTTGTTGCATGACTTAAGGAAACTAACCACTACAGACCACAAAGAACTTTTGTAGCATTAATTTCAACACACCCAACAGTCAGTAACTTTGAACAACATCTGATGGTGCATCTAATGGGAGTTTTGACTTCACTTTCCCTTAGGCTGTGTGAGAGACTAATAAGGGCTGTGCAGAAAACCTTGTGTCAACCCAGGTGTATGCTGAACACCTCACCTACCTTTCACAGCCTCCCTCCAGCCTGGCCTCCAATAAGCATTTAATTACAGGGCTTTGGCACAGGTAAGACAGGGGCAAGTCAAGACGTGGAACAGCCAGAAAACAGTCAACCGGACAATAGATGGCCGTCCCTCTACGAGTATTTGAGACCAAAAGTTATCCTCGCTGGAAAGAACAATCTCATAACTGCATGTCAGTCAGCATAAAGATCCAACTTTGACCCTGCACTCACAACTGCAGGTGGTCACAGTGCGTTTCCATCCCACCCCTAATTCCTTGCACCACTGATGGGCATCTAAAAGGGATAGTTCACTTTTCTTCTTTGGAACACAAAAGAAGACATTCTATAAAATGTCTGTGTTTTTTGTCCATGCAGTTTAGACCAATGTTGTTTTGGACCCCAGTGACTTTCATTATAAAGCCAAAAACAATCAAAATATAAAATTTTGTGTTCCAAAGAAGAAAGAAAGTCATACGGGGGGGGGGGGGGGGGGGGGGGATAGAACTATCTCTTTAAAGTTAGTTAAAGAACTATCTCTTTAACTCCACTTACGTGGAACCCGATCTGTCTGAATATTACAGTCATATTAACTGGCTAATGTGTGTGCAGAAATCTAGAGGCCTTTCATCAGGTCCTGATTTAATGGATCATTAGGTTGGACAACATATTTTCTGATGGATGTTGTGCTCTAGGTTAAGGGTTAAATATGAGGACACTGGATTTAAAAGAGAAAAACACACTTTGTTGCCGCGGTTTGCAGAATATATTAAAGTGATGCCGGGGACTAAAATTATAGCTTCAGTAAATCCGTTCTTTTAACTATTCATTGAGAACAGACATGATAAAGGAGCAGCACTATGTCATGCAGTGTCATCGTGACTGGTCCAGAAGGTGAGGCATTGAAACAAGTGCTCTGTTTTTCCTCAGTGAGGAAGGAAATGTATGGTTTTCCTATTACCTCATAACATACTATCTGACAGATAGATGTATAGTGTGGTGTGCAGAGGCTTTGAGAACAGCCTTGCAGGAGACCGACTGACAACGGGACTTGATCCTGCCAACCCCAGAGGTCCTTTTTGAGATGGGACGAATGGTGAAATGGAAATGCAAGATCGTCGGCCCATTTCCCACTCATTTAACTTCCGCTTCCCCAGGTTCAGAGGTAGGGTGACGGTAAAAGAGAGAAGTGGGAAAATACTTCCTTCACTGGGATGACGAGTGTTGAGAGATTTATATGTGGAGAGCAGGACCTCTGAGAGCACTTGGGTGGAGTGACGGGGATACGTTGGTGGGAGAGGGCGGCCCATTATCGGCTTGCATGGGAAGACTGGGGCTACAAGCCAGCTTCGGGGGGAAGGGGGGCTCGCTCCAGCTGTTTTAGAGATGGGAGCGGTTTCCTCTCAGCCTGAAAGAAAGGCATAATCGTCTTTCTGTCACTAGAGGGGCAGGCCAAAAATATGCTTTTCACATCAGAGCGACGGGGTGCAGGGAATATGGTGGGAGCGTGTGAGAAAGAAGAGGCGGGAGTGAGAGGAGGAAAAACATAGAAGCTGGCCACAGATGAAAGGCAAATGCATATAGTTCTCCAGAAATTGATGTGTGACGTGCGGTTCATTGGTTGAATCAGTTTCTGGACCGAACCGAACAATAATTTGCATAAATCAATAAAAACACAACAGCAAGAATGACTCAATGGTTTCCAGTTGAAGAGACCACCACATGTCCAATCCGGCTTGGAAAAGAACATCAAGTGTCCTATATGGAGTTACTTATAGCTGTATGACAATTATTTTACTTTAAAAAAACTGAAATTTATTTATTTAATATTATATTAAAATACAATATGTAACGAATTGTGAAATTTAATAAATATAAATTGAATATTTAAAAAATTAAGGCGTCATGACCTGCTATTTAGTATTTTCTATCCTGTTTTTGACCCTGTCTTCCAAGAACTCTGCTTTGATAGGTGTAAACACCCACTGCTATGATTGGGTAACAGTTTTGCATATTAAAATATTTTGATGTTGAAAAATATCTCGTTACACAGTTGAAACATTTGCCAACAATTTGAAACATTTATGCGTATATGCTCTGTAAGTCTCGGATATGGCGGATATAATTTTAAGGGGGGCTAATTCACTCGCGTTCAGTGGAGATGGGAGGGAAGTAGGGGGGCAAAGCAACTCGTTTGGGGGGGCATGGATTGCAAATTAATTTTTTCACAACTTGGCATTTCAAAACGTCTTGTAATCCTCAGGGGCATCTGTATCATTATGTTGCTGGAGTAATGTGTTTGCATCCATTTCATATTTACTACTACATGACATACGTGAATCGGTGGGCGGGGCTAAAGAGGCAATGGTGCAGAGGCGGTCTTTCATTGCATTCTGACATAATGTAACAAAATCTGAAATGAATAATTTTCTGAGCTTGGTTTAAATAAAAGCTGTTTTTGGACTAACAAGGAAGTTTTGATTTCTGAAATGTACAGGATATTTTTTAGAATACAATGACCTCTTCTATGTCAAAAGATCAAGGAAAATCCGATTTCTCAATTCATGGCCCCTTTAAACGCCTAAAAAAAATAAGTAAAAAAATTGTCAAAAAAATATATAAATTCACCAGGTTAATGGGGACCAAACAATTGCCTATTTTCACATCCTTAACAGGGTTATTATTGTTAACTAAAACTTAAACCATTAAAAAAAAATCATTACTGGAAATAAAATAATAATAATATTATATATATATATATATATATATATATATATATATATATATATATATATATATATATAAACTTTAGCTAGTTGCAAAGGCAACATTTCTCATTTTTGTTAAGTCTAAGTTGAAGTACTAAAATAATAAACTAAAACTAAAACTAATAAAAACTATATAGACATTTTTTGACATTTAAAAAGGGTAAAAAACTAATAAACTTTTTGTTTATTAGTTTTTTAAAACGTTCTAAAACGTTCAAATTAAAATGAAAACAGAAAATATAAAAATTAAATTAAATTCAAAATATTAACAAGATCTGTGTATATCAATGACACTAAAATAACACTGGTTCTTAAAATTCTCAACATTCATAGATGATTATTTCTTTAGTTTAGCTTTTTGATGAAAAGCTCTATAATCTAGCTAGCAGGACAACATCACGAACAGATGATAACACTCACAGGATTAACAGTTCACACCTGAGTTACACCTGAGTTGCACCATATGTGCAATATGTTTCATATTCCCAGCTCCTAGATAATCCAATAAAAGGCAAGAACATACAGTCAAGGGAATGATTAGATAGAGGGCAAAGAGAGTGAGAGCGAAAGACACTGTAAAGAGGTGGTACACCAGCTTCTGTGGTGACCTAACGCCTCATGCAAACACAGTTAAACCCTGTGTATACAGAGCTCAGGGGCAGCAACAGTACATCACAACGCTAGGAGGAAACAGAGAAGAGGTTTTCATTGAGCACTTAAACTGGTTTCCATGTCATCCTTTCAAGAGAGAGACAAAATGATGCAAAGGTGATGAGGGGGAGACTGAACATAACAGCGGTTCTTAAGGACCTGCATAACACTGATCTGGTTTAACTTCTGTATAATCCTTGCAGGAGGTGAAACTGTGGAGAAGATGTAACCTCCAATTAGGGCTGGATTGACAATAATAATAAAATGATGTACTAATTAAGTAATGGATACCAAAAACAAAAACAGAAAAGTAATGGATTCCAAAAATGTAATACAAAATAACTTCAACCGTGTTTACTTTCACATGCCTGTAGACTTGTAGTATTGCTGCAGGGTTGAAAGTTTGAGCCCAGACTATTTTTGTCCTGCTCTCCCCTCCTCCCTCCTCTTTACAATAATCCTATCGCCCCATAAAAAGTGAGAGTAATGTCAATCCACACTTCAGTTGCCATGTCTCAAAAGAATAATTTTGAAGGCCCTTAAAAAGCCTAAAAAGTACTTAAAAAATAATTACTCTGGCTGTTTACACATCAATTTTCCACCACTCAAAAAAAAAATAAACCGCAACTAAGAGCCAAGTCTACGGCTGTCATACGGGCTAACAAGAGAGGGAGCCCCGCACGCCCTGGATTGCTGTAATTGAATTGAGTCTATTAGGTAAATCAAAGACTCATAAAGCCGTCGCCTGACGTGCCTGCAGTTGCATATTAGCGATGTGGGCAGAGCTCCAGCGAAAGGCACAGTGCCATACAGCTGCCTTGGCACTGCGCGCGTACACGACACATCACCCACAGGCGGCAGCCAGAGTAACAAGCCTGAATGCAGCCATCTTGCACATCTAATCCCACGCATTCCCACTCTCTCACTCACACATGCTCAATCCCCAAGTGTGAAACCAGAGCAGCTCTCTGCCTGCATGCCTGCCTGCAAGTAAGGGCAAATCGCTCTTAACCAGACTTTGCCCCAGGGGCTAAATTTTTTCTCTTTGTTAAGGGAAGTGCCCCTGTCCTCCCCCAGCTCCTCATCTTCAAACAGGCAGACAGGTGAGGCCAGGGTCAGCAGCTCAGCTCCCTGCACCTGTGGGAGTAATAGCCCCTCATGGCCTCGTGTGAGCCGGACTAAACCCCTGGCCCAGCCCCAGGTTCCATGAGCCCATCAATACATCTCTCGCTTTATGAAGGGGGCTGTCAGTTTTTCCAATCCATCTAAAAAAAAATAAAAAGGGGAAAAAAAGAAGGCAAACAGGGAGCAAGACAGGGAGCGTGTAACAACAGCTCATAGGTGATTTAAAGAGCATGGAGCTTGAAATCCCCCTGCTTCCTAACCCCCTCCCGCCCGCTACTGGATTCTGGAATCTTTTCCTGTTGGGTCTTGTAAGGTGGGCGACGTGGGATAGATGTGGCTTGGAGACATGTACCCAAAAAAAACCCCACTTTTCCACCTTCTAAAAATCACAATCCAGGAATATATCAATGGCATAAAAGGTCCAATTTTGTGAACTCAATGCAGTCTAAGATTGGATCTAGCAAAGCGTCATCAAAGTGAACTGAAGCACAACGCTCAGAGTGCTTCGTAATGGGCTTCACTGATTTGTAAAAATCTCAAGAAGCACTCCAGAAGTCAAACATCTAAGAGACGCTTGTCAAAACTGCTGGTCAGAAAGTGATACTTCAAAGTGGATGGAACTTTAGCAAGAACCAACTGAGAGAGTATTAAACTTTTGGAAATCTTTGGATTTTTTTTTTGCCCAAGGTTCGAAAAGGTGTTTTTTGAGATTACCCAAAAACCTTTCAGTAAACAGTTCTTAAAAGATTCTAACAATCTAAAGAAACTTTTTCCACTGATAAAGAACCTTTTGTGCAATGGAAAGGTTAAGGGTTAATGTTAAGGGTTATTCATGGAAACATACATGACAATAAAGAACCTTTTTTTTTTTTTGAGTTTGATTCAGCTTGCAAGATGATAAATAAAAAAAATCACTTCAGTCGTAAATCGATCAGTTGTTATCATATTAATTTGAGATCCTCTGATCTCAATGCATAATGGTGCTGAAACCAGGCCAGATTGAAAAGCTTGCTGATGTTTAAATGGTTTAAGAATTTAGGAGGTGAGTGCGGTCAAAATAAGATTGTTTGTTCTCTCCGAGAGGAAACCGAGACAGCACATCAAAATACATCAAAAGCTCCAGGAACCCTGGGAACATGATGCCACCTCACGCAGGAAAGGCGGCAAGGCCAGACAGGCCCACAAATTCCTCCCTGCTATTTGAAAAGGCATTGGAAATAGCCAGGATTCTGTCCAAACTCATGTTCATGTTGAACTTTGCATATCCCTTCAGGATGTGGCAAAAACCACAAAACTGGATCAAAAGGGGTGGCAAAACTAATGTACTTACAAAAACAACATACTGCGTAAATTGTGTACACACAGAACAGACAATGTAGTATATTTATACTTAACACACATTGGCAAACCTCTGGCCTGAAAACTATACAAACATGCTTTTGATTTAACCCATGTACACAAATTACAATATATACTGTAAAAGAAAATTGAAAAACTGAATATAATATGATACTGCACATGATCAAGCCATTATGATTCCTGTAAACTTATGCCAAATAGAAAAGCCTTTTTACACTTCAAACTTAAAACAAAACGCACCACAATGACGACAGGATGAAAACAGCTGGGTCTGAAATTATTTATAGTAAGAAACAGTTTCTGCTTCAATTCAAAACATACTATTTTGTTTATTAATAAAGTCAGATGAATGCTTAATGTGTCTATTAAAATGTGATGTAATGCATTTTTTTTAAAAGCGCAATTGTCGACCGAAGCGCAATTACGCTACATGTGTGTGCTGACCACGAGGCTATCGGCTCCGAAGTCAAAAAAAAAAAAAAGTAAGCATTTTGAATTTATCTCACATATGATCACTTTGGCAGCCCTAATTGTTACGTTTTACTAAACGCAGCCATTGTTTTTCATATCATGGCAACCATTATTAACAATTCAAGTCCTGTCACTACAGCCGTCTCTCTCTTTCATAAAGACTGACTGCACCTTAATAGAGTGACCATGTGTTTTGTGCAGTGGCAACAGCTAGGGCACTGATGCATGCATGCCCAGACTTGCTTTTATTAGCATAACAGCCACTTCTTGGGAGGTCATGCTTGTGTTTTCCCTAAGTGCTGGTTATCCACCAAGCAACGTCATGCTTTACAGCACAGGAATCCACTCTAAGGGTTACCCAACGCCAAGCATCGGGCTTAAACAGTGGAGGGTCAGACATCTTCTAAAACTAGAGGACATGCTCACGGGACCAAAAAAAACATCCTGGTCTTTATATTCGGGCAGATACAAAAGCAGATTGAGCACTCTTGCTGGTTGACTTAAAACAAAGTCTCTTAAAACATGCAGAATATATAAAACATCTGAATGAGAGCTTTGCAAAGCTTTAATGCTTTATTGACTACTAAAAATATTCTTGGGAGTTATCATGCTTTTTCCTGTCCACTGCAAAGACACTTAAGCAAGTCAACCTGGTCAAAAGAGACAGTGCCCACTAAACATTTAGAGAGGCCTCTTAGATACACAAAGACATACTTCATAGAGAAGGCAGAGTGGCTCTTTATGACTCAAGACACTGTATGGGCAGTCTGACCATTGTGTCTAAGCACACACTAACCTGGGCGGCAGGGCCATTACCTCACTCTCTGTTATCACAGTAATGACAGCACTGGGATTTACGTGTGTGCAAGTCGTGTGTCTGCGCGAGATCAAGTCTGAGCATGTCAGTCGTGCCTCCACAAATTGCTGCTTTAATCAACAGAGTGTTTAACAGTAACCAGGGCTGAAGACATGACAGACAGCAGGCAGTGTGCAGCCAGGAGCTCTCTCACACTGTCTCCCACACTGTGAAGGGCAATTAAGGGTTCAAGCCTCAACAGAGGAAGGAACAGGAAAAAAAAAATGAGAGCGAGTGTGAGAGAGAAGAGTGTGTGGAAAGCTATCCGTACCCTTTTCTGAACTAATATCATTTAAAATGAGGTAGAAGGTACAACACAAAAAGGATTGAAAACAGTGGAATTCTAACCATAGACACCTGACACTGAAGTACAAATGGTTTTGGCCCTTAAAAAAATTAATGCAGATCTGATTAACTATTCTGACTTTGCGCATTACAATAAAAAAAATACAAAGTTTGTTTTAAAAAAAATAAAAAAATACAAAAAATAAAAACAAATCAATCAACTGAACTCTTGTTGCATTGGGAAAAAAAAGAGGATTTATAAACAACAAAAGTATTCATGAAAAAAAATTATATTCAGCAATATTATAAATGGACCCAGAAAAATGGAAATTTAACGCTGGAGTGAAATTTGATAAATTACCCCACATAGACCAAATGAATGGGCTGTTCAGTGCAAAACAACACTGCCCTCTGGTGGTTGACCTGTCTTGCTGACGTTTCACAGACTGAATGAAGGGAAAGTATGAGGATAAACTTACTGAGGTCTTCTGCCAACTGAACCCTCCTGCCTGTGATCAGCTGGACTTTCTTCTCGTTGTCCTCTCCAAAGTCCTCTAATACTTCTTTAACATTCTTCTCCAAGCGCCGCACTGCACACAAACACACACACAAATGCTTGTGTTGTTTGAACATGGAATGGAAATGCTACCAGTGGTCTATCACTGTTCCCTCTCACTGAAGCCTGTTTAATTAGTAATGAGAGACAACCAAAACTGAAGACTTTGCAGGAAAGCTTACCTTCAGTGTTAGTGAGCTGTTGTCGAAGAGTATTGCCTGTGATGGCCAACATCCTCTGGATCCTCCAGAACAGAACTACATCATTGCACTCAAGCTGGAACACAGAGAAATATGAGAAACTATTAGCTAAATATAATCTTTTAACACAAACCAAGACAAAAACAGCTATTTTACATAAACTGTGTACTGTATATAAAGTAAGGAAACACAGAAACTTTTCAGTCTTTGGCCGAAAGAGAGAGAAAAATGCTTTGATGATAATTCAGCTCAGTTATACAAAGAGTGCAAATGACTTTTGTTTTATTGATAATTAATAATTTCTGGTTTTCCTTTTTAAATAAATTCCTGTTAATAACTTTCATAACTTTGGAGTACTGAACACAGACACCAATGGTGGTTATACAATTGAGATTAATTAAATGTTAAATGCATTACATTTATTTACTTATTTATTTAACTTTTGCACTTTAAAATGCTTAATTTTGTTGTATCTATTTTTTTCCTCTCAAAAAAATTTAAATAAGCATATATAAATACATTTAATCTCATTAAACATTTAATTCTCAAAAAAGATTTTCCTAAAAAAGGCATCTTCTCTACCTCAGAGTCTACAAAGTGTCTCTGGTAATAGTAGAAACCTCGCCGGCAGAGGTTACAATGTGATAATGCCTTTTGCAGGAAGTGGCGTCGATAGAGCTGGTGCCACGTGTCCTTGATCTACAGGGAGAAATCAGTTATACACACATTTGTATAAAAAAAGGCATAAAATCAGATGTGCAGGTAGTAATGCTACACATTTTTACTCAGGGTCTCACTGACCAGTACAGGGTCCACCTCCACTCCTCGGCCCTCCAGGTTTTTGCGTACTGTAGTGACTTCATCATTGGCCAGGTAAGCTGTGTGATCCTCATGCAGCTTCAACAGACGCTCTAGCTCGTTTTTGGTTTCATTACGGATGTGCTACAATTAGGAAAGAAAATTACATTGACTCTTTTCACTAGTACCTACAAATACAGTGACACTTAATTATGGCTCCATGATCATAAAAAATATATTTAAAAAAAGACAAATATGTAGTTTTGTCTGTCCAACCTGCTCTGGTGATCGATTTTTCCAGCTCAACCACCTCTGCTTCCAGTCTGGCCCCACCATATCTGCTATTACTGACTCAGCTGCAACACAGGAAGATGAGTCACACACTCCATACACAGAGAGACAAGAAATGCGTTTATAAAGGGTAGACATACTGTCTTTAAGACGGGACTGTAGCGTTTCCTCCATGAACTGAATAGCAGCGTCCCACTGGGGCTTGTCTGTGATAGAACGATCCTCCAAAGCGTTGTGTTGAATCACTCTCTGTACCGCACATACATGAGTAACATTTACCAACAGCACTTAAGAAACCCTTGTGTGCTGCATTAGCAAAATAACATATTATTTCTGGTTATAAATTCTATATTGAATTTATGGTGTTTCTGGTATTGTGCATGATATTTACCAAGCTGTCCATGGCTCTTTCGTTCCACTTGTGTCGTTTGATGCTCTCATCTTTGACAGCTTCCTTAAGCTTATCAAAGATGTCATCCTGATCTTTCCCTTTGTATTCTGCCATGAATCGTGCAAACTCCTCCTGCAACGTTTCCCAAGCAACCTGAGTATGAAAGAAAAGAGGATAGATTTAAAAACTGGACGAGAGAAATTTTATTTTCACATGGTGTTATATAGCACTATATAGTTTGGGGTCAGTAAAAACTTGTAGCTGTTTTTTTAAATTAATACTTTTATCCAGCATTAAATTGCTCAAAAGTGACAGTAAAGATTTTCACATTGCTGCAAAAAATATAGTATTTCAAAAATACTATTGATTTCTGAAGACTAGAGTAATGGCTACTGAAAACTTGGATTTGCCACCAAAGAAATAAATAACATTTTAACGTACAACAAAATAGAAAACAGTTCTTTTAATCTAATAATATTTGATAATATTACTGTTTTACTGTAATTTTGATCAAATAAATGTCATAAGAGACTTCTTTAAAAAAAAAAAAAAAAAAACCTTTTAAAAAGATCTTACAGATCTCAAACTTGAATGGTAATATAATATCATATGAAATTTAGAAGAGAGCAAAGGGGATGTCAAAAACCTTTTAAAACCAAAAGTCTTTTAACCTGATGATTTGGGAAATGTAACTACTAAATATCAGCATTCAGCACAAAGGAAAGACCAGTGTTTCACCAGTGATGATTACCTCTAGTGCTTTATGAGGAAGTTGTTTATCAGTCCACTGCTTGAGTTTAATGTCTACAGTGGTGTTGAAAGTGCCCGAGTTCATGGTCTGGGCGGCAGGCAGGTAGATGTTCTCAATAACGTGTGTTGAGACCCTTTCCCAAAGCTTTTTCTGTAAGATGGACTCCCTACAAGGACAAAATGTATGTACATGACCAAACTGCTATCAAATAGAGACCAAGAGCAGAATCAACAATGTTAATTATGCTATGTTCAGTCCCCTCAACTATCAAATAACATCAAAAATGTACTTCATAATTCTAAACAGTCATGTGGAAAGTATAGGACTTGACATTAAGACAAAGATGAGAATATTCCGAGGGTGACGGTCAAGCTCATTTATCATAAAAGGCACCATATTTCATAGCTTCCTGTTTGCTTTGTTCTATCGTGGCACATCAATATACACACATCTTCAATAACACCAAACTAGCGCTGCCACCCTCCAGCTATTCATCATGCCATTGATTTGAGAGGCTGATGGAGCACACTGGGCCGCCTACAAACATCTGATCTATTTCATTTAGCTTGCTCCTTTGGGTTTTGGGGATCATAACTCCAAGTACAGCTTGCAGCTCTGCATTCTGATGGTAGAGGCAGCCCTGAAGCCATGAGATGGAGAAGCTGAGTTTAAAGTCAGTCAGCCAACAATGAGTCGAAGAGTGAGTATTCCTCATTTGTTGTGGTTTTGCTGATATATGCTACTAACACAATATAACATGTTCAATATTGTCCATGGTTTTTGACCTTGGATGTGTGATATCAAAAGGTATGTTTAGCAAAGAATTAATATCATAGAATAAAATATCATAAAAAATAAATAAATAAAATGAAATGAAATGAAATGAATGAACTAATGAATGAATGAACAAATAAAAGAACAAACAAATAGGTGTGTTCAACTTGAAGAGGTGCTGCGCAGATTGATCTCATAGCGAGAACAGAGGGCTCTGTATGCTTTCGAAGCGCTCTCACTCTACTATGATGTCAAATACTGATTGGTCTGCACAGCGCTGCTTAAAGTCGAACACACCTAATGAACGAATGAATGAATGAACGAATGAACTAACGAACAAACGAACGAACAAACGAACGAACAAACGAACGAACACACTACTACAGAAGAAATTTAAGTTGGAAGAACCAACTTCATGTTTTTGTAAATCCAAAGTCAATTACGTAGTAGGCAGAACAAAATTAGTAAGAAGCCATCCACACAGCATGCATTATGAATTTTTTTTTTTAAATTAGCAATTTGATTTAATTTTATATTTAATGAAAAAAGAAGTGCTCACCAGTGTTTTGGTGTAACTTGACTCAAGCTGATCACCTCATCCAAGATCTCATTTTTGGCCTTCTCATAGAGTTCATTCTATGAATAAAGAGCATGACATATACAGTATAAAACATAAACTTAAGCTCTGGTCATATCACATATGCTTATTAGGGAGCTTTTACAGTACATTACAGAATTGTAAGTACTTCTTTACTTTTTTCCCCACTTTCTTTTTGCAAGGACAGCACATTAGCAACATATTTACATTACTAATATTCAATAATGTTATATTGATTATATGCCATACTTATAAAATACAATAAAATACACTTAACAAGGTGTCCAAGACTTGAAGATCTAGTCTAGATCAGGCAGGAGCTGAATCTTACCCTGTCAAGCTCTCGTAAGCGAGGATAGTTGTTCTTCCACTCAGTCTCCAAGTTAAATCGAGATGCTGGTCAACAAGGAAGGAAAGTTGAATTTAGATCAATTTCATTAATATCTATAGATTTGTAAAGGAAAATTTTTTATGTTTTTAAAACTAGGGATAGTCCACCCAAAAATCTGTCATCATTTATTCACTCTTATGTCTTTCCAATCCTGTAAGACTTTCTTCTGCAAAACACAAAAGAAGATTCCCATTGACTTTCATTATATTTTTTTGTCCTTACACTGGAAGTCGATATAAACCAAAACTGTATTGAACATTCTTCAAAATGTGTTCTTCTGTTACATAGAAGAAATTCAAACTGGTTTGGAACATTTTGACATCTCAATTTTGGCTGGACTATCCCATTATATAATTTTTTGGACAGTGTGTCTTATATAAAGTCACAACAGTGAAATCTCAGTACCTCTAACATGCAGTAAAAAGTGTTACAAAATTCATAACATTTCGATTTCAGTTTATATGACTGTAGCAAGTAGGTCAGACGTACAGTAGGTTAAAACATTAGCAACATTGCGATTGATGTCATACTAGAAAAAAATAAAAAAAGATTTTCTATAAAACAATGTGTTCAAAGTTCACTTAGCCACCTAAAATAATAGAGTGAACTTTGAGTAAAACTTTTCAGTGACAACAGCCCTATTCTTCAGACACTTCCCATCTCTGTCTCGTTTCCCGAACAGGGACACCAGATAGCCTGCGCTGTGCTCGTGATCAATGCACCTGGAGCCAGGCGTGCACTGTATCAGCAACCCCACGTCCCCCTGGGGCCCCGCGTCCCCAGCACACACACGGGCCGGACGTCTCGCTCACACAATGGAGATGACGCTAATTGCTCTGGTTATCGGACCGGCCCTGGTGCAGCTGTGGAGATCGATAGCCCACACAAAGGTTTGAGGAGCGTCCCGGGTCAGGTAATAAATCTAGAGGTAGAGCGTTAGCAGGGGTGGCCTGTTAATTGGCAGCGTGGAGGTCTACAGCGTGCCCTGTGCAGAACGTCTGAGCTGAGGTGAAGTGTGACGGGAATCAGCACGCACAGGACTGGGGAAACAGCTCTGCTGAGGTGGGTTTCAGAGTTAAGTGGCTGTCAAGCTGTTGGTTTGGATTCTATTAAGGTTTATTTACTGGGTCTCCTGAGAGCTGATGTGTACTCTTCTCAAAATGCCCTTGAAAATCAACATCTTGTTAAGAGTTAAAAATAACAATAATCAAACTAAAGACTTAAAAGCACAGTCCATGTGCCTTTTTTATTTCATGGTTTTCAGACGTCATAAAGCTGTGGTTAACAACCTTTCTGAATTCAAGGCTCCCCATTGTCCATAAGAATAATCAGAGGACCCATGACCTTTTCAGTTATTTTTGATATACCGAGTAACGATGGACCATTTTTCATAGACTTTGATGACGCGTTTCCAATTATTAACATTGTAAATCTAGCAATTCTGTTTTATATTTTGTATATATATGTAATACTACACTTTGTTAAATTAGCTTGGAATTACATTTCAGAAAACCTGCTGTGAGGGTGTTTGTACGACAGGGAGTGACGGCACATTTGACACCTTTCTCTTCCGACAACCGTAATCGATCTCTCAATATTGTTTTCCCTTTCGGAAAATCATTAGAAATGCTATCAGGGATTTTTTTCTTTTGCTATTGGAGCAAATAGAAACCCAAACTGCTTCTCAGAACTCAGAAAGGAGAAAAGGGTAAATATACTAAGAATAAGGATTTTTAAATTACTCACAATTTCTACCTGATTGAATAACAATAAAAATTGTATTAACTATAAAAATGTTAAAATAGTTCAAAAGATTTTTTTAATTTACATGACTTTTCCAAGTCTAGAAAATCTGATTTTTTTTTACCTTGGGTGATTTTGTATTATTATTGTTATTATTTATAATTTTTAATAATTTCAGATTATTTAAATGTTTGTTTTGTCTTATTTTAAATAATTTTAAGTCATCTTTAGGCCTCCTTGTAAGTTCAGTAAGGTCCTACTAATGGTCCCTGGCTCACTGGTTGCGAACCACTGTCCTAAAAGGATAGTGAAGACAAAAATGACCTATCTGAGAAAGAGGGTGAATAGGAAATGTTTCTGGAAAAAAAAACATTCTTTCAGTCTGTTCTTCGCAGAGTGCTATCATGAAGCTTTAGAACAGTGATTTTCAATCCTGGTCCTGGGGACGTGTCAATCTACACATTTTGTATTTATTTTCTATCTTACCTTTAAAGGCATCTGCTTGTTGTTCCACTGACTCTCTCACCATCTTCCAGAAGCAGTCTGACACAGCAAGACTCAGGTTCTTTGTGGTCACCTGATGAGCTTTCAACATGCCATCCCTATAGCAGTTTGGTTAAAGACTGTCCAATCAAAAACATGTGACAGATTATAGAAAAGGTAAGGTAGAAATATGCATTTGAGTCCTACCTCAGCAGTCTTGAGTTCTGGAAGAAGTCCTCCTCGTAGTCTTTGATGGAGTCTATGCTCTCATTAGTACTGCCTACAAAACCATCACGGGTTTGAATGACATCTAAATCCATCAAAATGCAAATGAGAAAGATCTAATTTTTTACCTTTGCCGGTTACTACTGCAAAGTAGCCCAAGGCCTTCATTGGGAATAATTTGCCTTCAACAATTTGCTGGATCTACAAATAGAGAAAATGAATAATTTGAGGCAAATAACAAAATATTTTAATCTTGTATATGAAGTGTAAAACATTCCCATGAATGCCATCACCTGCAGACAACAGCATTTAATATTTCCTTCTTAGTGTCAGAGGATAAAAAGGAGCTCCCTCTAGTGGCTAATACAGCAGGTAGCACTTAGTATTGGGAGTTTTGTGTAGTGAAATATCTAAAGGTCTTACTCTGTTCGGACTAGCTAGATTCTTTTCTGCCAGGTCAACCTTGGTAAGAACAAAGATGGTCCTTTTGCCCTGAGGGTCCATCTGACTGACAAGATCAGTGACTATACTACGCTCTGCATCTACCGAGCCATCTGAAAGAGAGAAATAAAACAAGAGACAGAGAAATATTAATAGTGTTGGCTAGAAACAGTGATAGTACACATATATTAATGAAAGAGTGAAAACTCACCCTGAATGCATAGGATGATGGCATTTGGATTCTGCATGTAGGCTTTACTCATGCTAAAAATAGTTTCCTTTGTGTCAGCAGCCATGCCGGTCGTCACAGTCTGTACACAAATGAAACAGTCAATGACAAAGTCATGAACCAGTGCAACATGTTCTGCATAGATGTATAAGCTTATATTATGTGCGATGAGTAAAACTGTATGAAAATGTCCACAAAACTTACACTGATAACCCCCGGCAAGTCAACAAGCACCATTCTCTGGATTCCTGGGCCCTTTACACTTAGAGAAATGGTCTGAGACAAAATAGAAAACACATGAATGATGAATATAAAATCATTTAGGCAGATTCAAGAGTAAATGTCTTCACAAAGCACTGAAGGAACAAGGGTCTCACCTCAGGGCTGACTGTCTGACCTTCCTTCACACTCTTCCTCATCCGGAGTTCAATCTCGTGCCTCAATGCAGCAAGCTAGAAAAGAAAAGAAAAGAAAAGAAAAGAAAAGAAAAGAAAAGAAAAGAAAAGAAAAGAAAAGAAAAGAAAAGAAAAGAAAAGAAAAGAAAAGAAAAGAAAAGAAACTCATATCAGTGACCTGACAGTCAAACATAGAGGCTCACAAACTTGTACTACATCATTTTAAGATACTTACATCCTCCTCTTTCCCGAGGTCAAACTCACGAGTGCTGTCTTTGAACATTGCTACATGGTGAGGGCCTTCACTCAATGTCACCTTCAGAATAAAACAAGTCAGGTAATATGAAGCAGCACAGCTGTTTTCAACATTGATAATATTAAGATTTTTTTAGCATCAAATCAGAGGTCAGGAGAAGTTGGGAAGTGAATTAGTTTAAAGCACCTTGACAGGAGACCTGGTCATCATTTCTCCAGAGCCTCTGGGGAAGATTCTAGCTTGAGCTATCATTTCCAACACACTAGTCTTTCCTGAACTCTGGTCTCCAACCACTACCACCTAGAGGAGAGAAGGTGTTTTATGAGGCCATATTACAGGGAAATAATCAGATTGCAGTAATAAGTTATGTTCAGAGGAGGGAATGTGAGTTTTGCTGTAGAGAATTCTAACTTTTACCTGTAAAATGCAGTTTGTGGTTCGTTAACTTTTGACTTTATATTGTAATCTTTATATTTTAAACCATTTTGCACAATGCAGCATACATTCTATAGACATTTTCTGATGGAAAGAATACCCAATTAATCAATTAATTAAAGATTAATCTACAAATTAATCGATTTTCAAAATAGTTACTAATCACTAGCTTTGTGTACATTTTTGACATTTTAAAAGAAGAATAAATAAGAATAACACTGACCCTTGGCAGGTGATCTTGAGTATTGTAGTTGGAATCATAATCCGAGAGAATGTCCAGGACTTCAGAGTACATATCAATCAAAGACTTCTGCACAGGATCAAAAACAGGATAAATGCTTCAACGAAACTCAGCGATTTGTTCTTTGTATTCACCGATAAAAAAAGAATCTGACCTTGACTTTTCTTTGGTGAATCCCCTTGTCATCTTTCTGCAATACGACTTTCCTCAGCTCCTTATTCTCCTTTTCCAGACGCTCCAGCATCCGTTGGTACTTCATCTATACAAACATGAGAGAAATGGAGTTTAAAATGATTATGAACTTAAAAATGAACAACTCAAAATCAAGGCTTAAAATCAATGGCATTTAACAGTCAATACCTGAGTTCGAAGAAGTTCTTCCTGAAGCTGATCAACTCTTTCTTTATCAGATGACTGTAAGCACAAGAAACAATGTAGCAGACTATGATCATGTTATTTCTTTTCAGGACAGCTGATCATCTTCCTAATATCCCCCTGTAAGAGTCATTGCACATCTCATGCATTCAATTCCAGCGAGTAACCCAGCAGAGGAAAGGCAAGTTAATGCAAAGAGAAGAAATTACACTTCCAAGCATTTAATCAATCATTTATTATTTACACAAATCACCACACACACAAAAAAAACCCGATTTGTGAAGAATGCTTAGATTATAAATCAACACATCAAAAGTGTTTCTTGAATCATTTATTGGCCCGCACCTGCAATGCAATTGTTGAGCACACACACCTCAAACTACAGGGCAAATCACAGAAAATCAGTGAATGATAGGACACAAAGGAAAGGACACAAAGGAAAACATCAAACATACACAAACACACGTCTACGTAAAATACAAGGGTGTGTGATATAAAATGTTTTTGGTTTCCTGCTAAATAACATGTCTTTTGCCTATGTGCAGACAGACTATGTAACTGTTTCTGGTGTGAGGCAGGTTAATTTTGCTGGCCAACAGCTGAAGCAAATTGCATTGCACTCCATGTGGCAGGACGGCACACCACTCCATGCAGTGAATATAAACTGTACACGTGGGACTGTGTAAATAAATGGGTTTGCATGAGCGAGGCAGAATGGATCGAGTTTGGGCTTATCGCAAAAATTATGAAAATATACAAGACTCACTTTATACTACTACTTGAATGAAACGTTGAAACATTTCACTGTATTGTTTGTAAGTCACTCAGTTTGATTGTTAGAAATCAATGTCTATGTCGCAAACCATGGGGTTCAAAAGTCTGGGACCACTCTGAAAATCTGAGATTCAAAAAATAAAGTTTATTTAATCTTGGAAGTAATTTTTATTTTTACAATTATAAACCAAGAAACACTATAGCATTAATTGAATAAGAAATATTGTATACATAACGTTCTGTTCTATTTCTAGGGCAAGTTTGTGACTTTGATCATGTAAAAACATTTGTACAAAAGGTCAGATTTCTTTTTACGTTAAAGATCACAAAATGCTCTTTGGACCATTCTAAAATAGAAAGGCATTTTGCCAGACTGTATGGGGTAAGTTGTCACAATAAAAAAAATCCATTAAAAAAACTATTATAGGCTTTTCAGCTAAATCTAAATAATGATAAAAAAAACAATTCATGAAACAGTGAAAATATCCAAAGTAAGAAAAGGTACAAAAATGTCAGATCAGTGTTTTGTCCAACAAAAGTTGCAATTAAAATATTCATAACATATAATGCACATTTCAGCTTGCCCTGACCCGACATTTCTGAAAAATATCCCTGACACCTGACTAAAAATCTTCCTCAAAAATCTACCTATTACAAAATTATGATACTGTAATTTTATTTTTTGAGGACAGAATTCAAAAGTTATTCTGATTAAAGGCAGTTTTTAATTTTATGTTTAAATAGAGACAGGCTTTGTGACAACTTAGCCCAACTAGTCTCAGTATCCTCTATATTTTGTAATGAAAACTTATTTATTAAATAAACAAAAATGTTTTATCTAGTGGTCTAAGACTTTGTACCCCACTATATAAGTTATGAGATGGAATAAGATCACAGTGAAATCAGCATTTTGGTGGGAAGAGCATGTAGCCATACAGACGCTCAGATTAAATTAAAATACAAAAGCGGATTAAGCTAAATTCTCGCGTGTAATTTCCAACAGGCGCTTGGATGGGTGGAGCTACTTATTTGGCTTGTAACTTAAGTATATTAAAGCTGTAGTTCTCTCACACCAGTCGTGAATACCTCCACCATTCCACTAGCTATATAAATATAAACAATAGTTAATAATATTAATTATAGTCAGCTAATAAGAATTTAAGAAATAAATATTTCTGAGTGTCAAAAATTCAATATATCCTTTTAAAAGCTTGACGTAACTAAAATCGAATGGCGTGAGGCAGTCAAAGACTGGCATGAGAGCCACAGCGTCAGACGGGTGGTGGGGGAGTGGACCTTCACCTTGCGTTTGGACTGCGAGGGGCTGGGGTTCGGGGCCGGGCTGGGACTGGGTTCAAGCGGCGGAGGCGGAGCATTATTGGCTGCCGCCCGCCGCATCTCCTCCTCATGCTGCTGGATCTGCTGCTGAATGAGAATGAGCTCGCTGAGCAGCCCCTGCTGAGGGACGGCACAGTGACAGAGAGGGGCAGTCAATCAACCTGCTTACCAACCAATAGGAGGACATGGCAGAGCCTTTGGGTAATGGTCCACCTCACTTAATGTACTGCTCTTGATAATACAGTAGTTTTGAACTCGGTTACGGCGAACCTAAAATCTTAAAGAGCATAAGAAATTACCATAAAGGTCTCTCAGCAAACGGGAGGGGAAGAGCTGAACTTCGAACATCAGAGGAAATTAAAAAGAGAACATTTATTCGCACTAGTAATAATGTTGAGTCACATTCTAGACCTGCACTCACAGTCAATGTTGTTGACTAAGCTGCTATAATTGCAGTAAGGGCACATCTAAGTTTTAATAGATGAACTAATATCATATAAAACTAGTGCTACATGGCAAAGCAAGCATTTGAGGAATAAGTGATTGAGTAGCAGAACAGTGCAAAGCCTGAAGCTGGAGAGAGCAAATATTTACTACACATCTTTCAATGCCGCTGCTTCCAAATATATGTATTAGGCTAATTCAATTGTATCATTTCGTCTTACACACACTCACACTTCCATTCAAAATTTGGGGTAGGTACGATTTTTTTATGTTTTTGCTTGATCAAAAATATAATAAAACGGTAATATTGTGAAATATTATTACAATTCCAAATAACTGTTTCAGCAGCCATTACTTTAGTCTTTAGTGTTACATGGTCCTTCAGAAATTATTCTAATATGCTGATTTGGTGCTAAAGAATTACAACTTATTATTATCAATGTTGAAAACAGTTGTGTGGTTAAATATTTTTGTGGAAGCCATGAAAAAAAATTTCTTTGAATGAATAGAAATTTGAAAAGAACTGGATTTAATTGAAATGAAAAACTTTTGTAACATTATAAATGTACTGTCACTTTTGATCAATTTAATGCATCCTTGATGAATAAAAGTATAAACTTATAAAGTATTAAAAATAAATGTACTCACCCCAAACTAAATGAAAGTGTAAATATGCTTAGACTTCCAATATAACTGCAACAACCTTGTTTGTTAAGACATTTTATGGGATATATGCTCTTTTTAAGAATGCTAATATGAAAAACTTCAGTTTTAATCTAAGATAAACTGAAAAGTGTATAGTTTTCCACTGTAGACAAAAAGTGATTTATGAGTGATGAAACAAAGAAAATGAAAAACAGAACACTGACATTTAACATTAGCATATCAAGTAGTAAATCCTTTGCTCTCAGAGAAGCAAGTTTTCTCAGAGAGCACAAAATGACCATGGTAGACAAACATGGAATTAAGGAGAGGGAAGCTTTTAGACAGACAATAAGCTTAGAAAGACAGAAATGAATCATCAATCTCCTGGAATAAGGGTTTAAATACAGTTGCAGGGCAAATTATATGTGAACCCTTTGGATTTAGGTTATACAACTGGATCTGACCTTTAAAACACCTTGGAAAAAGAAGATTTTAGAACATCTAAAATTAAGTCAATGTTTCAGCATGTCAAACAATAAAAAGAGACATCTGTACACTGAGAGAGACAATTCGTTCAAATAATGTGAAGGTGTCCAAAAGAGGAAAAATATCAAGAGCAAAATGCAGACTGCTCACAAACAACAATTTTAATAAGTTGAGTAATGGGGCAGCTTAACACTTTCCAGCGTTTTGTTGTTGTTGTTGCCAGAAACCGCCAGCGTTTTTGATAATTTTCACAAAAATATCATGGCCCCCAGAATATTTTGTTGTATGAATATCTGAACATGCAATATATCAAAAGAAAGAACAGACCCTCTGCTTTTAAACAAAAACAATCGTGTACAATGTGGGTAAGTGTCATAAAAAAAAAGCTACATTTTGAGCAAAAAGCTGAGAAAAATCACGTTTTTGTCAAAGACTACATCTGGATCAGATTCAGTACGGTGATCAAAACATAGATGGAGTAGACGGAGTACATCAACACCCCCAAAGCTTCAAATAGCACTTTCTGGGTCAACATTTCATTCGGTAACATCGCATTATTTTTCATATGCATCTGCAAACATATGAGATCGCTCGTTTCTGCTTCTTTGCCTGTGTTTTGATCTGGAGAGACAGTACTAGCCTAGTTCAGGAGATGCATAACAGCGCCCCCTACCTTACAACAGTGACAACACGGAAAGCAGTAAAATGGCAGGGAAGCGTTTTCTCATAAAAGACGAGATAACTCGGCAATGTCGGGGAAAGAGTTGATAAAAGATAAACTTAACTTCAGCATTAGCAAGTTGCCTGCCACAAGCTACTGAAACAGTGTCTATATTTACCAGGACTACAAAACATCAGGATAGTCATCAACCAATGGTGGTTGCCTTATAGTGAATAGTCAAAACAATAGCAAAGCAACTGGCAACTCAGTTAAAGCTGAAAAAAAAAAAACAAGCAACACAGCTTGGCAGAAAAATGCTAATAAAAAACTTAAGCTGCTTTAATTATTATAACGGCTAAAATACTAAATGATGAAAAGAGCCGTCATAATATTATGGTCAAGCTTTAGCATTCAGAAAAGCCATTTGAAACATCATTTATGCAGTGAAAAGAGAGACATTTACCTTCTTGAACTGTTTGTCACTGCTGTCAGACATGGATGCAGACGTTGGTGGGATATCTGGTGCTCTCAGGGATGAATCACCTGTGGTTTCTAGAAAAAATAAATACAACATACAAATACAAATTATTGTTCCCTTTTTTCACATTTAGAAAAAATAACTGTCTTGTGACAACAAAAATTAGCATGCGAAAGCATATATTTGCTTGTAGTTTAAAGCAATTACATCAAGTCACCATATCCCAAAAGAGACTCAAAGGTTTGAAAAGTAAATGGTGCAAAAATGCTTGAGAAATAGTTCATAAATTATCAAGGCACACTTTAAGACTACATAACAGAGCATATTATTTTAAGATTGTAGTGAGTGTAGTAATGAGAGTATATACTGTATGAGAAAATATGTGCAATATGCTATAGAAAACATGAACAGGGATATGAACATTACATAAAAATGCAGTTCTAAACAATCGTTCCTTCTCTAAGCTAGCAAGAATTCGGATTAGATATTCAGTCAGTGTACTTTTCAAAACTCTTGAGCTGTAAGAACTTCACACATATAGAATAAATTAGTAATATCGATGGAAAGAGAGAGAAAGTGACAAACACAGGGAAGGGCTCACAAAATCATTAGAGAGGAGAAGGTGAAGTCAAGGGACCAAGTGGCAAGACAATTAAAATCGGAGAAATCCACATTCACAGATACTGTTAGTGTCATTAACTGCATCTCTACTGTAAATGCATCTGAACGCTGTAGCATCCAGTTAAAAGATCTCAGCTAAAGGTATATTATAAAAAGTCAAACAAACTAAATAACACTTGAGTCTTTGTGATCCAGTTTAGACTAAATATACACTAGCGTTAAAAAGTTTGGGGTCAGTAAGCTGGTGTTTTATTTATGAAAGAACTCAATACACTGGTTCAGCAAAGATGCATTAAATTGAGGAAAAGTGACAGTATAGTCATTTAAATTGTTACAAAATAAAATAAATGCTGTTTCTTTGAATTTTCTGTTCATGTGACACTGAAGACTGGAGTAATCGCTGCAGAAAATTCAGCTTTGCATCACAGGAATAAATTCAATTTTAAAACATATTGAAATAGAAAACAGTTATTT
The DNA here is from genome assembly GCF_963993115.1 of Abramis brama. Taxonomy (NCBI): domain Eukaryota; kingdom Metazoa; phylum Chordata; class Actinopteri; order Cypriniformes; family Leuciscidae; genus Abramis; species Abramis brama. Next base: position 12,909,750 of record NC_139973.1, on the reverse strand, counting down.
CGAAAACATTAGAAAAAATATAGCCAACCCCAGACTTTTGAAAGACAACGCAACACTGTAACGCAACTGCAACAGGAAGCTTACTTTATCTTTTAAGCTTAATAATATTAAGCTTCTGTCACATAAAGAAGCTGTAGCTCTGTACAGACAATAAAGCGATTTCTGACTAACAACATTAGTATGATATTTTAAAGATTATTCCCTGTTTTGCTGGTCCATCCTTAGAGGCGCACACCCCACCATCAACTTAAATCCATTTTACATCAGTGCAGCAGATCAGGAGGAATCGAGGCACGCTAAGTGAGGCATTTACACACCTAATAACAGACGCAGACCAGAAGCTCCATTGACTTCACTACCCAAACCTGTGAAGAACGTGGAGGGAGGGAGAGGAGAAGGGAGGAACAAGAGGAACAAATGAAATGAAAATAAAATGAAGGCTGTAGAAAAAGCATGGAGCGCTCATTCCATTACATATTTGATTGGGATTCTAGCGGACAAGCAGTGTCATCAGCACTGTACACTGGAAAACATGTTAAGCAAATAAATAACCCAGACTTACGTGAAAAATCTTAAAATGCCTCAATGTCTTATATAATCAGTTTCTTCCTAATGGTAATATGAAAATGATTATAAGCAATGCAGTGTCTAAGAATATCCTGATCCATTTAGTTGGCAAAAATCACAGAGACAAACCACATGGACCACATGGTTAGATTTAGCACCTTGAAGCTTTAAAGATTTTAACATTCAAACACATTCACATAAACGGTCTGACATTCACAAAAAATGCAGTAAACTACGACGGCAAAGCTGACCATTTCTTATGTGTCACATGATACTTCAGAAATCATTCTAATATGCTGATTTGGTGCTCAAGAAAGATTTCTTGAGATTATCAATCTTGAAAACAGTTGAAAACAGCACAGCTGTTTCACTGTCACTTTTGATCAATTTATTGCATCCTTGCTGAATAAAAGTATTAATTTCTTCTTTTTTTATTCTATGTCGTTTCTCTTTATTCAGTTTGTATCCATCATGAGGTGTGTGTGAAAGAAATTGCTTACCGCTGGAGAGGAGGCTCTTCAGGAAAGTGAAGTTCTCTCCGATCTTTTCCATATCAGGTAGTAGTTTGGCTATCTCTTCTAGTTCAGGCAAAGCTCTGGCGAGCTTGTCTTTATTCGGGAGCAAAGAAATTACATCATTAGCAACCCAACTAAATGTATCCAGTGCACTTGCATTAAAAATATTAATTAAAATAAACAAAAACAATATATATATTATATATCAGAATAAAATAATATATCGGCCACCATATCGGTATCGGCCGATATATGGCTGACCGGCCTTCGCACACACAGCTCAAACAGCAATGCTATTATTTTAAAAAGTAATATTAATTTTAGATGTTTTTTTGTTTCGTTTATTGCAAGAATATTGCTGCATTATTAATTTAACTTTTATTTTTCTCATATTATTTTCATCAACAATATGGTTTAATTAAAATTCATTATTGTCCATGTGGAGGCTGTTCCATTTTATTTATCCATGGCACATGCCTTTTTATTTTTTTTGTACTTGTTGTCTAATAACTTGTTTGCATTATTTAGGCATATTTTTATTTCATTGTGAGGCAATACTTTTTTTTATTTTTTGATACATAAATTTGGCTCTTGGAGTGTAAAACTTCCACTTGTTCTAACTAGGCTACAGTATGTTTGATTTTTGTTGAAGTGCTTGGGACATGGCTTTAAATGGTAAGCCTTTTGTTTTGGTAATCAGGCTCTCAAAAAATTATTTAAAAATATGATAAATATTTATAAGATAAATATTTAGATTTATCTGCCAATATATCGGTTATTGGCTTTCAGATATAAAGAATTATTGGTTATCAAATCAGACAAAATTTAATATCAATGAATCCCTAGCATAAGCATTTTTTTAATCAAAATATGGCTCTCTGAATTACTTACCTAAATCAATATTTTCACTCAGCTCCCAAATGAAGTCTGGCACAATCCATGTGTATTGGCTCATATCAGGAAGCATATCCTTCCATTCATCATAAGTCTGTAAAAACAGAACAGACAGTATTTATTGACTAGTAGTGGACTAATAAACATTTTGCCTGATTCCAACAGCCAATTAGTATGTTTGTTAATATATCTGCATATTGTTTCTTGTTTGAAATAGGACAAGCAGAACACCCAGTGTTCATTCAAATTCAGATTTAAATTCAGACTCTGCATGTGCAAGTAAAATGCTTTTGAGGTCATTCATTTCAATTGGCTGAACACAACCAAATAGTTAAGCGTACCTTTTTCGCTGTATATCCACCTCCAACTGCTGAACCCAGCACGATGTATCTCAGTTTCAACAGTCTGGCAGCAAGTCGGGCGACCCAGAATGTCCGGTGCTGTTGATAGCCGTGTCCTCCTGACCGGGATTTTGGAGGACGCATGGGGAGCCTGGAGAGAGACGTGTAATGGCGGGCCGCTGAGCAGTGAGGTGGTCTTTGTGGATTGTTGTTAGCAGAGAAGCGGTGATGGATGGCACGAGAGAATGGGTGCAGTTTCTGCAACGGAACTCTGAACTTTACCCCCATTCTGGAGGGAAGCAGATTCTTGCAGGCAATGCTGTGGAGAGAGAGACACTGTGATCATTCTGACACATTTATACTCTTCTGAGTCTCTTATTTTCCAGATTATAACAACTAGGGATGTATGATATATTAGCCACCATATCAGTATCGGCTGATATATGTTCATTAATGTTATCGGCTCAATAAAAAAATATATAATGTCGATAAATAATGGACTATTTCCTTTAGCTGAGATAATTCAGATGCGCACTGTTCGCCATAATGGATTTAAATTGCTTGAAATATGATTGGAATCACTTTGAAAAGGAAAATACAGTTAAGTGCAACATGTGCAGCGCAATTCTGTCATATAGGCTACATAAAATTATAATGAGAACATTATAATTGTGTGGTTGTGACATGGCGTTTAATGGTGAGACTTTTGATTTTGTAATCAGGCTCTCAAAAATTATTTAAAAAGTTCGATTTAGATTTATCGGCCAATATATCGGTTATCGACTTTCAAATATGAAGAATTATGGTATCGGCCAAAATGTTCATATCAGTGCATCCCTAATAACAATATATGTAAGAATATATTGTTCAAATGCAGGGCTCAAGAGTACGGTTGGCTCGATGGCCCAGAGCAAGTATCAAAGTAATGGGCCAGCTGATAGAACTGACGCAATGCCAATGTTTACTATCAAGTGTGTCAATTTATAGTTGTTATGGAGTAAAATTAGGGTTTAAGTAGCAATAAACATTTAATGAAAAATACACTTTTTCAGTATTTTCTTACTGTAAAAACATATTGTTAAAAAGCTAAAATTAAATAGCGAATTAAGCTATTTAAATAGCGAAAATGTTGGCAGGTATTCTGCTTTCTGTCAGACATACACTGCATGCAAAACCACACCATAGTATTATATGATATAAAGTGCCAAATTTGACAGCTGTAACACATTTTAGGTCTTGCAAAGCTAAAAAAGACTGTTTTGAAACTATGAGAATGACTTGGAAGCTAGAGTTACAATGGGTTGAAAATGATAAACAAAACACTAATGGTTCACGCGGTGTGCTATCGTTTTCGATTAAGTGACAATTTATAGCTGTAACTGACTAACTCTAGGGGTTTTTGTTAATAAAACTAAGTTGTTAATAACTAACTAATGAAAAATATCATTCTATTTTAATTTAGCCTAAATGTTGGCAGCTTTCTGTCAGACACACGCAGCATGCAAAACAACATCACTGTATAAGATATAAAGTCCCAAATTTGACAGCTGTGTTAATAGACCGACAAATGCCTGAAAACGTTACCTTTTAAGTGACTAAAATACATTTTTAAGCAAGAACGCAAAACAAAAATTCAGAGAAGATCTTGGTGGTTCCTATAACAGCTGTCCAAAGGCTAACTTAGAGCTTTAAAATTGGAGTAAATATGTCAAATTAGACTAAAATTAGTACTGTTATATTTTAAGTATATTATTATGATATTAACGTAGAATTTTTGTTAATAATTGATGTAATTTATCTAAAAACGTGACAAGTGAGTCAGTGTTCGGGTGGTGTCCATTTAGTGCAGTAGTGTAACGTTAGCCTGTCAGTGTCATTTAGGAAACGATACCAAGCAACATTTGTCATTAAGGGCGAATCTTTACAGTCTACCGTCCTTTAAAATTGTGAATTAGTGTATTTATATCACATATGGGATTAGGCATTTTTATTTATATATCCAATCACCTGGTTTCCAGTCTGTAAAATGCGTTCAATTCTGTAGCTGCAAAAGAACTAACGTTACTCTACTTACCAGGTAACTACACTTCCGGCTCGTAACATCCTGCTATTGGCAATAAAGGAATATATAGGGGTCTATCAGATCTCTTTCCGATATACAATTCAATTCATCTTTCCAAATGTGGCACTCAGGTTAGCTACGTGGCTAACAAGGGCATAGCAAGCAGGCGATCACCAGTGTCAACTGCTGCTGGAGGAGTGGAAAGTAGTTCCTGGTCCACAGCGTGACGCCATGCTTTCACAACAAAAGTCAGCAAAAATAAAAGTCACTGTCTGGAGGGTTGTTCCATAAAACAAGATTAGAATACAAGCCAGGCTTATTTTGGTTAGTCAGACTTATTGTCGGTGGATTCTGTTTCATAAAGCAAACTTAAAATAGTTCAAACTCAGTTACCCTGGCAACTTATGCTGGGAAACTAGCCTGGTCCAGGGCAGGCTAACTGTCAGGCTAAGCCTCAGCTGTTACACAGATCCTCTAACACTGACCGACAAGAACACAATGATATTACCACTGACACTCTCTCATGCCATTATTGGACTTTATTAACCATTATTAGTCCAAAAATAAATACACAGTATACAGAAAATCAACTTAAATAAGGCTGCAATGATAAATTAGACAATATAGACCTCTATATATATATATATATATATATATATGTACTGTATTTATAGATATAGATAGATAAATACAATATATATACTACAGGTTTTCTTTTTTTACTGGCTGAATGTTTTGTGCCCAAGATTTAATTAGATTGTTTTAAAGATTTATGAATACATTTCTCTCTGGTTTTGTTTGGCAGCTGTAGTACATGTTTATGATTATTAGAAGAACATTAGAACACAATCTAAAAAAAAGCTTTTTAAAGCAGAAGTTAAAATCACAAAATTAAAAATAAATAATTACAAAAGCACAATATAAATTTTAACTGGTAAGATGAATCTGAGCTTAGTAATTGACAGTATATTAGCCTACATTTGATTTACCCCATTACAATAGTCCCTTTACAGTTATTGCTATCATAAAAATACACTTGTAGGTTTAAAATTCTAAATAAGGGACATCTAATGTCCAACTAACAAATATTTTAGCATACATATATATATATATATATATATATATATATATATATATATATATATATATATATATATATATATTATGTCTTTCAATTCAAACACATTTAACACAATTATACAAATGGACAGTTCCTTAAGACATCATATTTTCCCCCAATAAATATTCCTTATTTTTCCTTCTACTTTTTTTCTTTTGTGATAATACCCACCAACACATACATATGATTTAAGGGGAAAAAGACAAAAAACAATAAATAAATATTAATAAAAATCTAACATTCACATATTTATATCAAACTCTTCCTAATAATTCCTAATAGTTATTCAAGTAATATTATTTAAATATCAAATATTCAATATTAAATAAGTAAATAAATAAAATAACTAGAAATAAAAGGGAGGGAGGGTTATATAAAAATGTAGTTAATGTAGGCTAATATATATTCCTTTATTTTATGGAATATTCTTTGATTTTAGAGTTGCACATATCTTTTCAAAATGTATACATTTGCTCTTAATTTCATGTTATCCTCTCCATAATGTACTTTAGAAACTCTACTCATTTAAAACTGGGGATTCTTGCTTTCTCCAAAAAGTATTGCATTAAAAGCTGTAATTCTCAGCATTCTAAATAAGTATACATCATCTTTATTAAGTAGCATAGGTCCTATACCCAAAACTATATTTTGTATCTTTATATATTTAGTTTCTTAAAATAAACTTCCCTGAATTAGGCTACTTCTGTTCACTGAAGTAGCCTACTTCTGTTCGCTAGAAGTTTACGGCAACTTATCCAACATCCTAAAGATAAATTATTATAATTAGAAGATATTTCTAGTGTTATAAAATATCGCGTATTAATTTTCCAAGCAAAATGTATATTTAATTATTGCGCTCCTATTTGGCGCGCATGCGCGCAGCAGCGCTCGTTCAATATGAAGATTAGCAGCAAAATGGATACATTTGCATGACTTTCTAACATTTACAGATGGAGAATATAACTGTAAAATGTAAGTTTTGTACTGAGGGGGAAAAAAACAGCATAAAATATACGCTGTTTGATGGTGGATCGATTTGATCCACGATCGACCTCTAGGGCTGCTTCAAAAACGCGTGCACACGCAATTATCTAGACTTGATAAACCAAATTAGTGAGATTGCGTGAACTTCAATTACCTTTTATGGAACCACTTTAGCCCCAACTTATTTGTTAGGCTCATTCAAGTCCGGTTTTGGAGTTTAATCCCCGCTTTTCTAAGCGTCTTTTATGGAACAACCCTCAGGTCACATGTAATGGAAGATTTTCTTATTTATTTGTAATCTGAAATGACATGATATAAAGATGTGACTTTTTATGAGCAGTATAACTGGAGAATAAATAATTTTAAGGACCATTTTTTTAAACACTAAGGTAAAACAACACCAAAAATCAAAGGTTTCTTAAGTACATTACATTGTCAGAAAATAAAGTGGCTGTAAGCAGTCAGATTTTTGACTATAATAGGATTTCATCACAGTGTAGCCTATAAACATGACATTTCCTAAATGTGTGCAGTCCGTACAATGGAGTTCCTTCATTTTTTTTATTTATTAATACCTTTCCTCATTATGAGAGGGTAATGAAACATACCTGTATAAAATGGGACATTGTAAGACTCAATCAAGTCCAATTTGTAGGCAATACCTCTGAGATTAATTTTAGGTTCTACTTGTGATTGCAATACAAATAAATTCCACTAGAGGACAAGTGACACAGACAGTGCATTGCATAGATGCTATATTGACGACTAGCTTTAACCTTTAAATCTTTAACTTAACATTTACCGAAATGACTGTAGAACTATAACTGTCATCCTCACAGATCAAGTTAAGCTTCAGAAAAAAAATATTATTTTCTATTATGAATGGACTATCCCCCTGAACAAAGACTGTCTGTAGCCTACTGAATGTGTTCCTCTTTGATTGTTTTCATTTGGCACGGTCAAATTTTATTAAACTGTCAGTGCTCTTTGTTCTGGCTTCTGGACTGTGAATAGTGTAGGCTATAGACAAGTTGTTCGGGCTGAATACATGTGCTTATGACGTGTGACCTCTTGGGATGATGGCTAGACCGTGAAGTATTTCTCTTTAGACAATGTCTGAAAGAGAACTTCTTCAGATTAGTGTGTCTTGCTTTTGTGCTACAATAGGGTAAAAAGAAAAATATGAGACAACTAGTGAAAGTGCTTTCGTTTTGCTTTGTTTTGACCTGACCACATCCTGACAGACAGATTTTGCGACCAAATAAAGATCTTTCACCACGCCCATTACTGAATAAAAAATAAAAAAATGAAATTGCGACTTTTTATCTCACAATTTTTTAAAAATTTTAGTCATGGAATTCATATTTTTGCAAGTGTAGTTTTTTTTCAGAATTGCAAGCTTATATTTTTTTCAAGTTTATATATTTTTTCTCAGAATTGCAAGTTTATAACTCAATTGTGAGTTATAAAGTCAGAATTGTGACATATAAACTTGCAATTCTGAGAAAAAAATATAAGAAAAAATTGTTTGTTTTTTTTCCTCAGAATGGGACTTTATAACTCGCAATCGCAAGTTTATATCTCACAATTCTGAGAAAAGAAGTCAGAATTGCTATCCCGCAGTTATCCCGCAATTCGGACTTTAAAAATTGCAATTGCGATATATAGCCTATAAACTTGTAATTGCGAGTTATAAAGTTGTAAATTCCCAATTCTGAGATAAAAAGTTGCAGTTATATGTCAAATTGTTTTATTCTGCGATGGAAACAAGCTTCCATAGATACCCACACTTGGAGATTTCTGTGCGCACAAATCCGAAGTGTGCACCCAGACAGTAGGAGACCGGGTATGGTTGTAACACTTTTTGCTTCAGTAACTATAACTCACTGAATTTTGTAGCTAGAGTTCTCAAACTTTTATACAAAGTACCCACATGTGTTCACTACAAATGGCACCAATTCAATCCTCTACAAGAATATCACAGACCTTGTGAGTTGGTGTCAAATACATGAAGTACCTTCGTTACAACCTACCCCAATACCCCAATACCGGTGTAAGTTGTAACAATTACACAAAAGAAGCAAAAATGGATGCCACACTATAAGATATGCTTCAAAAACAGGTTTATTGACATAAAAGAACAATGTCTCAATCCCTCTCTGGAACAGACTGTCTGATTATGTGTGTGTGTGTGTGTGTGTGTGTGTGTGTGTGTGTGTGTGTGTGTGTGTGTGTGTGTGTGTGTGTGTGTGTGTGTGTGTGTGTGTGTGTGTGTGTTAATCAGAGTCACAGTGCTGACAAATGAATGCCGGTAAACCCAGGAGTGCAGGTTTTGTGGGCCCAGAGACCGCATAGGGCACATTTTTCCCAGACCTCCTTCGGCTTTAAAATCAATCAGTTGTATGATAGGGGATGGTTGTAACACTTTTTTTGTGTGTGTTACAACCCACCCCACCCCTGTCAGTCACTGTTTAGCTAGCTGTATTAGCATACTGGTTTGAAATTAGCAGGGGAAAACTGCATCACATTTTGCCTAAGAAACTACATTTTAATCTAATATAAGTCAAACTTATTTATCTGCAATAGTTTAGATACTAGACAAAAAATAGTCTTGGTCAAAAAATTTACTTTCTTACCTCAAAATCAGTTTTTTCTCGATAAGTTCAGATTGTGTCAGTTTTCAGACTTGTCAACCACCATGCGTTGTCAGGGAGACAGTAGGTAAACATTAAAATGATTGCATGACTCCTATCTTATCCCCAATTGGTGGAAATGGTGGTGTTACAACTCTCCCCGTGTTACAACCATACCCGGTCTCCCCTACACAACGTCTTCATGCGTTTGAATGGACAAAATGCCCGTCTCGGCGGGTATCCTTGTAAACATAGTTGGTTATGTCTTAACTGAACATAAACAGATGACAAAGAAAACGCATTTGTATTAGTATATTAGATCCGTGCCAGTCTTAAAGTGACAGCAGTCTAATATTCCTGCTGCTGTCTGTCATTTATGTTAATACAACAACAAAAGACAAAGATAAAAGCACTCCCATGCTCTTGTCTGAATAACATTTGGAACTTTGAGAATTAATCTATATTTAATTTATACAGTGAAGACCATTCAGTGTTATTTTACATTTGATTACTTTATTGAATTTCTGTCTCTGAAAACTAGGCTACTGTTAGACCTGAAAAACACAGTTTATTTCATTTGTATCTTTGTTCCATTTGTTTGTGCTATGCTTGTAATTAGATTTTTTGTTCTTATTTTATTACTGACTGTTTACTTGTCTTTAATGTTTAAAGACGGTTTCAGCAGTTTAAAAGGCTGCTATACTGTATCTAGGCTTTTTGGTTGACACATGATGTAAAGTGTCAATTGAATGCACACTGCCATAGCAAGTTTAGATCAATCATAGCTCTTAGCTAAAACACGAGACATGATCAATTTGTATTTGTGCTAGTAACGCAGTTATGAAACAGGAACAAAGCTGTAGTCTCCCTGTATAGCCAAAAAGTTCAGCCTGGGTCTTTTCACTCATCATTCAGTCAGTGAATTTATGTTAAGGCCATTCAAAACTCATAATATGATTAACACACCGAAAATATATGTTGATTCTATAGATGCCTTAACAATAGTGGTTATCCTCAAAAGAAACTCACTTTTTCCTCAGTGTTGTAAACTGCGTCATGAGATCTTCTGAGGCCTAATAAACACTTTCTGGTCAAGTACACACTCCAGCTAAATGTGATTAATCATGTTCTGTTCAGACAGAGTTTAAATTACTAGTTTGAACTAATATTGTAAATTACAATTTCTCTGTATTCTGTACAAACAGTGTTCAAAATATTTTTTAGTTAACTGCCACATTTAAAGGCTGTCGTCATCAAGACCTTGGTGTGTGTATGTGACCTCCTCTTGAGATAATTATACTTATACTCCACGATTGGCTCCAATTTTACAAGGACTCTAAGTCAAATTTTTGGACCATAAGTTCATTATTCAGAGGTCTGTTTAGAAATCAAGAACAAATATTGTCATCCCTGCTGTTTTTAGATGGGATAATATAGAACTTGGACTATTTTAGTGTAAGAAAACACCTGAAATAGAACCACAAACAAAGCAACCTTTATATGGTCAAATCAGTCAGTTGTCGCTTGCACAGAAGTTTGCACTGAATCTGAGAGGGAAAGTACTGATTTAATTTTATAGTTAGTGTTTATTCTCGTTCAACTGCTTCTTCTGTCAGGAAATAGTTGGATTTGGTCACACTCAACCCCCTGAATAACCTCTTCTACTTGTTATCCATAACAACATGATTCATCAACTTTAAACTCCTCAGTGTTATAATCTAAATTATGTAAAAACATAGGATAGCAGGATAATAAGAGTAAGATCATTAGCAAAAGAGATGGTCATTATAGATTTCTGTGATTAGAAGCACCTTTTGTTAGTTTAAGGAAATAAATCGGGTTTGGGTTTTAGTCCAAAACCACTTAAGTTGAGGACAGGTCTTTCTGTCAGTGCTTGACACAATCCCAATGCTTGTAATATCTGAAATATCACATATTGCATTTTTTAGAGCATTACCTTTCGCTTAGATAAAGATCTATTTTTTTCACACATTTGTGTAGTACTTTTGTTTTAAAAAAATCTGAAGAGAGAATTAATATTTATATAAGTTTTTGGCTGATCTTAAATTATAAGATTATCTCCATTCTGGGCTAAATTCTTTCATTCATTCATTAAGAATGTTTATACTGTACGTTACATTATAACTGCCCTGAAAACTTTTTATAAACTGGCAGTGCATTAAAGTGACAATAAAGGCTTCTACATTGTTAAAAATAAATTCTTTATCATAACATGGTTATAGGGTGGTGGTGGCGCAGTGGATAAGACACATGCCTTTGGTGTGAGAGACTCAGGTTCGAATCCACTGTGAGACACCAATGTGTCCCTGAGCAAGACACTTAACCCCTAGTTGCTCCAGTGGCGTGCGACCTCTGACACATATAGCAATTGTAAGTCGCTTTGGATAAAAGCGTCAGCTAAATGAATAATTGTAATTGTAATTACATTTAGAATATATTAATATAAAAAACTGCAATAATATTTCACAATATTACTGTTGTTTTACTGTATTTTGATCAAATAAATGCAGCTTTGAGAATAAGAGACTTCTTCTTTATATATACCTGTAACTTGGCCTAGAAATTTGAAGCAATGCATAATATCATAAAATATCACAAAAACATACGATTTTTATTCAGCCTTATTTCCAATCAAGCTGTTAAATTATTCAAAAAGCATGAATTTATGAATTTATTAAGCATAGTTGTATGTGTATTTAAATACAGTAATCATATATAAACATTACATGAAATGCTAGAAATGAAATTTACCTTTGCATGGCAAATCAGTTTCTACATCAAAATGCTATTAAGCACAGCACATTATTTGAAATGTGGTAGAAAATTCATAGTGGGAATTTCCCTTTTTACAGTATAAAAAAAAAAAAAAGTTTCATAATTAGTTAGTGCCCATAGTTGAAGAAACATGCATATGCACATTGTGCAAATCTGTTTCTGGAATGATATAATACAGGCAATATTTCTTTGCCGAACACAAGGAATAAAATAAATAAATAGGCGTATAGTGACCTAGAATTCACATAACAATTAAGGACAAACAGACATGTCCACAGGTGTTGTGTGTTTTCAGTGTCTCTGGCCACTCATACTGTACGCTCTGCTGCCCCAGAGTCCAGCGGTGGGAACAACTGGAGCAGGACAGTAGGCGAGGCTTGGGGGTGGTTGTTGTGTGCCCCAGATTGCTTCTTCCTGAAAGGGAGGGGGTTTATCATATTCTAAAATGGGGTCAGCTGAAAATACATGTGCTACTGAACGTGCAGCTGCAACATTTAGAATGTGAGAATAATTTGGCTAAATGTTGTGCTTTTTTGCAAATATATAGTGGAGCTTTCGGACTGTATAGGCAGACATAATCTGTCGAAGTGATTCATAACATATTTGGGATGGATGGATGGATGGATGGATGGATGGATGGATGACAATGATATACAAAGATAAAGATATAATGCATAACAATGTACATTATGAATATCTATTTAATACATTGTACATAAAGGCTTCAAGTGAAGTGTTACCATATCATCTTTTGGTTTGTTGATTAAATTGCTGCAATACAACCCACATTACTTCCCCAATGGTTATACCACAAAGCATTTGTCATGATCAGAACAAAGTCTAGCCATCGCACTCGATAGATGCCATTCTGCACTGATTGGTAATCTTACTTTACTCATTGTCAGACAGTATAAGTATACATGATCACACCGACTCTCATAACACATGCTGGTTCTCGCCTGCTGCAGTCCATAATTATTGACAGGTTTGATGTGCTCATTGAGTGGAAAGTATGGGAGAATTGGAGTTGCACAGAGTGTGTGTGACTAACTCCCACCATCCCACCCTCAGGCCCATTGCTCTGTAATGGAAAGATTAAAAGCAGAGCACCAACCCAAAAAACACCATCCTCTCTCTCTCTCTCTGTTTCTGTCCATCTCACTCTCTCCCTAGCTTTACCTCTCTCCCGCCCTTATACTATAGTCCCCTCCCTCTCTCATGTTAAATAGATTACAGAGGATTCACTTATTTAAAGACTTCGACAAAAAGCTGTGCATGCATATTTTGGGTACGGCTCAGAGCAATTACACCCACACACTGTGAGCACCTAACTGGAGGAATCTAATTTCAACCAACCACAAAGCCAAGCCCAGCCTATCGTCTACAGTCTGGAGTCTGGACCGCACATTGCCTTCAACGAAAGAGTTCCTGAGAAGCTCCAGGACAACATCAGCAGCAGCAGGAAAAGCAGCCACGTCTGACCCAGCTGGATCATCTTATTACGCCGGCTGCACCCTGCTCCGTTTTTTCTTTCCAGGAGACAGGAGCCTCACAGAGAGCTCCACACACCAGCTCTCACGCTGTCTCTTCGGCTGCTTCCCGCCCTTCTTATGGACAATGAGGAGGACGATGATGGGAACTTCACCAAGTGGATGAGCAGTTACTGGGGGCACGGGGAGGAGCACGACAAAGAAAGAAAGAGGAGCTTCAGGAGGCCCTCTCGAAACAGAGCTGACCGCCGTGCCTCTTTGCCCTGCATGGTAAGGTAGTGATCACACATGTGGAATCATGTTAAGGGAATGGGATTGCTCATGAATGAAGCCTATGTTACTAAACAATTCCCACATTGGATTTTGGTATGAAATGGATAGTTTCAACTTTAAATTCTGATTTGAAATGTTCAAAGTCATTGTAAAATGAGCCAACTGTTAGGATTATTAACTATATCTCTTTGCGGGAATATTGTTGAATATTATTGAATGTTATTTAATTTAACTTATTTTTATAAATACAACATCCATCTTATTTTGCAATAAGGTACTTTATGTGAATGTGCAAGACTCATGATCCATTAGCCACTGTATACATTCTCAGTTCATTATATTTTGTTTCTTTTTTGCATTGACTTTTTTGGGGGTTTAACTTCCAAATTTTGAGATAACTTTTTTTAAATTTTGTCAATACAAACACAGTAACTACAGTCAACACAGAATAACCAAACTAATTGTAAATGTTACTACAACCAAAAAAAAAAAAAAAAAAAAAAAAAAAAATATTATATATTATTATATATATAATATATATTATATAATATTATATATAATGTATTGTCGTAATTACAAACACACTGGTTCTATATATATATATATATATATATATATAGAACCAGTGTGTTTGTAATTACGACAATACATTAGAATAATATGATGAAAAATAATAATTTTCAATATCAAGCAGCTGTTTTGTACAGCTAAAAGGAACTGGAAATGAATGAGACCGGAAGCCAAACACATTCAATTTACATACAGTATGGCCGTGCCCGCTCTTACATTAAAAATAAGGTACATAACATAACATAACATAACATAACATAACATAACATAACATAACATAAAACATAACATAAAACATAACATAACATAACATAACATAACATAACATAACATAAACATAAACATAAACATAACCATAAACTATAGGCCTACATATTTTATAATTATAAATGTATAGTATAAAAATAATACAAATGTAACACACAAATGTAATATTATTTATAATGATTAACTTTATTTTTATACTAATGATTTTTTTTATATAATTATAAAAATTATATTGTTTAGAATCATTATACTGGTGTATTTTATCATAGTGTCACCTTCCTAAAATAATTGCCTAAGTCATTTTTTTACAAAAATGATATTTTTGCATAAGTCATCTCCTCATGATGCTGGCCACCTCTGGTAAAATCGCCCACGTCCTCAGTTGAACAGATCATGCAGTTCTACCCCTGTAGTATAATGGCCTGTGTCAAGAGTGAGACTTAGGCCATTTTATTTTGCCTAAGTCAAAAGACAATGAGACTTAGGCAATTTTACAAGCTTTTCAAGATGGCAGCTGCATCAAGAAGAACGAAAACCTACTCAACCTCTGAAGTTAGGTTCAGTTTTTTGTGTTTTCTGAGAACCTGAAAAAATTACTTGGGCAATTATTTTAGGAAGGTGACGATAGTGTTGTTGGTGCCATTTTTTAAAAGGAGTAAGCTAGTGATTTTACCATAAATATAAAATAAGAGCAACCCAAATCATGGTAAAATCACTGTAATGCAGCCTCACACCTTATTTCTTTAATGCTTCTGGGAGCAAGTGAATCCATTGACAAAGTCCAGTCTAGAAGTTCAATTGGGGACTATTTTTGTGTGATTATGGCTTATGGCAGGATTTTCACTGTGTTTTGACATGCAGTCGATCTTGAAAACAAAGCTGGACAAAATATTGCATAATGGGTTTTGGAAGAGAACCTCTGTGAAAACAAGAAAGTGTGCTCTGATTAGAGGTGGGGACCCAGCAGAAATTTGTTTTCTTCCCCCACAAATCAGTGGATCACACGCTCTTTCTCATGCCTCACAGCCTCCTTAAGTAAACAATGTACAGCAAGACTGTGTTTATACCAAAAGTCAGGAGAGAAGAATGTTAAAAGAAAATGTGTGATGGCTGTCTGGATTACTGCTAATTTAAAATAAAAACAGATGAAAATTAATGATCTGCAATGACAGCAAAGTATTCTAAAAAGAACACATGTTTTGCTGGTGAGCCAGATAGATTTAAACCAGAACCTATTATTTAAGTGGAATATCCTTCACTTTTTCCTGCATGTAGTTAGATTTAAATATCCTAATTTACGTAAACAGTAAATAAATGTTACGTAAAGAAAATAAATTTGAGGCCGACTTGTTACTTGATATGGCACTTTGTGCAGCGTGGTTTGTCATTTCATAAATGTAATTTATTCCCACTAACTTTTATAAAAACTAAGAGTGGACATCATTTACATCTGGATTTGAATCTAAATTTTGTTCTGAATTTAAATGTAATCACTGTAAAAAATTATATTATCAATAAGTTATGACAACGTATGTTGTACATTGCTTTAACTCAAAATAAGTTAAGCAATTTTCAACTTTTTTATAAGTTAAAATGACCTTAACATACAAGTTGATTGTACTAAATTTAAGGCAGCCCTTGTGCTTGCAATATTACATTTAAGCCCACGTGCATGCAATATATGTTAACCTTCTGCACATTGTCTAATAAGATACACACACACATACACACCACTTCAAAATGTGCAAACAAACAATAATCATTAATGAAAGCATTATTAAATTAGCTTTTAAAGTTTCTGATTATTTGAATATGTAGCTTATCACTTCCTATCCCATTCATACATCATGGTTTTTCTCCCTTTCTTTCTGTCTTGGTTTCTGTACTGAAAAGTCTCAGCTAGAAGCCATGCAGTTGAACCATCTCCATGCTAACAACATGGCCTCTGCCCACCTAAAGAGCCGTGAGGAGAAGGAGATGCGCTCTCACCCTCGTGCCCGCCGTGTGTCTTCAGACGAAAACAGCCGGACCAAAGCAGGGGGACCTGAATGTCACATCACCACCATTCCAGAGCTCTCCGAGTGCTTAGAGAAGAGGCTGCGTTTCCACAACCAGAAGGTGATATCAATGGTGGGTAAGAGGCCAGATCATACGTCACATACAATGGACCAAAAAGGTTTTGAAACTGTCATACTTAATGTGAAAACAGCATACCCGCCAAAACAAGGTCCAAACCACTAAGTGTCACAGTGTGGTTCTCAGGAACAGACTGAAGACTCAGATTAAAGATGCAAAGTTTACTTAAACTTTAATAACTCTCTGGAACAAGCTGACAGGCAGGGAAAACACATTAACGCAACGGAGACCAGACAAAGACTGAAAGCAAGGGTGCATCTTAAATAGCAATTAGAAACAAGATAATTAATCAGACACAGCTGGGACAAGTGAACTAATGACAGTGACCATAGAAACAAAGGAGTGGTTGGAAACAAATGAACACAGGAACTGATACAAACAGAAATACAAACAGAAAGTCCACACCCAAACTGAATTGTGACACTACTCCACAAAAGGTACATCCTCACGCCACAGACTGAGGTGGGAGCCCTGGAGGCTGTCCAGGGGCAGCTTATGGTTAACAGACAGCCACTAGGGCAGCACCGGCAGTTCAGGGCACCGGCAGCTCGGGAGACCAGGGTGGAGCCGGCAGCTCGGGAGACCAGGGTGGAGCCAGCAGCTCGGGAGACCAGGGCGGAGCCAGCAGCTCGGGAGACCAGGGCGGATCGGCCTTCGTGGCCTTGCCGATGTAGCCAGGCTCGGCCACTATGGCCAGGGACGTATAGCCCCCTCCCTAAAATTTTCCCGCGGAGAGCTATGGGTTTCTGGGCTGGAGAGGACTCAGGGACTGGAGCCACCTCTGGGCTGAGCTCAGAGACTGAAGGCCACTCTGGGCCCTGGACGGGGACTGGAGACTCGAGACTCTGGCGCGGCGGCCGCCATCTTGGCAGAGGGCTCCATGGTGGCCATGACGGGACAAGACTCGGGAACGGCGGCCATAACGGAACGAGGCTCTGGAGTCGGCTGTTTTCTGGATCGGGGGTACATGTCTTCCAGCTGTCTGGGAGTTCAACTGGGTGGTAGTAGTTGTCCCGGATCCAATAGAGTTCTGAGGGTCTCGTCATCATAGGGATAGAGGATGGCAAGACAGCAGAACTCCACAGAGTAATCTACAAAGTTGAGACTCTTTCATGCCAAAGCAGCAAACTGCACTGCTATATCCATTTTAATGGTCCAGTCTTCTGTCACAGTGTGGTTATCTCAGGAACAGACTGAAGACACCAATTAAAGCTGCAAACTCAAACTTTAATAATAACTCTCTGGAACACACTGAGAGAAAGCACACTAACACAACAGAGACCCGACAAATACTGAAAGCAAGGGTGCATCTTAAATAGTAAACAAAAACGAGATAATTAATCAGACATAGCTGGGACAAATGAACTCATAATGACAGTAACCATAGAAACAAAGGAGTGGCGGGAAACAGAACAAATGAACACAGGAACTGATCAAAAATATAAACAGAAAGTCCACACATAAAAAGAAACGTGACATTAAGGCAGATATAATTTTTTTCAGAAACACTTTTTGTTATACAGGTTGAAACTCTCTTCACATCCCGATAGCAATCATTAATAGAAGTGGTCTAAATATAAAAAATGTACATACATCTTCTGTGGAAGGACGAAAAAAAATTTTCATCCAATCTTTGCATTCAGTCCGTACCTGCCTGTCAATCTTCTCAATCAGAAGATTCAATTCATCTCAATTCATCCTCTGAAGGCTGCATATCTCATACCACGTCATCAAACTCTGTCAAAGGATGTTTCAGTTTAAAGGATCCTTGGAAGGCAATCTTCATTTCGCATCCTTCATTCGGCTCATTTTGAAGGTGATCGCCTTTGATAGTGAGGTGGACTCCGAAGGACTGGACTAGGACACAGCCTCACTGGGATGCAGCCTTCCGTCTGAGAAGCACCTGTAGACAAACAGTCACTGAGCACCACAAACAAACAGCAGCCCCCTTTTACAGTTCCTCCTGAACCAAAACAACCCGTGACATTCTACCAGGAGATGTTCACGTGTTTCTATGGCGACACTATCAGCACCAAAATTAATCTGCAGCATTCAGGTGGTACAAGTCAGAGCTCTAAGTTGTTTATGTTCATTATTATTGTAAAGATATGTGTTTGAGACATGAGGTAATTTAACGCTGTCTCTCATGATGCTTTGCAGACTGTGCTCTGGCTGTCAAGTCAAGTCAAGTCATCTTCATTTATATAGCGCTTTTAACAATGTTGATTGTTCCAAAGCGGCTTTACATTGATAATAGGAAATTAAAGTAACAGAGATTGTTTTGGCTTTATAGCAGCTCTAGAATAAAGTTATTGTCTAGCTAAAGTTAGTTTGATTGATTCACTTTCCGTCGCAACGATCATTAGTTATTAATTTTGGGGGCGCTAACACGGCACCATTTTAACAGAAAACTCTTAAGTTCTCTCTGCGCAAACTTTAAAAACGCGAACCTGTGAGAACACTACCAGACAACATACCAGAATTTGTATTGCTTCCGCGTAGCCACGCGAACCGGAATTATCCTGACAACGCTTTATCTGTAGAGAGGTAAAGGGAGGGGAGTAAGGCCTTCACAGGAGAGAGACTAGTTGACACTTCAGGACTGCATTGTCGTCGCGTCCAGGTGCAGGTCCTTCATCAGATCTGGATACGGCCTGGATCCGGCGGACTGCGGTAAACCTCAGGAAAAATAGAGAGACTAATATTAGCGTAGACGCCATTCTTCTTATGATGTAACGAGTACATCAGGATTTATGGGAAGTGTTCCCGGTTCCGGGTTGACCTAATCTATGCAGCCAAACATTGAATGATAGTCTATAATGTGTTATGTGTATGCTAGGCCAAAGAGAAGTGTTTTTAGTCTAGCTTTGAACTGACAGAGTGTCTGCTTCCCGGACAATGTTAGGAAGACTGTTCCAAAGTTTTGGTGCTAAATAGGAAAAGGATCTGGGTGACAACAACAACATAACAATGACATACACATTGTAAAAAAAATAATACTGCTGTGTGTTGTTTCAACTTAAAAAAGTATGTGTTTGTGCTTGACTTAAAATATTAAGTTAACATTAGTTTAATGAAGTTGGATATTTTAGTTATTTTGTTGATACAACTAACTAACTAACATCTTTATTGTTTGGCTTATATAGCCTAATATACTTAACTGTACTGTTTAAAAGTTTGGAGTCAGTAAGATTTTTTTTATTGATTTCTGATTTTTTTTAAATTACATTTAATTCATCAAAAGTGACAGACACACATTTATAGTGTTACAAAAGATTTTTATCTCAAATAAATCCTGTTCTTTTGAACTTTCTATTCATCAAAGAATCCTGAAAAAGAAAGTATCACGGTTTCCACAAACATATTAAGCATTAAAATATTTTGAACATAAGAAGAGATGTTTCTACCAAATAAGCATATTATAAAGATTTCTGAAGGATCATGTGACACTGAAGACTGGAGTAATGGCTATCTATTCAAAATTCAACTTTGCCAGAAATAAATTACATTTTAAAAATATATTCAGATACAAAATAGTTATTTTAGATTGTAACAATATTTCACAATATAACTCTTTTTACTGTTTTTGATCAAATCCATTTTTTTTAACGGTATAGTGTTAGTCTGCAATACAGTACAGTTATATACATGTATTAGACAAAGTGCATCAGTGCCCTATAATAATTATATTTTAAAATGATTTTGGCTGCTTTATTTGTAGGGTAATGCAGATAGCATATCTCTTGTTTGCCATGAAGAACTACGGAATGGAAGGGGTGGCATCCAAGAGCTTCACTGCAGCCATCATTCTCATAAAAAGGTAAACACATCCTGCATCAATTCTCTCCTCTGTTGCCTGCTAACAGCACCAAATCCATCCCAACAACATTTGTACAGCACACCCATAGCACTTGATCATTATCTCGCATGTGTTCCCTCCTCCTCAACATGCAGGTGGGGTTCAAAGTGTAACCTCATTAGTGTGTGGAGTCCAGACACCCCATGTTAATTGAAGCGGTGGGTTAATGGATATAGAGGTTTACGCGTGACACCAAATGAGCGTTTTCAAAATTCCTCCTTGCATGCATGTTTATCTTGTTACTTGCTGCTCTTGTATCAGCTGTGACACTGAATATTCTGTCTCTGGTTGTAGATTGGGCAGGCAAAATGGCCAGAGCAGCGTCCACGTCCACGTAGTGGGAGTTCTGCACCCGCGTGTGAACGAGGGAAGGAGACACCGTTCTGCCCTGGACAAGAGGAATATCACTTGCCCCGTCGTCAACTGTCTTTACGCAGACAGCGTTGATTGTTTCCAGTGAAATATACCATGGTACCAATAGTAGTTCAACTAAACAGTAATCACTCAGTGTATTATCAAAAATCATGTTCATTTGAAATTGTCAATTTTTGTTTGTGTTTATCTCCACAGTACTTTTGCTTAAAAATTAACCTTGTGATCTCTTGTTTGGAGGACAAATCAAAGAATTAGATACCTTTTTTTTTTTTTTATTCCAAGTCATTTACATTTAAATATTACAAGATGTACAATACAATACAATATTACAAATGTCTTAAATACTTTTTGTCATTTTTCTTTAGTTATAATAATATGAACCATAATATGGTTATGCGTATTAGTGAACTTTCAATCAAATTTTATTTTTCAGTGAATAATATACAGCAATTTTGGATAGAAAACTAAGCTGTGAATATAAACGATTAGGGTTATTTTGGTGCTAGACTGGATGAATTATGGATGCTGAAACTGGTATCCTGAATTTGCAGATCAGGAGTTGCAGTTGTGAAGATACAGTAGCTTGTTAAATGCACATGCTGGAAATAAGCTGGTGGCTAATCTCACCACTGTAATGGAAATCAATGGTGGGCCACGGTTTTGCCCCTCAAGGGTCAACAGATCAGTTTTTCATGCATGCAGTTGTCATGCAGGTTCCATCATGCCTCCGTTATGGCTCTTGTAAACTGCTCAGTCATAGAAAATGTTATGGGTAAATATTTATATATAAAAAAAAGTTCAAGTCTTTTCTTTGGTGGAGAATAAACTTATAAACAGAGAATAAACATTTCATTTAACATTGTTTTATAGCATTTATGTCACACACTACCAGTCTATTTGTTTTAGTAATGTACTGTATATTTGTCAAAAAATCAACAACAACAAAATATTCTAAGCATTTAATTAAAAATAAAGGTTTCAATGGGTTTCTTCAGTGATGCCATGGAAGAAGCTTTTTATTTTTTCAGTGGGAAGAATATTTTAATATTCTGAAGCACCTTTTTCCACAATAAAGGCTTTGGCAGAGACAGTCATGTCCCACCTGTCGAGTTCATGTGACCATGTCTGCTCCCGTCCAGTTTCCCTGACAATGTCCACATTTCTTCACTTTCCATGTCTGCCTGCTGGTCTTACTGGTCTTGCTGATTTAGTGTGTTTAAATGTAAATAAAAACAAAACAAGACCATCATCTCTGCATGGGTGGAGGCATGGGTTTAAGACTTAAATTAAGTACAGGCGAGTGTGTGTAGCAATCCTGCATGATTATATGATCTGTTACTTGCACACGCTGTCTAAGATATATGAGTATTGGATGCGCATCTTTATATGACTCTCAAGAGCCTCAGCTCTATACATTCCTTACCCTCCTTTTCTGTCTTTCTTGCTTATTTTCCTCTGTGGTGTCATGAGGACATATTTGACTAGGCTGAAAACTGTGGATGCTAAATGTATGACCTTTTTGTTTTCACTTTTTCCATCTCTCCACTTTTGTGTTTTGCACAAAATGCACATCTGCATTACCCATTAACGTACATCCCAAATTCAAAGGCAGACTCTGTCCAATGTATTGTGATGTTTCTGATGATCAGAAATGTAAATATAAGCTCCAATGATGTAGAATATGTTGTTTGTACAACCATACTTTTAATTAAAATTGAATTTAAGAATTCACACAAATTAAGAAATCCCATAGCCTATATTGTTGCAAAGTTTTTATATAGTGCTGTTATTTTGACATTATTGTTTGTATGTGTCATTACTTTGTTTTTACAAAACAGATTGAATTTATAGATTTGGTAGGATGTTATTTAGATTATATGCATTCAATTTCTATGTAAGTGAGTGCCACGTTATAAACTGTGAAATAAATAATGAATATACAGATGAGATGTTCTTCTCTCCGTTTCCTCGAGGGACCGTGCCTTTGTGCACGTAGGCTGTCCCGCCCTACTGTGCAATTATAAAAGAAACAATAACTGTAAAAAACCAATTAAACTCTGTGAATACTGTTCTTATAAAACAGTATGTCAGCAAAATATTATTCAACTTTTGTACCAAAGCATTAGTAAAACGTTAGTGTTTAGCAAGCGTAGCCTATTATATTTTCTTGCAAAGTAGCCTACCAAATTTTACCGCGAATTGTGGTCTGTCTATTCACAATATTTGATTTGTCAAGGTTTTCAAAATATGTAAAAACCGTAAAAACATAGCAAAATAATAATAATACACTTATACATTTGTAATAACTAGCCTACTTTTAGTTCTTAAACCACTGGACTCAAATTTCGGTCTGAGAAAAAATGCACACGTGGAAAAGAGACCAAGTGTTGATTGACAGGTGAACTAACCAATCAAATTCGAAAACAATGACGTTTAGTGGTTTCATGAACGAATCGTTGATGGAATGGGAGGTTCCCTTAGGAAGACGCTCTGAAAAAGATAAACCCCACAAATCTGGTTGCGAAACAGCTGGAAAAGTGGAAAAGAAGTCGATACGTCAATTTCTGATGGAACAAAAGCAATGATGGTCAAGAGGGACTAAAATTAACCGTGTGAGGATGTTTGAACATTTTTAGTGAACTGTTACAGCATCAAATGCAGACACTCGAGAAAAACGTCGACTGTGAGGTTCCTTCTTATTTTTTTCAAGACTATCCTAATTATTTGGTCAGTCGATAAGGTAAGAACTCTTAAATCATATTTCAGACCACTTACTGTGCCTAAATGAAGTTATTATTTCCACTTTTGTTTCTTAATGAAATAACGGACACAGAAGGCTTTTTCTCTTAAGCCCAATAAAAAGTGAAATCACAGAGACCTTTATCCAATAAATATTAATAGGTAAAAGTTGTTAAAGCCATTACGGTGTACTGAATCGTTTTTCAGGTAACGTTTTAAACTATTTTAAAAAGCCTATTTGTTTTTGTCATCTTTTCGTGAAACCTGCTGGATAAGCTATTATGCCATGTATTTTTAGATCCTATTGTGTGTGTGTGTGTGTGTGTGTGTGTGTAGCCTAAAAGTGCACTGCGGTTTCTATTTTTTTTTTTTTTTCTTTTTTTTTTTTTTGGTTCAGACAAAAATGACTTTGTTTTTATGTACAATTCCAAATAATGTCGTTCTTATGTTGTCATAAATACATGAAAGGATCAGGCCTCTTCACTGGAGAGACTCTCAAAGCTTTAGTTTGTCTCTATGGTAACAGCAGAGCATCCTGAAAAACAGTGTGTTTAGATCAAAGCTGCAGAGATGCTACTCATTGCCTTGATTTTCATATAGTCATATAGTGCATAATAAAATAAAAATGTTCTCACCCCCATGCCTGTATGAATTTCTTTCCTTACTCTCAAAAGGTGAATTGGTTTGGAACAACATGAGGGTGAGAAAATGATG
Source organism: Abramis brama (assembly GCF_963993115.1). NCBI lineage: Eukaryota > Metazoa > Chordata > Actinopteri > Cypriniformes > Leuciscidae > Abramis > Abramis brama. Next base: position 12,885,415 of record NC_139973.1, on the reverse strand, counting down.
ACAGAAATGTAATTTTAAGAACAACATTTGAGACCCTCTGTTGAAATATGCATTGCGGATGCATAAAGTCTATGCAGTATAATTGCATAGCCTCCTTTTCATGTGTTTGAATTCAGATTTCTTTCTGAAAGCAATTGTAAACAGCATACTTTTATCTGATAAAAGGTCTTGGTCTCATGGACACACTGATTAGACACTCACACATCTGATAATGGCAGTGATGACCACCTTCCTTTTGATTGTCATGGGACTTGAATGACATTGAGGCCAAGTACTGATCAGCCTGTTGATTAAATATTACTCAGAAATCATCCTCTACAAGAGAAAAGGAGGAACATGGCTTGCCATTCCTATAATTATGTACTGCTTTGATTACTTTTACTGATAAAAAATTTAATTGACTTCATTGATCGTTAAAGTTAAATGTTAAACACAAAATTAACGTTCAGTCAAGTACAAATCAACTTGCCATTTAGCCTGCTTTTTGTAGTTTTATACTTCCAAGATTAACAGTGTAGACTTTGTGATTTGGCTTGGTTTTAGGCTTTAAAATCTATCCTCGCATTGCACATTTAATATAACTCATTGCTAAATATAGTGTGTGGAATTGTTTGTTCAGGAAGGCAATACATTTATATGACATCCTGGCATAACAAAATCTGTTTATACTTTACAATAAGGTTTCATTAGTTAACATTAGTGTAACTACAAAACTACTTTAGTTAAGATGAATTAAGAATGAACAAGACTTCTACAGCATTTTTTAATCTAAATTAATGTTAATTTGAACATTTACTAATTCATTATTAAATTCAAAAGTTGTGTTTGTTAACATTTGTTAATGCACTGTGAACTAACATGAACAAACAATGAACAGCTGTATTTCTGACTAACATTAACAAAGATTAATAAATACTGTAACAAATATTTTGTTCAATGTTAGTTAATACATTAACTAATGAGACATTATTGTAAATGTAAAATGTTATCACAAAATAACACAAATATAATATCACACCTGTAAAATGTGAGATCTTGTATTGATATGCCAGTCCTGAGGATGAAAAAGTATGGCGTATCAATACGAAGTCAATAATTTTGTCTATATATATATATATATATATATATATATATATATATATATATATATATATATATACTTATTATCATTATGAGGTATTTTGGTTTTGTAGTTTTTATTTCTTTATTATTAATAAATACAATTGTTATTCTTATTTCCAGGAAATCATGGGAAGTTTTAAAGGCCATGCATTGCCTGGAAGTTTCTTCCTGATCACTGGTCTGTGGTGGGCCGCGAAGCAGACCTTTTTGTACGCCACCCGCAGGAACAAAAGTGCTGGTGCGGGCAGACTTGCATCTCGAGCTACACAACGGCGCATAGAAATCATAGAAGGAGCTGTCATTTTATCATTTTCTATTATTGGTGAGTTGCCGCCATGCCTTCATCAATATAATGTGTGGTTTCATTATAGATGTAGACAAATAAATGTTGTCAAATGTGTATTTAAATCACCTTAAGTTCAGCAAAGAAATAAATTTGTTTTTAAGAACCTTTCTTTTTTGCTATATAGGGTTATTAACTTGACTGAATGGTGTAATGGTGTTTTCTATGGAGCGAATTATGTGCCATAATTTAACAAACAAATCCAGCATTTTGCAAACAAACTCAATCTACTTCGCAAAGGAAAACTCCACTCGCAAACAAACTCGATCCGCTTTTGCAAAGGAAAACTCGACTCGCAAACAAACAGAAAGCAATGTGCAAGCACAAAGGTCAGTTTGAGTGAAAATGCAGTGGAGTTACAAATATGTATTGTGTTTTACAAATATAAATAAATGAGCCAAGATAATACTTCACAAATATATATAAACCATCCTTCAAATTGCATGTAACCTTTGAACAAATACCAAATCTAGTGCATACAAATGCATATCTGTGCTTTCCAGTTGTATGTGTACTGGATAAGGATGAATATTTTCTACTACTTCTAGCCAGTCAAATATTTTACAGCTTGGCTTAACTAGAAAAATGTATAATTCATAAAACTGTCCATAATTTTTCTCTAGGTCTAAATATCACACTTTTATAATATGGCTTCCTCATATATTCAGGTTTTTCAAGCAGTGGGAACCCTGATTCTTCAAAGACAAAATACAGTTCTTGAGGGGGTCATTGAAAAAAATAAATATCTTGATTTTTAGTTTTTAATGCTTGTTTTGCCTTATTTTACTTAACTTGCTCCCCCGTGAGCAATCTTATGGAAGCATGTTTATTAGGGGCCAAGCATCGAAGGTGCGTAGGCACCTATTGTATCCATTGTTTTTGTTGTTGTTCTTGTTCTGGTTCTTCTTCTTCTTCTTCCTTTCGCTCTTAAAGTCTATGGCAGCCCATAGAACCGTATGGTAAAAAGTTGTGAAATTTGGCACATAGATAGTGGACAGTCTGAATATTAACCACAGTAATTTTGGAGTCTCTAACCCAATCCCTCTAGCTCCACCAACTTCCCAAAATTTCACTTACGTTGATGCTATTAACTTTTCATCTTCATCACTTCATACTCTTCAGACCACGGCGAAAAAAATGTGGAAATCAAGTTGATTTGTCAAACTGTTCTTGAATAACGTGCAAGCGAATTTAACAAAGAGCACGCCAAAATGGACGCAAGACTATATCTCTGCAACGCTTTAGCATATTCTGACTTGGTGTGTGTTATGGTTATGACAACCATGACCTCAGGGTACCTGTACAGTTTTGGCACAGTGCCACCTAGTGGTCACGAAATATATTAAAACAAATTTGCTTGTAACTTCTGAACAGTTTGACCAAAAATCTCACACAAAAAAATGTGTCACCCAACACTGACCACACCAGATCAATTTGGTGTCAGTTCCACCTATTGGTCAAAAGTAATTAGGTCACATTACAAGTGATTGTATTTATGGGCTTTAAAATCGTCTCCAAATGTCTTTACTCATTTTCTGCCTTGATTTCTAGCTCATCATTCTGCCTCTGTGGTGCTTGGCCCCGTAATTGCTGCTTGTTATATTTATTTTTCTTCTGCCATTTACACAGGTATGTTAGCAGAGCAGCTTCTAGCAGGTGGGCCCAAGTTTCAACTGTATGATTCTTCCACTCAGCACTGGGAGCAGCTGATGAACTGGCAGCACACCACCATGTACCTGTTCTTTGCCATCGCAGGGGCCATATCTCTCACTGTCCACAGCACAGACATCGCCCCTTTGGCTTTAGACCGAATGCTGTTGGGTCTTGCTTTCTTTAATGAGGGTATATTGATTTCAAATTGATTTCATGCATTTTTAATGTTAGAGAATGTGTGAATTTTTACCTAAATTGAGCACTCTTTGTTACTCTTGAAATGCCTAATTTTCTGTTTTTGTGATAATTCAACACATAAAATTGAAAGTACACGTCTGCCTCTTGCAGGATTTCTGTTCCTTTATCATCTCCATGGTAGAGACCTGCTTGATGTCCATGTGCACACTCTTCTCCTTTACGCCATCTTTGGACAAGCTTTCATCTGCCTTTTGGAGGTTTTCCACAGGGGGAATATTCTACTAGAACTGTTCAGAGCCACTCTCACCATACTGCAGGGCAGCTGGTTTTGGCAGGTCAGTGTGTGTGCCTATGTGTACATGCGTAAGTGCATACATAATGTGTGCGTATTTAAGTCATTTTGGGGCTGTTTACACCTGGCCACTTCATGCGTTTTCTCAGATCGGATAGCTATCTGATTTATCAAAACGATTCCATTTACACCTGGTCACATAAATGTGTTTTTGCAAAACGGATTAAAATCCGATCTTCAATTCCTACGCTATATGCAGATTTAATGGAGTGCACGTCACTGAAAGCAACAGATATGAGCTGCATTTTATTGATCATCAGCTAAAATGTCAAAATCAAAGACCGCAATTAGAGAGAGCAGTAACAGCCCTGGTAAGAGCATTTAGTTTCTTTACGTTTAATGATGATGATTGTGTGTTAAGCGTCTGCGACTTACTTTCACTTTGATTTGCGATAGTTTGCGCGTTGGCTTGATGAATAGATGCTCAGCTTCTCATCTGCGGTGATATGACTGCAGTAGCGTCCTCATATCTGGCTATAATGTTACATATAGCCTATAACACACTCTCACACATTTATTTTTTTAGCATTTTTGGGAGGAGTACAATTTACATATGTGGTTTCAACAACCAGATGCATTTACACTTGTCCAGTTTCGTCTGGAATGCGGCCCAGACCACCTCCTGAAGTGGTTTGAGCGATCTGATTCATATCCGTCTCGAATGCGTTTTGGCGGGCATTTACACCTGGTCTTTTCACGATCAGATAGCTATCCGATCACAGAAAACGCATGAAGTGGCCAGGTGTAAACAGCCCCTTTGACTCAACACTGTTTAACTATTTTTTCTTGTATTTTTCTAGATTGGCTTCGTGCTGTACCCGCCCAGTCAAGTGAAATGGGATCTGACAGACCATGGCAATGTTATGTTTGTCACATTATGCTACTGCTGGCACCTCGCGTTTGCATTGTTCACTGTAGCCGTACAGTACTGGTCTGTTCTATGGTGAGCACAACATATTCTATTTATTCTAACATGAAATACACAAACCTAAATTAGATCTAAAGGAACATAAAATGTCTTTTTAAAAGATTAGGGTCAGTACTTTAAAAATGTTTTATACTTTTATTCAACAAGGATGCATTAAACTGATCAAAAGTGACAAGTAAATACATCTACAGTATCATGTTACAAAAGATTAATATTTTTAAATAAATGCTGCTCTTTTGATCTTTCTATTCATCAAAGATGAAAAAAAAAATTATCATGTGCATTTCCACAACAACATTAAGCAGCACAACTGCTTTTTCAACACTGGCAATAATAAGAAATGTTTCTTGAGCACCAAATCAGCATATAGACTGAAGACTGGATTAATGGCTGCTAAAAATTCAGCTTTGCCATCATAGGAATGAATTACTTTTTTACATGTATTAAAATAGAAAACAGTTATTTTAAATTGTAATAATTTTTCACAACATTACTGTTTTTTCTGTTTTTTTGATCGAATAAATGCAGCCTTGGTGAGCATAAAAAAAACATACCTACCCCAAACTTTTGTAGTGTATGTATATTGCATATGAAATCATATTTTTTATGGAATTTCCTTTCTGTATGTTAGATTTATTGAATTCCTTTTCATTTTCCTTCATTGTTCTCCCTCCAGTGTTGTGCGTTCCAGACTGAGGAGGATGCCACCCATGGAAATGGGGCTTTTGAAACCAAGGGACAAGGAAGTAGAGTCTGAAGACGAGATTTTATGAGTCTTTATCATCTTTACGCGTTCAACCCTGCATCCCAATTCATTTGGGCCTCAGACCAAAGATAAATATGGAGACAGAGAGTGAGAGATAGATAGTAACAGTCGAGGCATTGTCACTAAATATTAGCTTTGTCTTAATTTCCTGAAGAGCAGATGAGAGATGACAAACAGTGACAGTCTTGCCTTCCAAGATTTTTTTCATCAAATTGCAACAAGAGTGACTCTGAGTAAATCACAAGAGCCATAGTGTTAAATCTCTCGCATGTTCCCAGTATGATCACTCCAGTTACAACAGTCTTATCTTTTTGTGGTCATTCCTTTTTATTTCATTATCTCACTTCCACTTCATTTCTCTGATGCACCTCAAGACCAACCCCTGAGAAGTTAGTTAAAACTTGATTATTTTCTATACAAGTTTGGATTAAGTCAATCAAATATGATGTATTGATTATTCTTGGGTCATTACGTAGACTATTTGTTGGCATTACATAATTTTCTCTTTGACACATTACTGTGTAAATTTGAGTATTTTCTTTGTGTGCCTTGTCAGTATTTTATATGTTGTCACTCAAGGGAATATCATATTTTAATCATATTGTTTTTAATGGTACTATATGATCTACATGCTGAAATAATTATGTTTTAATGCCCCTAGGATTTGGGGGGTTTTAAGTCACTTTTCAGTCATCAAATAATGATACTTTTGTATTTTCTTGACAATTCTTGACAGCCATTACAATTCCTCAGTTAGTCTTTTGTGTTTGTTTATTCCTCAGTTAGTCTTTTGTGTTTGTTCCATGGTATTCTTTGGAAAAGACAAGGGAGAAGAAAAAAAAACAGGAATGACCATTGTATGTGGAATCTTGACATTATAGTATTTTATCACATGCATTTATTGATTAATTTAATTTGACTTGATAAATACATTTTCTAAAAACAAAACTTTTTCCAATAAAATATTTGATTAGTCTATTACAGTGTATTTGATGTGCTGGTATTCACATATTTTTCCATATTTCTCTTTCTGAATAGTTCAAAGACCCAACTAATGATAGATAGATAGATAGATAGATAGATAGATAGATAGATAGATAGATAGATAGATAGATAGATAGATAGATAGATAGATAGACGAATGAAAGAAATTGTCTCTCAATACGTGTTCCAGTAACACGAAAAACCACTGACTATCATCATCCATACTCTATATACTAAACTACTTTTAGTGCACTTGAGAAGGTAGGTGGCGTGCTTGAGCAAAATGTGATAATGTTCATTGAAGGGAGCCCACAAGGCAAAGGTGAGCACAGGTGATGTCAAGTTAGTGCCAGCTGGACGATGTTACAACACATTCTCTGGGATTTATTGTGAATTGATTCATTTAATACAGAGAATTGAATGTTCAGTCATGGACAAACTCAGAGCGGTTCTGGGTGGTCGTGATGGAAACAATGACAACACAAATATACTGCAGGTGAGGAACTGCTCTGATATAAATCTTCATTAAGATCTTTTATATTTAAACTAAAACATAAACGTTAAAAGATGACGCTAATTTGCACATATTGACATTCCATTCCAACTCCACATTTTGAAAGTTTTTATTTTGAAGGGGAAAAAAACATGTAGCCTAAATCTCAGTTGTCTGTTCCATTGACTAAAGGTGGCGAATGAAGCGTCCACGCTGGGATGGGGGTCGCGCCTGAAAGGATTCCTTGTCTGTATGGTCATCGGAGTAGTGTGCACGATCCTGGTCAGTGACTTAAACTTTAATCAACCTTATTTTTATTATCAGCGAGATTTTACACACACAGGTAACTTCCTTTATATTGAGTGAGAAGGGATAGGCGATGAGTTGGAGAAATATGTTTAGAAGCAGGGCTGTGTCACCGGTTTGACCTGCTCTCAGGAATGAATGCGTATTGCGTTGAAATGCCATTTCGCTGAGGCTACATCCAAGTATTTTGAGTGAGAAGTTTAGGAAAGAAACTGGTTTTATTTGGTATAACTTTGTGACTATTAAGTATCATTATATTAATAACTAGCTTTTTCTTTCTTTCTTTTATCAGGGAGTATGTTGCCTATTTATTCCCAAAATAGGATTGATTCTCTTCATTGTGTTTTACACATTGGGCAACATATGCTCCTTAATAAGGTCGGTCAACAAGCTATAGCAAGTTAAATGTACTAACTTTGTATTATTTTATTTAAATTTTCTCTTTGAGACAATACTGACTTCTCTGTTTAATTTGAATCCACCCCCACAGCACAATGTTTTTGATGGGACCATTAAAACAGCTGAAACGCATGTGTGACAAGACCAGAGCCTTTGCTACTGTTGTTATGATAGTGAGTTATTCCTTTTTTCCTCATATAAAACTAAAAATCAGAATCTAATTGTGAAAATATATACTGTTTTTGTATACAAATATGTTTAAAGAACTTTTTTTAATGCATGTTCTTGGTGTTATTGTAAACAGTTCATCTGTGCACATTTAAAATTGGTTTATCCTTGTAATCTTTTAACTAAAAAAGTTGTTCCACCTGAAACAACTAACTTTTTTAGACAATGTCACCAAGAGGGGAGAATGGCGATAATAATAATGTTAATAATTGTCATGCTGCATTCTGTTTTCTCATTAAATATCCTGTTTAATTTGGATATAGGCTACATCTCATTTTGAAAGTAATTTTTTTTATTGCCATATCTCAAAAACAAATCAGATACACTAGAAAAAAAATATTATTTTAGTTTATGTGCAGCCTTTAGAGCATATACAGATTTTGATTACAGATACAGTATTTTTGACCAAGTATTAAGAGTTCCACTTTTTATTTTTTGGTCTATAGACATGTCTGGTTCTCACACTCTGTGCAGCTTTTTGGGTGAGTTCTAATCCATCTATATTGTATATTTCAAACCAACTCTGAATCAAATACAGTATTATTTTAACTTTTTATTAACATTAATCTCTGTACCACAGTGGAAGATCTTTGCACTCACTCTGCTGTTTGTCATTCTGCAAGTCCTTGCATTTGCATGGTAGGTTTCCATTGACACAGCATTAAATATTTTAAGTATATTTTTAAACCAGTAGCACAGCATCCAGTGTTTATTATTGTACTAAAATACTTTTTTTATCAATTAACATTTTTCTTCTCTATAGGTATAGCCTGTCTTACATTCCTTTCGCAAGGTTAGTCTGGAATTGCACAGTATTAGATATTAACAGATTGACATTGACAAATGTGTAGTTTTTTTTTTTTGTATTCTGTTATAAATTAATTATTTTGCAATAGGTAGATCTGGTAAATGACAGCAGTAATCATGCACAGGCTTTTTTGGACCTGGCTGCTTTAGAATATTGAGTCTGTTAGAAATCTTTTAAAAGGCCTTACATTCTCTTTTCCTTAACCAGAGATGCCGTCCTGAAGTTTTTCTCCATGCTGTTCACCACATGCGTGAAATGACAAGGCTGAGGTTTGGCCTTTCACCACTCCAGATACTTTCTGGTCAAGTATTCTGTGATTCCGGGATCATCAAAACATCATTGACAGAATGGCACAATGGGACACTGCTAGTTTTAATGGCATTTTCTTAACTCTGAACATAAATAATAAGACTAATTTTTACTGAAGGTGTTTTATTTTAAATATGTTGTTGATCAGTTAGGAAAGATTGTAAGATACCTGAAAATGGATATTTATAAAAGCAAATATTTTGGGGGTGGCTTCTGAAAGTTGCACTTTCTATTTTTCTCTGCCTTATGTTGTATAATGATATCATCATGTAAATAAAGAACAGTTTTATCAGATAATTTTTGTTATTTTGTTTCCTTTTATGCAGTATATCTAAAAAAAATGTGTTTTATAATTTTTTATTTCTCTTTTAACACTGGCGCCTTTAAAGTAGACTTACGTAATTGCATTGCCGACTACTCATTGGACTACATCTGTCTTGTACACGCCCACTCGCTGTTGCAGGAAGTAGTTCATGTCAAACTCCTCTGGCGCGCGCAACCTAACATAACTTTAATATTCGACTGAAGTGTTGAAAGAAAAACGTAATTAAACCACCACAATGTCAATATTTCTTCAAGCAGTCAGAAGCAACATACCAGAAAAGGACAAATCGGAACTAACTGAAAGTGACCTGAAAAAATGGGGACTAGGAGGTGAGGGAATGAAAAGCTATTATGTTTAAAAGAAACACGGAAAAGTATTTGCGAATTTAAGATTCAATGCATGAAATTATTTCACAAACGACGTGTAATATAAATAAATAAATATATTTTTATGGAGTAACGTTACGTCCATAGATTTATATATAGTTGCAGTGTCTCAACCTAATAAGGTGGATCCCTAATGTAAGTTCTTGAGCACAATTGAGTGCTGAATACTTGTATATTTCCATGACTTGAGTCCAGTAAATTATACTTTTTATTACTCAAATTTAATTTAATAGTACATTTATGCAGTCAATCATGACGCCATGTTTCATCATCTTGTCTATTATAATGATACTGAAATTACACCAATGGCAATGCCAATGGAATCCATTTCATCGCACAACATGTTTAGGCGTGATTAGCTTTTCATGTGTCTCATTAATTTAATCAGTGAGAAAAAAAGGCTTTGAGTGTCCATTTTATGGTTTGAAATTTTTCTTTGGAACTTTGGAAGCTTTCTTACAAACAACACTACAATAATTTATCTTCTTCCTAACAGCTATTAATCTGAGGTCTTATCAGGTGGATGGAGTTAGATGGCTGTCACAGTGCATGGAGATCCAGGAGGGCTGCATCCTTGGTGATGAGATGGGTCTGGGCAAGACTTGTCAGGTTAGTAATGTTATGGAATGAAAACCTTGTTTATATTTCTTGCTTTTAAGCCAAAGATTTATTCCAAGATGTCAGATATCAGATAACTGAGATGTCATCCCCTGCTGTAGACCATCTCTTTGCTGGCATATGCTCGAGGATGTCTTAAGATGAACGGACCATTCCTTGTGCTTTGTCCCTTATCAGTTTTGGAGAACTGGAGACAAGAGTTGGAACGGTAAGGGATACTAATGTATGATCAGACTTGTGTGGTCGGTGTATTAAAGTCACTGCATGAAATCAAAATATGTGACAAACTGTCACTCACATGAGATCACAGCAATAGCAAACTACAACCATCCAATCAATTCCCTATAGACAAAATCAAGACCCGAGCTAATTTTTTTCCATGTTAGAGAAGCCTCTTGGATATGCATCACAATAGAGAAGAAAAGACTATCGCAACTTCATTTCATGATGACTTTAAACATTTTGATTTGTTACTTTATTGGGACTATAAATGCCACCCAATGAATGTGTACATAATCCAGAATGAACTGATTTGACCTGAAAGACAATATGTTGTCACTGTCACTAGATGGAGACAGTAGCATATAAACTCTGGATTAGTATCTACCTTGAATGCAATATAAGCTTCACATATAAGGTTAGTTAAGGTTAGCTCTTACTTTCCTTACTTAGCTTCTGTCCCAGTCTTTCTGTGCTCTATTACACTGGGGATAAAGAGAGAAGGGCAGAGCTCCAAGAAGAGCTCAAGAATGGCAAAAACTTCCATGTTCTTCTCACCACCTATGAGGTTAGTGCACCTGTTTTCAGAGGATAAATGCACGATTACTACATTCAAAAGGTTGCTTTCAAAGTTTTTGCACTGTTTTTAATGTGAAATCTTTCTCGTATTTAATAGATGTGCCTCAAGGATGCCAGATTCCTGAAAAGGTGATCTATGTTGGTGAACAGAACTTTAAAAAAATACAGTCTATTTACACAATTCTGCTACACAGACATTTTACGTGTAATTAAATGACCATATTGATACCATATCAATTATTGGGTGATATTAAAGCTTTTTTATTTTTCATTATCTGCCATAATTGGAGATATATTGGTCGATTTTGGATATTAAATGTTTAATTGTTCATGCTCATTTGACTTATTTTTATTTTTAAAATTATCTTTCCTGTCATCTAACACTTAAAGTTAATCTTTTTGAAACCTAATTGGTAATAATTGTTTTTGTAGTGTTTTTTTATGTGTTTTTTAATGTTTTTTTACATAACAGTGTAGATTTTTTTTTTTGTGTGACATTTATCAGTTATTGGCCATAACATAAAAATAATTATCAGCTTATCGGTATCAGTGACGGTATCAAATTTTCATTCAAATTCAACTGTACCATTCCACTCTCTTCTCACAGCTGGAAATGGAAGATTTTAGTTGTTGATGAGGCTCACAGGCTGAAGAACCAGGAATCATTGCTGCACCAAACCCTCAAACAGGTTACACTATTGCATTTTAATATAGGCATGCTGTTTTTAATGTCACTGTCAGTGTGTAAAACCCCTGATGATAAACCGAGCACTGCCTGTCAATTTTTCAGCTTTCCCTTGATATTAACTGCCATCTGATGTCTGCTTTTTCTCAGTTTACAGTGGGTTTTCGAGTGCTGTTGACAGGCACTCCCATTCAGAATAACTTGCAAGAAGTCTATTCCCTTCTCACCTTCATCCAGCCCAGTCTGTTTCTCCCTGAAGATGTTGAGGACTTTGTTAGGGCCTATGCAGACGTACAGACTGAACCTGGCCTTGGTATGGCATCACCAACCTTTGCTGTTTCAGTTTGAAAACCAAAACTTATCTCTTCCACCACCCTTAATAGCACTTAAAGTCAACATGAAATCAAAACTGACAATTCTTGTTTTTTAATAGAATACTGTAGTATTTATAATTATAAATGATTTATCCGTGCACATCATATTTTTTTCAAAATTCATATACCCTTGTAATTTTTAATCAAAACAACTTCCCCTCTCTCTTACACTGACATCTGTTCTTTTCTCGTGTTTTTAGCCGCAAGGGCAGGACAACCTGTCACTCACTGTACGCTTTTCGCCTTCATACCAAACTTGGGTCTTCAGCCGACAAAGTTTAAATCCCGTCTCGCTAGCGCGCTTCCCATAATGTTTACGCATTAAGTTAATAGGCGGAGAGAAGGCAGTCTTTTGTGGCATTTTTTTAAACGCATTCGACCAACAAGTGAACAAGCTCAAACTTGTGATCCGATCGACCAAAATGCATATTAATACCAGGTGTAAACAGGGCCATATGAGATCACAGCAATAGCAAACCACAATGATCCTATCAATTCCCGATGGACAAAATCAAGTCCCACCGTCTTTTTTCTTTTAAGAAGCCGTTGCATTCAGATACACATCACAATAGGGAAGAAAAGACTATCGCAACTTCTGTTTCATAACGACTTTAAGGTTGTTGGAATATCCAAATGTTAAATATCCAAAATAACTGCCATCATTGACCTTGAGGGCTTTAGTTAAGCAATCATGTTTTTAATATCTCTTTTCTTTCACTGGTAGAGATTTAATTGCTGTTTATGGTGAAAATTACTCTGCCATGACTCCTTCCTGAAACCAATTTGTTCTGCTCATCAAAAGAGCACGGATATAACTATTCTGGGACACAGAAAAATTGGACAGATCTGGTGCCAAACTGAACACATCAGATAACTCACAAACTTGGCAGAGCACAAAAAAGATGTCAGAATAGATCATCTCTCCTTGACTCACCAGTCAGATTTGCCAGTGGCTATTAGAGGATATAGATCATAAATTCATTTTTTTTTTGTACTCTGGTGACCTTGTGTGGAAGTTTGTAACATTGTTGTTCTTGTCTGCAGCTGATGAGCTTCATCGAGTGCTCCAGCCTTTTTTGCTACGCAGAGTTAAAGCAGAGGTGGCAGCTGAACTGCCCAAGAAGACAGAACTTGTTGTTTTTCATGGGCTGTCTGCTCTTCAGAAGAAATACTATAAAGCCATTCTGACGAGAGACCTCGGTAAGACTTCCCTGAATCATGTCACAACAGGCAAAATTGAATACTTTAGCAACAAAAGGATGAGTGTTCATTCTAGTGTAAAATAATTTCAGATGCCTTCAGGACAGAACAAAGCACTAAGACACGACTTTTGAATGTTTTAATGCAGCTCAGGAAATGTGTGGACCATCCCTACTTGTTTGATGGTAATCACTTTATCACTTTCTGTGATTTTCTATGGGAAACACATTTATTTATCCAACTAACTGTCTTTATTCCGCACCATTTCCATGTAAGGTGTGGAACCAGAACCATTTGAGATGGGGGAGCATTTAGTGGAGGCCAGTGGAAAGCTCTCTTTGTTGGACACAATGCTGGCGTATCTTCAGGAGGGGTTTGTCTTGTTGACCTAAAGTCTAGCTTCCTTCCAAAAGCAAACTGATCTGGTCTATTGTAGATATTGAGATTTTGTTATCATAATCAGTTGATGGTGAAACAGAACTTTCTGAACTTTTTTAGCCATATTTGGCCTGCAGCAATGTGAAAAACCTTCTAAACTGTTTTAGCATCATATCATTTTTTTTATTTTTTTTATAATTTTTGATTAATTTAATATTTTTTTTTAATTAAATGTAATTAATGATAGAATGGCACACAAAAAAAATCTTCCAAATCATGTCTTTACCAAAATACACTGTCGGAATGGTTATATGTAATTTGCCACCATATCCAAATTATCCATATCACCATATGCCACCATGTGTGTCACCATATCCGTACACTGAGAAAAGTAGCTCAGACTGTGGGCAGTTTCAAGCTGAGAGTTTGATGTCACAACAAACAAGAAAAAATGATGGTTCATTCAAAATGGCAAACCTCAGGTTGTAAAAACAAAGTTGTCTTGTATCCATGTGTACACCAGTTCCTTGAACCACATTCATCTAAGCAGAGGAGCATAGCTAAAGCACAACTAAAGATGCATGCAGTTTTATTTTTTTAAGCTGCCAGAAGGCCAAAAGTTACAATTGTGTAGCTTTAAATGTGTTTTATTGATTTGGTGATATAAAATATATGTTTTTGTCACTGTTTTCAGGGGCCATCGTGTTCTTCTGTTCTCTCAAATGACCAGGATGCTGGATATTCTGCAAGATTACTTGGAGCACAGAGGTACTAAGACACACTTTGACTTTGTCAGAGCCTTCACCTTTACTTATTTACCTGTGACTATGTGCATGACAGTAAGAAGTGCTTACTGCTTGTTTTTTTATAACCTCAAGGCAGAAAAAAAATCGTCTAAACAGACTTTAAATGATGAAATTAAAGTGAAATCACAAACCATATAATGTTACCACAATGTGCTTCCTCAGGCTTTTTAATTTTAAAATGAATGTGTGTTAGCTTTGTGTTTGTAAAACAGTGTACGTTTCAATTTGGAACATTTATGTAACCGTACCCTACATGTTCTTCTAGTAATCTAGCCCTCTGATCTAGAGCAGTTCATGTGGGTTTAGCATCACATCCTGTGTTTGCTTCTTTGTGTGTTAATGTGCTACCGGCCGTGTAACTGCCAGCCCTCCCACTTCTCCTGCAGGTTACAGTTATGAACGTCTGGATGGTTCAGTCCGGGGAGAGGAACGTAACCTAGCTATTAAAAACTTCAGCACCAAAGATGTTTTTATATTCCTCCTCAGCACCAAAGCTGGTGAGTTCACAGTCTGGGAAAGCCAATCTGAAATTCACACTATCACACTCTATAATCAACAGCAGTACAAATCCATTTTTTTATTAGTTACTTTATATAATATATAGAGTGTTATATTTAAATACCGTTCAAGGTTGCAATATTGGCCTTATGTGTTTGATGCGAATCTTATTTGCATCTTTTAGACAGACACAATTAATTGAAAGCCGAAAGTCGTGACAAGATAATGCATAAATATTGAGAGCATGCACAGTCTCTGTATGAGATGGTGGTGCAAAACCTGTGTGATGTAGAGAGAGATTCAGTTCATCTTGTGCCTTTTTTCTCAGAGCTGCTCATATTATAATTACAGCCTCACTTTCACTCTAACATTTTATTTAAACTCTTTACACATTTCCGTTCAAAATTTTGAGGTCATCAAGATTTTTTACTTGATAGTAAAAAGACTTTACCTTATATTGATACATATATACATATATATTACATGTTACATATAAAATCCTCAAAAAGTTATCACGGTTTCCACAAAAATATTAAGCAAGCACAACTGTTTTCAACTGTGAAAATAATAATAATAATAATGTGAACTTGAGAACCAGGGTTATTATAGTTAACTGAAACTAAAACTAAAACTTAAACTAAAAATTAAGTTTGAAATAAAACAAACGTTAGCTGAAATAAAATAAGATATAAAAAACTTAAACTTATTTTATTTCAGCTAGTTGCCAATGCAACATTTCTAATTTTCATTTAGTTTAACTTCATGTACTGAAATAAATCAAACTAAAACTCAAATGAACTATATAGACAAATACTGTCTATACAAAATTACTAAAATAATACTGTTGAGAACAAATCAGCATGTTAGAATGATTTCTGAAGGATCACGTGACACTGAAGACTTGAGTAATGGCTGTTGGAAATTTGGCTTTGCCATCATCAACTGCATTTTTAAAATATATTAAAGTAGTTATTTTAAATTGTAATATTTCACAATATTACTGTATTTTGGATTAAATAAATGCAGTCTTAGTGAGCATAAGAGACATCTTTCAAAAACTAAAAAAATCTTTCTGGGCCCTTTTGAATGGTAGTGTACCTGTATTTGCTGACTGTGCGGCACCTTGGCTTACAACAGAGTCTTTGTTTTTAGGAGGGGTAGGAATGAACCTAACAGCAGCAGATACTGTGATATTTGTGGACAGTGATTTCAACCCACAGAATGACCTACAAGCAGCAGCCAGAGCCCACAGGATTGGCCAAACAAGGTACTCCACTGGCAAAATGCATATTCTATGTTGTTCCAGCTAGTTTTGAAGTGTCAAGAATAAAAAAGGAATAAGTGCCACAAAAGTGGTTCATGTGATGGTTTTGTGCGAGGACCAGACCAAAATGTCATGTGGACATTGGTGTTTTTTGTCCTGTTTGAACACGCTTTAAATGTTCCCTGTTAAGGGCACTTTACTTGACCATGTAGATAAATTCTCATCTTTTCTTTGTGTGCAGGCCTGTTAAAGTCATCCGGCTCCTCGGTAGAGACACTGTAGAAGAGATCATCTATTCCCGCGCTGTGTCTAAACTACGTCTCACAGACACGGTGATTGAGGAGGGACGTTTTTCTCTGCTGGACCAGGCTCAATCCGCAGCTTCTGGCCTTCAGGTAGAAAGAGTCCTCTGACTCTCTTCGTCTTATCTCTTAAGCTCATTTCTGTGCACTGTTTCCTGGTTCATATCTTTGTGCACTTGTGGTTTTGCTTATTGTGAAACTGCACACGTTTACAGTTTCTCAGTGTGCTGTTTTTTATATCCCCACCAATCTAGTTGAGTGAGATCCTGAAGTTTGGTGTGGATAAACTGCTGTCGTCAGAGGAGAGCTCTATTCAAGATGTGGACCTCAGGCTGATCCTAGGGGAGTCTCGAGATGGGCAATGGCTAACGGATGAAGAGCATGTCAAGCTTAATGAGAGTGATTATGAGGACATGGAGGGTCAAAGTACAACACTTAGCTTCTTTCCAGAAATCTTGTAATAACTTGCACTTGAAAATGAGAATGAAATGAACTGTTAATGTGTTTCCTGACTTCCAGACCACATGTACTACTTCGAGGGGAAGGATTACTCTAAAGACCCCAGTGCAGAGGATGAGAAGACCTTTGAACTGTTACTTGAGAAGCAGTTAGTTGATCTAGAGGATGCTGGGAAAGAGGGCCGCGCACTTCGTAACAAAGCTGGGGTAACTTACATCTTAACACACATCTTAACACACATCTTAAAGATAAGATTTGGGGTCTGTATTTATTTTTGGAAAAAAATAAATAATTGTATTTTTATTCAGCATTAGCAAGGACGTTACATTGATCAAAAGTGACAGTAAAGACTTTTACACTGTTACAAATATATACATATATCAAATAAATGCTATTTAATTGAATATTTTGAACTTGCCATTCTTCAGTGATGCTGAGAATTCAGCTTTGCCATCACAAGAATAAATTACGTTAAGATATATTAAAATCGAAAACAGATATTTAAGTTGTAATAATATTTCACTATAGTGCTGTTTTTGCTGTATTTTTGATTAAATAAATGCAGCCTTGGTGAGCATAGAGACTTCCTTCAAAACATCTTACCAACTTTTGAACGGTAGTGTTTAATGTGAATTTAACTGTTTAATTTGTTGTCATTCTTTTTCTTTCATGATGGCTAATGATCAAGATTTAAGATTGTTTTTATTATATTTAATCATGTACTTAATTTGAACAAATGTCTGTCACTGCCTATCAGGTGTCCCTGACTGGACCCTTGATTGACCCAGGGAGGAAGAAGAGACCTCTTACAGAATCAGAGTTAGAACAGAGACGTCAGAAGAGACAAGAAGGTGCGGCAAAGAGGGCAAAGCTACAGGAGGAAAGGAAGAAACAACAGGAAGAACAAAATTACAAGAAGAAGTAAAAAAAAAAAGCACATTTCTGACCAGTATATAGTATATTTATTTTATGTTCCTGTGTATGTCTATTTAATTGCCTGTGTGTATGTGTATCTCTGTTTGTTTTTCAATGGCAGGATGGCATGGTGGGACTCGTGTGGCTACAGATCGCTGTGCTTGCCAAGTGTCGACAGTGAGGGTGAGGAAATGGAGTCTGATGAAGATGATGATGTCAGCTGGAGCTCCACTAATTCGGAACACAGAGCCATTCGCTATGTGCTGGGTGATGTGACTCGCCCTCAGACCGATCGAGAAGATGCTATCATTGTGCACTGTGTTGGTACGTCACTATTAAAAACTTCTCAAAGTTGTGGCCCATTTTGCCATAGGTGAAGTACCCCTATGTGTGATTAACTGTATTTGATGTAGATGACTCTGGATACTGGGGCAGAGGAGGATTGTTCACCGCACTGGAGCTCAGATCAGATGAGCCGAGGAAACAGTATGAGTTGGCTGGTGACATGAAAGGTGACAAACATTTTTTTGTTTGCTGTGACAGGTCTAATTCATGCTCTGCCATTACAAACATTCCATTCTGATGTCGGATCCAGTTCACACAGTTCACTATGTTGCTTGCAAGCTGACTTTCAATTAAGCTGTCAGAATTGATTTAATACCCATAATTAATGTGATATTTGAAAGTTGTGGCTTTCATACAGTTTGTGGTATCAGAACTATAAAACTAGTATTTACACTTTAGGTAGAACAGTTTACTGTGTACTTTCACATAATAATGTAGTTCTGTTCTGTAGTTCTGTTCTACACTGGGGTGATTGTAGACAATTGTAAGCCCGTTTTCTTAAACATTTTAGCAGTTTAAAGCAGGGCTCAGTAGTTTCGGGATTTCCTCGCTGTATTCTTGCTTTTTGCTCGCAGGTTTCTCTCTAGAGCTCCCCCCACAGCTTCGGAATAGATAATTGACAACACTGTTGTAAAAACTCGTTGGTGATTCTCAGACACCAGAGACTAGTAGATCAACGACATCAAAGCAGATGGGACATTCTTTAAAACGTCTTCTTCATTCGGGTTCGAACAGCGTGAGGGAGCGCAATAATGACAGCATTTTAGCAGATTTCTTTTGGCCGTAAAGCAATTGTTTACATCGCGAGACCTGATATCACGCGATACTTCCTGATGCGACGGCCGGCGGCCCGCCGGCTCAAAGTTGCAAGTGCGGATTTTCCGCTCACGGGCACCAGGGGGGTGCGAAACGACCACCATTCAACCCGAAATAAGTAATATAACCATTCCAATGACTCTGAAGCTGTTCAGTTAAGGTAAAAAAGTTACTTAGTTCACCTTTAAGCGTACAAAAGTAATCCACTGATATTAAAATTCTTGTACAAATAAGCCAATAATTATTTTCATGTTATTATGATAAATTCTACATTGACTAAATAACTGTAGCAAATTAGCTGTATGAAATATTAATAATCAATAATAACTGGTTATAATTGATTATGAATATTTGGATCAGTTAATATAATTAACTTACTGTCGTAAATTAATATAACAGTCAATTAACCTGTTTGTCCCGTGAACACTCAGGATTAAATGTTTATTAACTCTAAGAAATGTACATTTCCGGGGCATGGGAAATGTCTTTCTTAATTTACAGTACTACTAAGAGCAGTAGCAAAAATCTATATGATTAGTGACTCCAGTTATGAGCTTGAGACACGGACAACTTTACGTGTGACATGAACAAGATTTTATTAACTCGTCTAAACACTTAAACTACTCTAACATACACACACATACATGCATACAGTTTACCAAGGGAAAGAGACCTGAAGCAGAATACAGGAAAGCAAGAAGTTATAGCATTGTTTGAAATTCAGCAGATCAACAGCCTTGAGCAAACCATCAGTTTAGTTCTAACACGCCCTTCTTTAAAAGGGTTAAGGATACTTAATGTATCATATAATGAGACTAAGTTTGATACTTGCATGTCTCGCCCATTTGAATTAAACTGCTGCAATTTGTTGAGGCTCCAGTTGATCTTTGCTGATGTGGTCTTGATGAGAGAGAACCAGTGGTAGTCAGAGTATCTTTGGTGAATGGAAAGACAAGACCGCAGCCTGGCACAAGCTTGGTGGGGCCTTAGAAGCTTCTAGTTGAGCATCATCTTCACGACAGCATTTCAGAAAGGGAGTAAGCAAGAGCTAAGAGCTGATCAGTGACTTTAAAGCGTGAAGATGGCACAACCTCTGGAAGTGTGTGAGCCAATGAGAAGATTTCCCTTTGGAGGGAAATTTTACGACCCATTGTGTTCTAGCAGGGCATTTGAATACCTCCGTGAAGTTGGCACCCCATAAAACAAAATCATTTCCAAAACTATGCCATTCGTTTGTGCTGCGTTTGTGCCGATTTGTGCCGCAAAAATGAACGTTTGTGCTGGTTTGGTGTTTGAGATATTGAACATTATTTTTTGGGTTGTGTGACGTCACTCTCCACCCCATGTCCTTCAAATCGCTCCAAACCGGTGTCGTTCGTTTGTGCTCGGTTTGTGCTGGTTTGTGCCGCTGAAAGAAACATTGCAGCTACGATCCCCTCTTAAACATAAAAAAAGAACCTTTTTAAGTACAGTTACATAACTGTCCACCCCATATGGTCCAAATCGTTGCAAAACTGTGCCGCTCGTTTGTGCTCGATTTGTGCCGGTTTGTGCCGTTACGATGAACATTGTATCTTTTCCCCTCCTTAGAAATAACACATTGGATTCGGGACAGTGACGTCACTCTCCACCCCATGCCGTCCAAATCGCCCCAAACCGGTGCTTTTTGTTTGTGCTCGATTTGTGCTGTTTTGTGCCGTAGAAAGAACCTTCATAAATTATTCCATTCTTTAGACATCACAAAATCTTTGAAGGAGTAGTGACGTCACGCAAGCAAGCCGCGCTCTCCATCCATCTCGTCTACAAACCTGTCCGGTTCGTTGGTGCTCGGCACAGGGCCGCAGCTGTCAGTGTTCTTTTCTTTAGATATGGGAATGTTTTATTTTAGATTTGTGCTATTGACATTTGGTCTTTATATAATCACCAGTGCACTATGATATCATGCAATGTACTGTCACTACTCTGGCTGTAAGATACGTGTGACTGCTTAATTTTGTATTAAAATAAAATAAAATAAAATAACCAATAAAATTGTGTAGTGTCTTAAGTTTTCTGAAAACTTTTAACAGCTTACAGTGCCGGTTTGTGCTGTAAAAAGTTTCGTTTGTGCTGCTTCGGTTTTTTAGATATTAAAATAATATTTTTAGGTAATTCTGAGGTCACTCAGCCA
Source organism: Abramis brama (assembly GCF_963993115.1). Taxonomy (NCBI): domain Eukaryota; kingdom Metazoa; phylum Chordata; class Actinopteri; order Cypriniformes; family Leuciscidae; genus Abramis; species Abramis brama. Next base: position 12,864,187 of record NC_139973.1, on the reverse strand, counting down.
AATTCACCCAAAATAGGCTCGTTCGTTTGTGCTTCGTTTGTGCTGGTTTGTGCCGGTACAAATTTACTTTGTGCTGCGTGGGGCTTTAAAATATTATAGATATTAAATTAGTGTTGATGACGTCACCAGCCCCCCACATGCTCCAAATTTACCCAAAATAGTCTGTTTCGTTTGTGCTTCGTTTGTGCTGTTTTGTGCCGGTACAATTTTCGTTTGTGCTGCGTCGGCCTTTAAAATATTAGACACTGAATGAAAGCGAATTATAGACGGTGACTTCACCAGCCCCCCACCTGGATCTTCGTGAACGCCACAGAGAAATGCACATTTCATACATAAGCAGAGAGCAGTCTGTTTTCTTTCGTTTTGAATTGTTCTGTTTAAAAGTAGACATGTCTGTGATGCAAATATAGGTGCTGAGTTTCGGCTCATTTATGAGACCAGCTGCATTTCAGGCGCCGGCGCCTCCATGTCCTGATTATCTATTTCTGATACAGGCCTATTTACTTCTTATTTTGCCTATTAAATCCTGGCAATTGGTTAATGAAACATTGATTAAAATTAAGATACAATTAATACAAAATGAATTTCACCTTAAAGAAAGGCTTTGTGCTTTCTGTTAGAGGTCTTTGTGGAAGTTTTAAAGCAGTCTTTTAGTGCCGCTTTCAGAGCGCTCACGTCCGTAACATAATTTTTTCCTCATAAATGCAAACACGAAAAATAAAATAAAATGAATAATTTATGTTCTGCGTAGAGCCAACGCTTCTTCATCCGGTGGGTAGTATTACTTTTGGTTTGCACAGTGTAATTCATAGAATTACAAACAAAACAAAAAAGTAATGCACATGCATGTCTAGGCTATTTCCCTCATATTAAATATAAAACGCATGAGTAGACTGATATTTTTCTAATGTCTGGACTCCTTTATTAAGGGAGTAGCCTATGGATATATAAACAGACATTTCAATATATTGGTATTAAGTGCATTTTCTTATAATTTATATTTCAAGTTTTGACTTGCAAATGTCACGTCCATAACGCTGGAATTGACCAATTTAACTATTTTTGTGGTGTAAGTCTATGTAGGCCTATTTTATAATGTTAACTTCAAATAATAGTAATTTGAAGATGTGGTAGCATTGGATCTGGACGGGAAGGATAACTCTGGAGTTTGAAGGGGTGTGTCGCAATTCTGCTTCTCACACCGCGACACAGGTTCGTGGATCTGAATGTCGGGATTTCGGTTTCATATTGCATACCGTTACACAGCCCTAGTCGTTTTAGAATGTTAAGTTCTACTAGTTATTTTGGTGAAAGTAACTCAAAAGTAATACAGGAGTAGCTAATGCATTACAATTCTGAGACAGCCTAATATTGTAAGGTAAATAACTACCCTTTAAATAAAAGTAACAGTAATCTATAATGTATTACAGTTTGGAAGTAACTTGCACAACACTGCTGATATTGTGAAAAATGATTAGCCTATAAATAGCCTAGATATTTTCTGTTTTAATATAATTAAAATATAATTTATTCCTGTAATGTCAAAGCTGAATTTTCTGTATCATTACTCCAGTTTTCAATGTCACATTATTCTTTAGAAATCATAAGATGTTGATTTTGTGCTCAATTATTATTGGTGCTCACTGCTCAGTTAACAAAGGCTCTTTTTTTTTTTTTTTATCAATGTTTAATACACATTGCGTGTTTTTTTTTTGTTGTTTTTTTGTTGTTTAATATTTTTTGTGGAAACCGTGATAATTGTTTCACTTTTAATTAATTTAATGCGTCCTTGCTAAATAAAATTAGTATTTTTTATATAGCCTACTACTTTACCAAAACCTTTGAATGGTTGTATATCTTGGTTTCCAGAAAAAAAAGAACAATATTAAGCAGCACATTAGAGCTGTTAGAGCATCAAATTCATAACACTGAAGACTAGAGTAATGATGCTAAAAATTCAGATTAGGTGCGTATTTATGACAATGTTCATATTATGTTATTAACAAAACAATATAAGTAAAACACTTAGCCTACCTTGGAGTTTGTGTTATTGCACACATCCTGTGATCCGCAGTCTCCGTTAAAAGTTGAAAACGCGCAGGATAAATAACAGTTAAGTGAATACTGTTATTTGGTTTGCCGTTTCGGTCTTACCTTGTTACTTCAACTAGCTAGGCCTACTGTTAAAAAAATATATATACTCTTTGCAGCACACACGAAGACACACGATAGCTGGTGAAGTCACCGTCTATAATTCGCTTTCATTCAGTGTCTAATATTTTAAAGGCCGACGCAGCACAAACGAAAATTGTACCGGCACAAAACAGCACAAACGAAACAGACTATTTTGGGTAAATTTGGAGCATGTGGGGGGCTGGTGACGTCATCAACACTAATTTAATGTCTATAATATTTTAAAGCCCGACGCAGCACAAAGTAAATTTGTACCGGCACAAACCAGCACAAACGAAGCACAAACGAACGAGCCTATTTTGGGTGAATTTGGCTGAGTGACCTCAGAATTACCTAAAAATATTATTTTAATATCTAAAAAACCGAAGCAGCACAAACTAAACTTTTTACAGCACAAACCGGCACTGTAAGCTGTTAAAAGTTTTCAGAAAACTTAAGACACTACACAATTTTATTGGTTATTTTATTTTATTTTATTTTAATACAAAATTAAGCAGTCACACGTATCTTACAGCCAGAGTAGTGACAGTACATTGCATGATATCATAGTGCACTGGTGATTATATAAAGACCAAATGTCAATAGCACAAATCTAAAATAAAACATTCCCATATCTAAAGAAAAGAACACTGACAGCTGCGGCCCTGTGCCGAGCACCAACGAACCGGACAGGTTTGTAGACGAGATGGATGGAGAGCGCGGCTTGCTTGCGTGACGTCACTACTCCTTCAAAGATTTTGTGATGTCTAAAGAATGGAATAATTTATGATGGTTCTTTCTACGGCACAAAACAGCACAAATCGAGCACAAACAAAAAGCACCGGTTTGGGGCGATTTGGACGGCATGGGGTGGAGAGTGACGTCACTGTCCCGAATCCAATGTGTTATTTCTAAGGAGGGGAAAAAGATACAATGTTCATTGTAACGGCACAAACCGGCACAAATCGAGCACAAACGAGCGGCACAGTTTTGCAACGATTTGGACCATATGGGGTGGACAGTTATGTAACTGTACTTAAAAAGGTTCTTTTTTTATGTTTAAGAGGGGATCGTAGTTGCAATGTTTCTTTCAGCGGCACAAACCGAGCACAAACGAACGACACCGGTTTGGAGCGATTTAGATGAGGTGGGGTGGAGAGTGACGTCACTGCCCCGAATTAAATTTGTTATATCTGCGAAAGGAAAACAGACACAGTGTTTGTTTTAACAGCACAAACCGAGCACAAACGAACGACACCGGTTTGGTGCGATTTAGATGAGGTGGGGTGGAGAGTGACGTCACAGCTCCCAAATTAAATTTGTTATATCTGCGAAAGGAAAACAGATACAGTGTTTGTTTTAACGGCACAAACCAGCACAAACCGAGCACAAACGAACGACACCGGTTTGGAGCGATTTGAAGGACATGGGGTGGAGAGTGACGTCACACAACCCAAAAAATAATGTTCAATATCTCAAACACCAAACCAGCACAAACGTTCGTTTTTGTGGCACAAATCGGCACAAACGCAGCACAAACGAATGGCATAGTTTTGGAAATTATTTCGTTTTATGGGGTGCCAACTTCACTGAGGTCATTTGAATATGTACTTTCATTGGGTGTTTAAGGAAAGAATCTTTAAGATTCTTATAATACTAATGTGTCACAAAGTTAGCAAAATGTAATGTAAATTAACAAATCGGAGACGAAGATTGGATTTTATAGAGACCAAATATGCCACACCTATGATTTTGGTTAACCATAATATGCAAATAATAATAATAATAATAATTCATTACATTTATATAGCGCTTTTTCTGAGACCTCAAAGCGCTTTACATTGATGGGGGAATCTCCTCAACCACCACCAATGTGCAGCATCCACTTGGATGATGCGACGGCAGCCATATTCGCCAGAACGCCCACCACACACCAGCTTACTGGTGGAGAGGAGTCAGTGATGAAGCCAATCAGTATATGGGGATGATTAGGAGGCCATGATGGACAGGGGCCAAGGGGCAAATTTGGCCAGGATGCCGGGGTTCCACCCCTACTCTTTTTCGAAGGACATCCTGGGATTTTTAATGACCACAGAGAGTCAGGACCTCGGTTTAACGTCTCATCCGAAGGACGGTGCTCTTTTGGCAGTATAGTGTCCCCGTCACTACACTGGGGCATTAGGACCCACACAGACCACAGGGTGAGCACCCCCTGCTGGCCTCACTAACACCTCTTCCAGCAGCAACCTGGTTTTTCTCAGGAGGTCTCCCATCCAGGTACTAAAAGTTTACAAGAATACAAAAGCCAAACCACATAAAAGGAAAATCATGAGATGGGAAAATTAGATACATGTTTACACATTTCTCAAGTGGTTATATATAGAATATATAGGATTACAGGGTTTATTTCTCTTCCTCTTCAAGAATTTAAGAAATTCCTTTTGGTCGTAAAACTCTTATCAGTCTCAGTATGTCCTGTAACACGACACCGCGTTTTGCCAGTGTGTTAGCTTCATTTGGGATGTTAGTTTTTGGGGCAAGTTTCACAGGCATTTGTTGGGAGAGTGAGTTTGCTGGATTATTCATTAAATAAATGAATAATTTGTGTGTGTCTGATTGGTCCAGACGCTACATAACATATAAAACACTCAAATTATAATTACTAATTTTAAAATACAAGTAGATCACAAAATTATAATTTAGGATTATTTGATGAATGGAAAGTTTAAAGGAATAACATTTATTTGAAATATAAATCTTTACACAATTCAATATCCAATATCAGTACATTTTATTGAATATTAACCAATACCAATAAATTAAAAATGAAATTAAATAAATATCATTAGAAATGACAGCTTACTCAACAGACATAGATTCCATTCCATAACTGATTGGGTCAAAATTGAAGGGCAATGAACAAAAGATATAAATAATAAAGTGATAATTGTGTGTTGCAGACTTAGAACTTGGGAATGTTCTGCTTTTTCCTATTGATGATAAACAGTCAAGGCTCAGTGGAAGAGACTACGTAAGTCAGCAGCAAGCTGTTTATGTCTTTAATCTACTGCTGTTAATTATTTTAAATCATTCATTTATTTAATAATTTTATACCTCCTGTCTCTCTAGCTGGCACTCATAGTTGCCCAGCAGAGGGATAAAGCCAACAAGTTGTCAGGCATTCGGCTCACTGCCTTGGATGAGGGCCTCAAGAAGATATACAAAGATGCCAAACAAAAGAAGGGTACTCTGCACTCATTTGTGAAACTATTGAGCTAGTTGCAATGAAATGGCTTCATAAATTCACTTTTAAACAAATGACTTGGGTTGATAATCTATTAATGCGGCTATTACAGCTGAATTACACCATCTGTGCTGCAAACCTGTCTTAAAACCCAAGTTTACTGCACGGTGCACATACCTTTTAGTATTATAGAGGTTTGATTGGGATTGTTTCCAAAAGGTAGATTCATTTCAAACTCTTTTTCTATGTAAACACTAGATCAGGGCTAGGCAACTCTGGCCCTCGAGATCCACTTTCCTGAAGAGTTTAGCTCCAACCTGGTTTAAACTCAGCTGTAGCTTTCTAGTAATCCTAAAGACTTTGATTAGCTTGTTCATATGTGTTTTATTAGGGTTGGAGCTAAACTCTGCAGGAAAGTGAATCTCGAGAGCTAGAGCTGCCCACCCCCTGCGCTAGATGGATGTGTTTGACCATTGACACACCATTCTAAAAATGTGTTTGACCATTGACACACCGTTCTATTCTGTGTGAATGCCTGGTTAATGTTGTCTTTAACCTCTGATATTAAACCTTTTCTGTGTTATCTTCAATAGCAAGTGTCCATCTACCTCGGATTGGTCACTCTACTAAAGGCTTCAATTGGTACGGTACAGAAAGACTCATTCGCAAGCACCTGGCCACCAAAGGCATCTCCACATCTATGTATCCTCTTCCAGAAGTCCTAATTTTTTACAAAAACTGCTTACTAGTAAAAACCATGAACTGAAGCCATAAGTTATTTGTATCACTTTGACATTTGGCTAGATATGTCAATAGAATGTAATATCTACTCTAAGAGTGCTTTCACAATGGCAGTTTAGTTCAAAATAGGTTCACATGAAAAATTGGTCATGTGGACCAGAGAGCGCGCCATGGTACCAAACCCAAAATTACCTATAGGAGGAGGTCGGAGTTCGCTTGCACTGGAACTGGGGCACAATTCGCGTGAATTTGAAAGTAGCAAGATCAAAGCACAAAGCACTGGGGTTTGAGAGAATCAAGAGAGTGTGAAACCAGACCAATGCAATGGGGGGCACCAGGAACTATCAAGCTTAAGTTTGGACCACATCAAATGTGGCAAGTGTGAAAGACCCCTAAATGAATACACTTATTGCTTTAGAAGTACTTTAGAAGTAATGGATTTGATATCAGAATTAGAAACAGGAATATTCCTTGACTTGTTTTTCAGCTACTATTATAGACGAGCCGCTTCACACTCTTCTACAGTTTCTTCCACCACATGCACAGCTACTCCATCAACCTCAGACCCTGCAGCATCAACAGCAGGTTCCCCACACTCCTCCAGGCCTCTTGGTAACAACAAAACAAAAATCTCCACTATGTCACATGAAAGTCAGGACACACCTGGGTTGGCTGACTTCATGAGAGGTGTTCATGTCTACTTCTACAACATGGCTGCTACAGAAAAGAAGAAGCTCACCCGCTACCTTATCACATATCCTTTCACGGCCCTCCATTACCCACACATTTCCTATGCATGAAACAATAGTGAACCAAGGCGTTTAACCATTAGACTACATCAACACGTCTGTCTTTATCACATTTATGATGATAAATCTTGTTGAGCTGATAGTTTACTCCTTAACATTTCTGCACATATGATGGTGATGAAGAGGATCTCATGAGCTCACACGTCACTCATGTCATAGGAGAGGTAGAAAGTCCTGTCCATGCAAAGGTAGTACCATCAAAACACTTAACTTTTTAAAGAGGTATTAAAGAGGACCTATTATGCCCTTTTTTAAAGTCTATTGAAAGTCTATTGCGGTCTATTAGAATAAGTTTTCATGCTTGACTTATATGACGCTCTATGAAGCCCCTCCTTCTAAAAAGTGCAATTTGCTATGATTGGTCGGCTGGACCAGTGTTTTGTGATTCATTTTTGGAAATGTCACGCCCCTTTAAATTAACAGTGAGTTTCAACACACTATTAAAGTCCCCCTGTAGTCAATAATTTTATCCCTTAAAACTTTTTTCCCTTGAAAAAAATCTTCATGCCTTAAAATGGCATGAATGTAACTCTACACCCTTGCCTCATTTAGTATACACGGTTCTATGAATATGCAAATTAGCCCCGCCTCCGCTCACTCATACCAGCTCAGAGATCCACACGTTGACGTGATTGGTCACAAGGTAGTTTGTGACGTCAGAAACACCAGCGATTTCAAAACGTGTTTTTGAGACTGTCTTCGTTGAGACTGAAACCATTTACTGCAGTTTTAAGGAAATACTCAGCAATGGTGTTGACTTGTGAATTTGTACATGGTTTTTCTTACAGCATATTAAAAACACCACGTAGACATATAAACAACATTAAAAGCTTGATTTCCACCACAGGGGGACTTTAACAACTCAACCAGGCCTCGTCCCTTTTTTGCATATGCCTTTGGCAGGAATTATTTAAATGAGGAATATTATCACATGTACATTCGTGTAAGAAAGTTTAAGACTACAATCATGCTGTTTCAGGGAGTTCAGAAACAGTGCTTATGGATATAGAGAATAACTCCCTATGTAGTGATTGTGCTTCGTGACTCACATAGCAACATTACACACTAAAGAAAGTTGAAAATGTACAAATGTATAATAGGACCCCTTCAATATGCCTTATGCTACTTAGATTAATATTTATTAATACTAATATTTTGGTATTTGATTTAGTAACAGAAATATACTTTGCATTATTCTCTTTTTTTTTTCAGGAACTGCAAGATTTATTGCATCAGTACCCTCAGGCTCTCCTTGTAAATAAAAAGTGGCTGGAAGCCTGCTTTGCTAACCAAAGAAAAGTCAATGTGTCCACATATGTTATTAGGTTAAGTTGACAAAGCTCCTCCTGCATTCCTTAGAAGTGACTGATCAAATCAGTTTGCATTTGGCTAATCTACAATCACATCTATTTTCTGTTCAGGGTTTGAACTTTGAAATTAACTGGTCTGTCGCTGTGTATCCAGTTACGGCTAAATGACATCAGAAGGTTTGTCATAGTATGATTTAAATAATGAAGCATTGCTTTCTGTTGAAAGAGAAACAACACACAGGAGAGACTTTACAGTAAAAAACACTTATGTATTTATGCTCTTATCTGTGTTAGATTGATTGCATGTAAAACATTTACGTTATTTGACATTTTCCTACATTTCACATGATAACCAGTGCTTTGGTTTAAAACGTCACCATTTTTTAATTATGTTAACTTAATAAATAAGCTCATATCTGTTACATACCTATTAAAAGATGTTCATGGCACTAAATATGTAATTGAGCAAATTAATAAAATTGCAAAAAGACACCAATACAGCAAATCTACTTTACATACTGTTTATAAAGCAAAGTCACAGATAAAGTGTGTAAAAGCTGTTAGTTCAGAGTCAGATCTCGTACGTGGGTTTTACTCAGAAATGTATAGCTCTAAAAACCACAGATGTCTATGATAATGTACTAATGTTTCTGGAAAGTGATTCTCATTGGCCATTTTTAGTAATAAAAAGTAACCCCCAAAATACTGCTGTGAGTTGTTTATCCTTTGATGTGTTGTTGTTCAAACAGTATTGACAAAATTAACAATATTGTAGCCAATAATATTAACTAATATATTATTAAATTATTATTAATCATATTACTTAGGGTATTGTCAGTATCCTTGCAGTTTAGTTCCCATTTAAGTTTACTGTCAAGTGATTTACAAACACTGTGCGAATCGGTTCGTCAGAATCTTTAAAAAGAATCGGCTTATAAGAACGATTTTTGATGAAGGCAGATAAGCAACTACGAGGAGGATGTGCTTTCTGGGAAGTGGGGGGAGTTTGTGGTGTGAAAACAGGCAGGTGTTCAGAAACTTCCAGGCAGTATGTATCTTTTCTTCGAGTGCTACAGCTCGCGCGGTCTGTAATGTCCAGCGATTAGAGACTGATCGGAATTAAATCATTCACGTCACCAAATCTGCTGGTCAGCTTACAGGTATGGACGTGTTTCATGTGACATTAGACGTCGAATAGGTGAAATTGAAAGAGTCGTATAAGACCAGAGTCTGAGTTTTATACGTTTTTTAAAAGTATTTAAGCTGTTAATCTTCTATAAGATTTCATTTTGGAAGGTGTTACTTTTATAGTACTACGTTACGAAGCTAGAAATATGAAAAACTTAATATGCGTTTCTTGTACAATGTTCACCTGAGTATGAAGCCCGCGGCAGTGACAGTTTTAAAGTCTGAACACGGAAAGCGGAACACAAACGAAAATTTCCAAAATAGCCTACTACTTTTTTTCTTTTCTTTTTGTTTTACAGTAAACATAATTCTTATTGTTACAATTATTATTATTATTTTTGCTCGCAGATCCCATTTAATGTATTTTGATCATATAACTACAGTATTTTGATTTTAAGTGTTGTGGTAATGGAAGTTATTGTATTGGTATCCTCTGTGCCCCATTTGTGCTTGAGGTTGATGGCCTTAGTTACTTGTGATTTCCCATGTCTCATGTTGGTTTCCACTGCATATTGAGGTGTTTTCCGCTGTTTATGTAATGTGCATTTAAATGTCATACAGTAGCATATAGAGAGAGAGAGAGAGAGAGAGAGAAAAACCCTTGGCATAATTGTGGGTTCCTGTGTTTCAGTAGCCAAAGGTTGTTCATTTTCTCAAATACAACTTTATTTCACAGGGTGATCATGCAGTCAAGGCTTCCTGTATTCATATCTTATTAACCACATTACAGATTTTTGTGCTGACTGGGGATATGAAATGGCTGCAGCTCTTTTGTATTAGGCACAAGGATGATGCCTGCTCAGCACTGCTTACAATATAGGTAAAATATACCTCCCATAATGACACCAATTTTATCAAGATACTTATTTTTACTTATGGCTAGTAGATTAAGAATTTATAAACATAATATAAAATATGGTATGCAATATATATTAACATAAACCAACAGCTCGCACTGGGCTGTCTTTATTTTTGTGACCTGTTTATTCAAACATTTTTGTCTGACAGCCGCCTTCTGGCATCTGGGAACCAGTTGTTACGTTTTCAAAATGCATTAAGGTTGTTTGATTGAAACATCACTGTTTGAATAAATATTAAAAAGTCTGCAAGCTACAGCAATATTCTCAATCTATTGCAGTGTCATTGTGTCTTGTCACTCTTCAAATGTTGATTTTCCATTTCTTTTCAAGTAGGGCCTACTCTTTATCTGAATTTTTCAGGTCTTACGTTTTCTTTCTCATTAACTAGGAATCTTTCTCCATTTGACCACTACAGTTTACAATCCCTCAACTTTCCAGAAGAGAACGACGAAACTATGGATAAAATCATTACTGAGGACGGCATCTGTGACTCAGACTCCACCGATTCCCAGCTCTTCCACGCTGACTGTAGCATGTCTGAGAATGAGTCTTTGAGCGCACAGGCTGACTTCACGGATATCTGCCGAGACAGAAAGACCAACTACAGATCCACACAGTCCAGCTACAGACCTTACCAACCCCCGCTAGGTCTACCCTCCGGCTACAGTCCCCAGACGCCCTATCCCAGTCAGACGGAAGCATGTCTAAGCACCCTAGAGCCACACAACGGAGACCTGCTCCACTCGAGTTCAGTGGGCAGAAGTTCAGTGGAATACCCTAGTGGCAACCTTCCCTCTTGCTTGGTGTCTGGAAATTACTCCAGTTATCCTGGTGATTCCTGCTACTCTTGCTCTCCAGATAGGCACAGTCTGGGAGAGGGGAGCCTAGAACAGCCACGTTCACTGCACTCTATCCCAACTGCATTCCCGCCTCACAGCTACTGCATGCACGCACAACCCTGCGCGTCCCGTGGGCCGCCCTGCTGTAGTCAGCACCCTGTGGATGTGTATCAAATGGATCATGGCTGTCATTACAGACCACATTACCAGACGCCCTGTTGGCCTTCACGTAAGTCTCGGTTCTTTGTAAAAATTCAATGCCTGTTATGATTGAGTCATAATTGAGGTTTTTTTTTTTTTTTTTTTTTTTACATGAAACTTGTAAAATTGTCAATCAAGACCATAAACAGTGATGAATAATACCAGCTTTTAAAACAAGCCCATTGTCTTTAAAATTACTTAATAACTGTATGCTGTCTTTATCAGGGATCGTTATCAAGCCTACAGCAAATTCAGCCTGTGCCAAATCAAATTTATGGCATTTAGTTGAGCAACAAGTTTCCATTTCACCCAACTTACTGTCAGAAGGTTAAATATGACTTTTATGTGCGGTATGTCATTTCACATTTTACATTTTATTCACTGAGCACCAATCAACAATATAGTTTAGACAAATGTTGAATGTGTAAAGGCCTATTTATACTTCTGCGTCGAACTGCCACCGTAGCTACGTCGTAGGCTGTGTGTAGCGCGCGGTACGGCGTACCCTGACGTGCACCTCTCCAAAAATGTAACAACGCGTCAATTCTACGCGGACGCAAACGCTGTGATTGGTGTGCCAGAACCCCTTGTCGTGCCGAATTTTGACTCCTGCCAAATTATTACCCCCCTAGTATTGGTAGGTTTAGGATTAGTTGTGGGGGTGGGGTTAGGTTTAGGGGTGGGGTTAGGATTAGGTAATCAGGTCTGACTTCAACAAGGGGGGTAATAATTTGGCAGGGAGTCGAAATTCGGCACAACACCCCTCCCTCGGGGTTTCACATGCTCCCTAGGTGCGCGTCAACGCGGACAATGACGCAGAAGTATAAATTAAAACCAACACGTTGCCTACGGCGAATAGGCTCCGGTGTTGTGCCGAATTTCGACTCCCTGCCAAATTATTACCCCCCTTGTTGAAGTCAGACCTGATTACCTAATCCTAACCCCACCCCTAAACCTAACCCCACCCCCACAACTAATCCTAAACCTACCAATACTAGGGGGGTAATAATTTGGCAGGAGTCAAAATTCGGCACGACACCGGCGTAGGTCCGACGCAGAAGTATAATGAGGCCTTAAGGGTTAATGCCGTCAGGTATTAATGGACGACGGCGAGGCGTGCGCGTCGGCCTCCACCGAAGTCCATTAATACAGAGCTGCCAACTCTCACGCATTCACCGTGATGAGACACGCAGAGACACGCTCTCACGCCACACATCCATTTTCTCACGCACAGAAAATTCTCGAAGCAAAGAGGACGACTAGACTAGACAGAGCAGGTTACTTATGATATAAAAACATCTCAGCTCTCAGATTCTGTCACTTTTATTACGAAATTCAAACAATAAATACCGTTTTGGCGCTTGTAAATGTGACGTGACAGATCCCTAGCGGCAGGTGAACCGATCATCTCTAGCTAATAGTAAATAAACACGAATGAACACTGTTGAAAGATACAGTATACTTACCGAAATGTATATTCCTCATACATATTATCGACCAATCAATCAAACAAAGGGGTCAATAAAACAGCTGGAGAACAATTATGTCACATAACATTTACCTCAGGAAAGCCATTTGATGACCATAATAGGCTATAGCACGTTAGTTGGCTAGAAAAAAAGAGCTATAGAGAGTATTTTGCTAAATATGTGTACTATATTACATATTTATTTTATTTTTTACTTATATCATTTAATAAAGTTGTTATTATAATTAAAAAAACGCATTATATTTAATATATAATAATATTTAATAATGTAAATTAGTTATTTTTACCTTAAATAATACTGCCAGCTGATAGGGATCTCTGTATGTTTACAGCATTAGGTGAAAAAATAATGCCTATCTTGTGTAGCCTACCTAATATTTATCCAAATGAGTCAATATTAAATCAAATCACAATAATTGAATTGAATTGAAATAATAAAAAAGTGTAGCTTACCAGAAATTGTACCATGTAAACATTGTAACATGTTGCCACTAAACCTAATAAAATTCAGTTTAGTTACTAAAATGTTAGTGACAATCACAATACACTTATTTTTTTTTTTACATGTAAACGGATACTTTGACTGCCTGTTGCTATGGTTACTCACAGCTGATGTAGCCAGCGCATTTATTTATTAATTTCGAACGTAAACAGTCAGTTTCACCAGAACTCCTTTACTAGGTGTCCTCTATCACTTTTTAATGGACACCCTGCAGCCAATCAGAATCGAGTATTCACCCAGACCATGGTATAAACTGAAATACTGTAGCTGAACCATATTTAAATTAAGTGATTGTAGCCCTTTTTGTTTAAATGCATAATTTCTGAAGTGGCTGACTGGCTGTGTTTGCAACATCTTCCATTGCATTACAATCGACACATATGTAAACTTCCCACTTTAATAAATGTATAATATATCCTACTGTTCAGTGATAGTCCATCTGACATGCCTAAAAGCTGAAAGTCTAACGATTCTAAAGCTGATTGGTTGCACAGACAAGTGAACTGAACAATGGCTTTTTTCATTCATTTTAATTGACAAATGGATAAAGAAAAGCAGCTGACAAATGTCTTTTTGAAATGTAGTTTACAATGTGCATTTGAAAATGACTTTTAATTCCCTATTTTATTGTTTTATTTAACCACATTTTTTAAACACAAATTAAATAATGTCAGTTTATTTTATTTTTCCATGTAAAAAATCTTTATTTTTTTTTATTTAACTACTTTAAGATATTAATTAAAATAAACATTTTAAAGTCTGTTGATTAGGCCATTTAAAAAAAAAAAAGTGATTATTTCTATTTTATGTTTCAAACTTATTGCTTAATTTTAATTTTGAATATTTGTCTGGCACAGTTAACATTGAGCTATTACTGCAGGCGGTAAACGTAATATTAATAAAATGAGATGTTTGTGTACATTTGTATTGATCATGCCAGCAGAAATTCATCAAATGATGGAAAAGCATGTTATAAATGGGCAAGTATTCATAATAAAAGTTTTTTTTTTACTTGATCTGACTGACAAGTAACTCAATTTATCAGGCCGATCTAATCATATTAAATAATATTTTGGTTAGGTTACCTGATAAAAGCATTTTTACAGTGTATGCAGATTAATGTCTCACTCACTTCATCATTTCATCTCCATCAGGCCTTGAAAACAGCAGACAATCAGCCTCAGAGTTCACTCATAGGTAATGTATAATAGTGGTGGGACAATTAATGTGGGTCTTGTAGGTGATTTTACAGGTTGCTGGTTTTCAATGATGAATTCAGCTCCGCTTTCTGAGGTCTTTATGCAATTCTCTGATCTCTCACAGTGGCCACACCTCTCCTCATCCTCGAGCTAAACTAACTCCAAGTACAGCCCCTCTGTCCCTGGAGCAAAGTGAGTGTACACACTGATGTTGAGCAACACTGAAAGAATGTGGAATTTGAATAAGATGCGTGTGCCAGTAGCTTCAGATTATAATAAAGAAACAATTTAAACTTGATCATATCTGTTCTTCTTCAGAGTCACCTGATTATAAGGTGATTGTGTTAAAGATGCTATATGGTAGATTACATTTAGTTAATGGTACTTTAAATCAAATTCCACAAAAATATATTTTTCAAAAATTAATTTCACAAAAGGACTAATAATATAATATAATAATATGTAAGGGATAATGTACATCCAGCTGGCTGTTATCGCAAAATAAACCCAGACAGAGTGATCAGGATGCGAAGCGGAGGGGTCTTGCATCACTCTGAAGGGGTTTCTTCAAAGGAATAATCTACAATTATGATTTTTGTCACAATCGTGCAGCCCTAACGTGTAATTAATAAATCGATTAATTGCATCTAACAAAACATTTTTTTTTGTTTATATGTAATATATGTGTGTGTATATATGTATATATGTGTGTGTGTGTGTATACACATATGTATGTATGTATATATATATATATATATATATATATGCAAACATATATGGGTACACACACACATAATAATAATAATATTATATATATATATATATATATATATATATATATATATACACACACACACACACACACACACACACACACATATATTATATAAACCAAAACTTTTATGTTACATGCGATTAATCACAATTAATCGATTTGACAGCACTAAATAGAATATAATATCTTGAATTATAATTCTGGAAGGATCTATTAAATGTACTTTTTCACTCTTCATTATTGCAGGGAAGGTGTTTGTTACTTATGAAGCAGACAGTGAAAAACATGTCAAAGAGATCATCAACTTTGTTGCCTTACTGAGACACAATGGCTTCTACACTCACGTAAGACATGCAACTTGTGCCAAACACTGCCTTGCAGCCATGTTTGTCACCTGGTACGGGGTCTGTCAGAGATAATGTTCAGTCCGTTTGTTCTTTTTGCACAGATTGACATGTTTGAACAACAGTTCAAGAGCATAAGCAAGATTGACTTCATGGAAAGATACATCAGTGAAGTAAGTAGACCTAGTATTTCAGAGAGTGTGTTTTTTATAGTTTGACTTGCACAGCATAAGTTCTAGACCACATTGCAGCTTATGTTGGCCAAGAATCACCTACAGGGTAATATTGTAAGACCGAAAACTGTAAAGCAACCAAACCATTTTTGTTTTTACAGGCCATTCAGGAGCAGGTTTATTGGAAAGAGATCATATTTCACAATATAGATTAATAGCATCATATTTCACAATAACTGACAAAGTGAATTTTAAAAAAATATAAATTTGTATATAAAACACCAGAAAAAGAGACCATAAGACAATTTTGCATAGTGATGTGTTAAATATGACCTCAAGATGGTTTTTATCACTCATTAGCCCAAATCATGTGTGGATGACTGTAGTGCTTCTACTCTGTATACATACATTTTCATCTGTGATCATTCTTTATTATTATTATTTATGAATAGGCCATAGGTCATTTGTGAAGGTCTATCTATGACATTTTGGCTTCTTAAATAAACAACCAAATTCTAATGCATCATCAAGGACGTGAGATGTATGTAACCTCTTAAGCTAGGAGAACTTGTTCAATGGTTGCATTTATAAAGCAATGCTTACTATTGAATTGCAAGCAGTGGGAGAACTAATATCGCTGTTTATGGTCAACACATTGAGCCTATTGGTGGGTGCTCTCCTTTGTTGAGGATGTCTTCAGTTCTTACAAATCTCAAAAAAAAATATCATTGATGCGATATATATCTGATTAAATGTCACTGTTTAACCTTATAAACCGTATAAATGCCAAGGATTGATCCCTGACACCCTTTTCCCTTTAAAATGAATGTCTACAAGTAGTAGTTTTATGATGCCCAGGTATTCTTATTTTGCATTAATCTGAATGGCATGAACAATCTTGCCACTAACAAATCCAGCAAAACTTTTAATTTTATGCATTTTTAGACCATCTAATAAAAAAACATGTAACCCTGAAACAAGTAGTTCTAATTAATTTAATTCAGACCTCAAGTGGGGGAGGACATATTTCTAGCATATTTCTGACCGATAAACCCTGCTTTTCTAGTTTCAGCATTTACAGAGCGAACAAACTTTTTTAATTATTATGTGAAGTAGGCCTAATTGCTACTTTCTGTCCATAAAGTTGTCTAATTTTGTGTTTGTTTTTTTTAAATGCACAGAAAGACTATCTGATCATCATAGTCATTAGTCCAAAGTACCACGAGATTGTGACCAATGCCTCGTTTTACATGGAAAACGATGAAACGCTCAACACTGTCTACATACACAAGCAGGTACAACTCACAAATAATTAGTGGAAATAGCTTTTTCCTTATTTTTCTTGTCAATTGACTTAAAAAAACTTTGTATTTTAGTTACAAAACGAATTCATTCAGAATGGGGCCAGGAATTATAGATTCATCCCCATTTTGTTTCCTGGTGCCAAGAAGGTAAAACTGTCTATCTTTTCAGCAACTGATTATTTAACTATTTAAAACCCATAGTTCACCCAAAAATGAAAATTGTCATCATTTACTCTCCCTCAAGTTTTCCAAACCTGTATGAATGAACCTTTCTTCTGCTGAACACAAAAGAAGATATTTTGAAGAATGTCAGTAACCAAACAGTTGATGGACCCCATTGACTTAGTATTTACTATGGTATTCTTTTCCTACTGTGTTAGTCAATAGGGCCCATCAACTGTTTGGTTATCCATATTCTTCAAAATATATTTGAATTGTGTTCAGCAGAAGAAATAAATTCATACAGGTTTGGAACAACTTCAGAATTTTCATTTTTGGGTGAACTATCCCTTTAATGAAAATGTATTTTTGTTTAAACAAGTACTCGCCAAAATCCTCATTTGTGATGAACTATTATGATAACAGCAATAGACATCTGTGTTTGTTTGTACAATGCTCTGGTAACACCTAAAGGATTACTCCAATATATTCCTCTTAAATCCAGTTCAGATGTAATGATGCCTCTGCGTTAGTTTACAACATTTCTGTCTGCTTTTCAGTGCCATGTCCCTTCATGGCTTCAAAGCACGCAAGTCTTCACCTGGCCCAGGGACCGAGATGACATTCTTCGTCGACTCATGCGTGTTGAGAAGTACAACCCTCCGCCCATTGGAGAGCTGCCCACTATTGTCTCCATCCCCATTTAGTTGATTAGGTTTCCTAGACCCATTATATGTCAGTTATGGACAGGCCTGTGATCCATTTTAAGTTTATTTGCCCCTCTGAACTGCTAGATGACTGTTTAGTATGTTAAAACCCCTGAAGCTTATGTCATAGTTTGTAATATTTGAATAAAACTCCTGTCATTTAATTAATATTTCACGACTCATGACTGTTGAATAAATCAGAATCCCTACTAGTGCTGTCAAATCGATTAATCGTGAATAATCGATTCTTAAATAAGTGTTTATATAATGTATGTGTGTATATATACTATATATGTGTGTGTGTGTGTCTGTATATATATACATCTTTGAAGTTTGAAAAATTGTTATAAACTGTGTGACGTTTTGCCAAAATTTCACCATTGTCTGTTGTTAACAGTGTAGAAGATGTATGAAGCAAAACTCACACAGAATTTACTTTCAAACTAAGCAGCTTTCTATTGGTCAATGCCGCAAATCCGTTGCGCAATCTGCGTAGGGAAATCTTTCGCCCTCACACAATGTACCTGACCTTGTGGATTCTTATTGAAATGACTGGATTTTGAAAATTCGTAAACAGTGGAAGTTTTTCTGTAATAATAGCTATGTAAGAACATTTTTAACCTTGACTCACTGTAGCAGACCAGGAACTTTTAAAGACATGTATCATTTATCATCACGCTTCTTTGCTGTTGGATGAACCTGAAATAGATGGAGGACAGAATTTACCTTTAGACCTGGTACTATAATATCTTCACACACACTGTAGAGAGTTTATTATAACAGACTACTTGTGCTTTGTGCCTTAGAATTTTTCTTAGTACGCCAGACAAAAACATTTAAATTGATTTCAGTTAGCAGGTTTCCACAGTTCATGCTCTGCCAGTGTCATGCTGAGATTTCATGATCTTTCATGTTCCTAAATGATGCTGACTTGTTTTTATCAGCATATCCCCTTTTACTGAACGAAAAAATTTGGTTTGTTTGTACAACTTATTGATCAAATTAGATGTCAGAATCAGGGACATTATTAGTACAGTTTAACGTACCATGTTTTTGAGTTTTTTCAAGAAACTGAATTGAAAATACTAGTGGAAGATTCTTGGGATTTTATTTATTAGATGAATGGATGTGTGTATGAGCACATATTTATGTGATTGCAGTCATGCTATGTGTTTTGCCATAAAAATGTCATGGGGTGCAGAACATACCTGCCTGAGGCTATTGCTACATGCTCTAGAGACTCAAAATGAGTAACTACTCAACACTGGCTTAACAAACAAGTTTTTTGAACTGATAAAATGTTTATCTTGAAATGCAATGTCACTTTGGATAAAAGTCTATCGACAGGCCACGGCTATCAAGCAGAATATCCAGGCAAAATTTTCAGTGAATAACTTAAATATCTGTCTGTTCCCCACACAATTCTATTTTAGGGTCACCTTTTTGCAGTTTTATCAGCTTTGGTCCCCCATCCACATTTTTGTTTTTATGTAAGAGTGTAGAATGTCTTGTATTGGAATGACCTGAGTAAATGATATCAGAATTAAAAAATTTTAGCAAACCATTCGTTGAAGCCTCTGAACCCTGTTGAACATAACAAACCTGTCAAACATCTGTCATGCATGGAATCTCCGAGAGCTCAACCCAGTTAGTCAGTGTCTTCAAGGAGTTACTGAAGGTTAATTAAGCCCCATTAAACAAACTAACCCCTTCTATTGAGGCTTATCAGGAATTAATTATTATAAATCAGCCGCAACAATATAATCAAGGGGATTTGGTCATGGAGAGACTGACATTATCCTCATTTGAAACAATATTAGCAGTATCCAAAAATGATTTGCTGAGGAGAAATGGTTATCAGTTTGTAATTAAAATGAGACGAGAAACAGAATGATTGATTACTCCACGCAGTGACAGAAAAGGTTATGGGAACAGGATCTCTAAAGTAGTCTTTTTATAGCTGGTTAATTTCTAGATGAAACAAGTTAATTCCAGGAATATGTCATCCATCATCAACTGCACCACGGCTCTGTGAAATATTGTGAAGGCTTGTCACTGACAATAGGAAGTGACAGTGTTTTAACACCTTTACATTCATTTAGTAAATCCACAATGCATTAGAGATGCATCAGTCATCATCTGCAGGACAGAACTGCTGTTCATTGCTTTGTTGTGCCTTAAGATGGCACTGTTCACGTGTGTTATTACTGTAAATGTTGAAGAAGATCATCTTTATTGATCTAGGAAACACAATAGCAGGGCGTGCTGTCACAATGGAAACCTGCAAAATTATTGTTGATTTAACTTTAAAAAGTTGCTTTAAAATTTTGAGTTCATTGAAATACAATTAAAAAATTAGTTGATACGATAATTAGTTTAATAAATAGACAATTTAAAATTTTATGTTATCTGAACCACATTAATTATCTAAGTTGATTTGACAAAAGATAAAAAGTTGTGATAACAAATCCTGGAAAAGGTTTTTTGCAGTGTGCCAATAAAGTCCACATATGGTTTCTCAAAGAACTCTTTATGCCAAAAAGGCCCAATAAAACGTCTTAAATTATTGCATAAAACTTTCATGTTTAATTAGCTATTTCATTTTTTTTTTTTTCTTGGGATAAAGCACATTTTTGAGCTGTTTAATTTATAAAATTTAATAAAACAAAATAATTAATCGCCTGTCAGATCCCTTTAAGGTTATATTCTTGTAAGAGTGCATCTTCAATTATTTAAATATACATTAAAATATGAATATATATATTGAATATGAAAATCTTTACATTAATGTTCAGTGACTTTTGTAATTTATAGGTTTTTTTTAATATGTTAAGCACTATTTTATGTTATAATGTTTCTACAAAATATTATTATGGAAGTTTATTATAAAAATGTATTTTAGTAGAGGTAATAGCTGCAATTTGTTTTCCAATTAGGTAGTAAAATATATTATTCAGGTTTGTCCTCTAGTTACACTGTATGTTTAAAATAATATGAAACAAATGAGGTAATATTGAATTTGTCTTTCTAATAACAGGATAATGCTGGGGAAAAAATGTCAGTTTCTGTACATTAACATTCTGACCTAATTAGAAAAGAATCCATGATAAAACATGATCTGCATTGCTGTTGCAGTCCTGTAGGGGGCAGTATCTCATCAGCTCTTTGTTTAAGATAGTTTTTCAGTTCCACCCAGAATTGAAGGTTTCACACATTCTATTTTTACACTGCTGAATAATTCAATACAGAGCCATATATGATCAGTGACATTTCCTCTTTTCTAGCAGTCTGACAATGGGGTTGCATCACTTGATCCTCGATGTGGAGTCTCGAAAGTGATATACAGCTGTGAAACTATGAATATCTTTGTTCTAGAACAGAAAATGACATTAATAAATATACACAATGACCTAAAAACCACCCTCGATTTTCAACTTCAATTGATTCTCTGTTTACAGAAAGGATATAATGATGCGAAACGAGGCTGCCATAATAGATTTCTTTGAGCATGCTCTGTAATGGTCCATTGCCATGCTTCTGAACCCCCACTAGATCAGTGACACAGTATTTCATCATTAAATTCCAATTTAATATGTTCTTTATGGCAAATAAGGACAGGAATATCAAAGAAGGAAATGAACTCTCATAGGAAGAAAAAGAAGTGTTCAAATCACATTTTTGATGCTTCCGACGGCCCTGTATTTCTTTCATTTTGATTGCATTTTGTGGGAACGTTTTATAGGAGTTACTTCAGGAAGTATCGAGGGAGTAATTCTACGCATGAAATCTCGGCTTCTGTTTCGTTCCTGCAAGGGGAAGCCGGGGTGATTCTTAAACTTGTAAAGTGTTGTTGCCATGGTAACATCACAGTTCATCAAGGTTCTGTGTAATAAAATGAGTCAAAGTTTAAATGGCATTTATGGACTGATGCAATAAGAACGTGCGAACATACATGCTGATATTCATCAAAAATGGTAATGAAATCACTAATACTAAATTTCACCTCTGAAAGATTTTGCCTGTGCTGACACTTTCTAGCCGTTATTCAAGTAAACATTGTTAGTACTGTAATTACTAGGCCTATATCCAGTTCTCCACCAAGAAGTGAGGGGGGAAAAGCAACCAACATACGCACTCACATTTTCTAATTGTGCCTGTTATCATTCTCACTATGTGGAGCTCATTTTGGTCTTCAAATGTGTGTTGGTCGCAGCAGGTGAGATACGTCTAAGAAAACTAAATATGCGGTCGGCACATGCATCCAAGAAACGCCTCCGGCTCATTTGCCTGAGTATTTTTGTGACTCACAAAGGAGAAGGCATTATAACTCTATGACAAATGATAAAGAAGCTTTACCTCCATTACATCAATGCAGTCAGGCTCAAAACTCAATGCTTAGGTCAGTTCTGTGTTCAAGGGCCTCCTCCAGAAAAATAACTGAGTCTACAGCAGCAGTCTTTTGGGAAAAGCCTTCATCTCTTGCCCTGTGGGAAACAATGAAAGCTGAAATGAGACAAAAATCAAAGTAGTCATCTTCCCAGACCTGCTCTTCACTCAAGAGCAGAACGAGTCCTGACAAAAAACGATTGAACTAGTAAAATGTGTCTTTCTGTATTACTTGAAGTTGTGACTGTCGGATATTTCTGACCTGAAATGAATTACTTTCTAATATTTTTTGGTATTGAGATACTGCAGTGTGCCGACAATAATTCAACCTGGAACAAGGGAAGTAACTCAAACCAAGGAAATTCCATTTTAAATCAAATTAATTCCAGTTTATGAATCATTCCAGATTCCCCAGAAACAAACCCCCAGAACCACTCAATCTCTTTCTGAAGCCATGTTTCACGGTTTATTTTAAACTTTCAGTTTTTTAAGAGCTGAGAAGGGGAAGGAAGATGCAGAGCTTTTCTGGGAATGAAAACAAGTCACTGTCATTTACAAGGATTACTTTCAGCTATAGGCTAATATTGCATTTTTATGTTTAGCAACATGAGCATGAATGTCTGGTATTCAGACATTTGGATATTTTATACAAGTTCAATAAACAAGAAGCTACATAACTAACATTTTACTGACATATTGCAAGGTACCTCATACATTTTTACCCCAAATATATGTTTCACAAACAAGGCTTAACATGGTTCCAGACTAAATGCATGTTTATATCTTAAAATATGTCAGTGCTGTTGTTTTGTCTCAAGATGCACATTAGTAATGCTTTTTTCTAAGGTATGTTCATAAAAGCTATTTAAATGCTCTAATTGAACTAAGGCCCAGTCCTGGCTTAATCTAAGCCCTGTCTGTGAAACCAGGCCATAGAGTCTTAAATCGACACTTAATTAAATTTGAGGGGGTTGAAGAAAATATATCCCATGGTTCCAACTTCCAACTAAGCAGCAAGCATCAAAATAGATCTATTGAGTTTCTGATTTATTAAAAATATGATTGAATATAAGCTCTCAATTCTATAACTAAAACATATCTCAAACTTTATTGCAATGTCCTTATTCATGTCTTCCTGTGCCCTAAGGCTAGGAATTGACATGAATGGCTGTCCATTATAAATGAGCATAGTATGGAAAACTGGGTCAGTGAGTGGAAGGTGAAGGATTCCATACATATTTTGCTCATGTGATGGAATGCCAGAAGAACCATTAAAATCTATCTATCTATCTATCTATCTATCTATCTATCTATCTATCTATCTATCTATCTATCTATCTATCTATCTATCCATCCATCCATCCATCCATCCATCCATCCATCCATCCATCCATCCATCCATCCATCCAACCCACCCACCCACCCATCCATCCATCCGCTGTCTTTATATTCTTAAACTGGAGCCCACAATAAATCCTGTATTTTTCTAACATAAGGCATGAGTATCACACCAACCTCTGGCTCTTCTTTCCAGCTGAAAAAGGTACATTTAAAATAGCAGAAAAACACTCATGCCCTACCGTGACCCCGTCCTGTTATAAAGAGATGAAAGAAAGAGAGAGAGAGAGAGAGAGAGAGAGAGAGAGAGAGAGAGAGAGAGAGAAACGAGGAAGATGGATTAATTACCACAGTCAGTTTCCACTGTCTGTCCAGGGGAATCTCTATAGGAATGTGGGTCCACCCAGACCCCTGCTGCTCTCTCCATCTGTTCAGCACTGCTCATTCCCTCAACAGTAGGCATATCAAAAGGTGCATCGTTTCTGATGTGCCTTAATTTCAGGGAGAGTAGAGTGTCAAGGATGTGGGGAGGTTGTCTTCTGGCGTCGAGATCAATCATTTCGGTACCATACGCTTTACTGTTGCATCGGTTGCTTTTGCTCACTTATATAATGTTTTCATTTAATGTTTATTTTTTCACAATAGACAGCATTGTAATGTCTCAAACATTTGTAAATGCTGGATTCAGTCTGTCGTCAATTTAATTTCACCTTCTGCACACAATTCACAGAAGAGATGAGATCAGGAGATCAACTGTACCAGCGAGCCCTGTAAGGATGTGGGCATTTTCTTTATAAAACCGCATCACAAGTAATTTCCAAGTATTTGCAGAATGTCATTTTAGATGGAAACTTGTGGAGACACCATGTTACAAATGTGCAGAATCTGAAAATGAGACATTCGAACTGCAGGTGGCCTCCAAAGATGACTGAACGTGGTGACACTACAAGGTGACATATTTCCAGGTCATTGCTTTGATGAAGTAGATGGGGGAAATTAAGGTGTTGATCATAACTACAGCAAAAACATATATTTTATGACCGGAAAGTTGTTCTCTAAGCAGCTATCCTGTATACTGAATACAGCTGGATAAAAAAAAGGAGAGAGATTCAAGTCGTATTGGCAAATGTGCACAAGATGTAGAGCTCATAATCAAACATCCAATGATGTGTAACGAGCAGACTTTGCTAAAAAAGGATTTTATGACAGCATCTCTATTTATCTCAAGTTAAATGTGATGCTAATTTGGAATTAAATAATTCAATGTGAAGAAAACTATTTGCAGTTTGCCCTTGTGAATCCTCTGTGCTAACTTTTTCAGTATGTACATGATTGATGGACCTCTATGTGCCAGCTGAATGAGAACTTTTGATCATTTGGAACAGAAATAGGAACATTTGCACACATGAATGATCAAACTAAAAGGAGACCCCCTTCCTTTTTTTACGTACATACACCGGGAGCTAAATGTTTTTCCACATCATTTTAACCTAAATCAGTAGAATAATGAATTTTACAATCCACTGCCTTTTCCTTCTTCCTAACAGTTTCTAGGCGTGTGCTATCATTGACTGGCAAGCAGAAATCTCTTGGGATTACAGTACTTTGTTTAATAAATGTAGCATATAATAGAATCACAATCTATATTGAGATGCACAATATGAAGTATACATCTAGCGGTTTAATATTCATGATCTTCAAGATGATGATTTTAAATATTTATAATATTTTGAATATCGTCGAATATCATCAGTATTCAGAGAAGTAAGTCAGCCGAGCCCCAGCAGTAATCACCTGGCTGAGAGGTTTAGGTTATAACTTTATGATAACAGAATAGGTCATTTAGCAGTTCTTTGTAATTCCCTGTGGTCATTATATGCAATATATTAAAAGGAGCTCTAACCGAAGGTGATGTGGGCTTTGACATAAATGTATTTGAAAAAAAGAGTAAAAAATGAACGCAGTTATTGGAGAAGACAGCGAGCAGCTTGAAAAGATTAACAATTTGATGCAGATTCTGTCATAAATAGGACATTGGTAAATTTGTTGTCTTGAATGCAGTGTGACCCAGGTTAACACGAGACCTTTGTTGTCACGTTATCTGTGAACCTGCGAACATACGAATGCAGCTCAGACAACACTAATACACAGAGGAGACGTCGAATGGTATTCTAAAAACAATACCAGGCACGCAAGTAGAGAGTTGACTATGAATTGTGTGCTTGGAACATCAGGCCTTATTATAATGCAAGCAGCAATTCGTGTTTAAAAAAAAAAAAAAGAAGAATTACTACTATAGAAGGAGGACAAAAGTACCAAATCAAATCTTATCTTATCCCTGGCGCTTGTTTTCATATGAGTGAGGTGTGATCACAAAAAGCATGTTGAATATGAAACATTCAAACCTTCATTCAAAGGCTGTCCCAGAGGGCACATAACTGCCTGTGTCATCTGCAAGTATCTTTGTATCGCACTAAGACACCGAGGTCCCCCTGCAGAGGAAAAAAGAAAACCTGGTTGAAATGCATCAGCTGCATTTAAATGAAGCCAAAGTAAGGAAATCAATTCAGGTGGTAAACTGAATTTACCACATGGAAACACCAGCATACATTTAAATTGGCAAGTAAAAATTCAGTGCATCTCCTGAACCGGCTCAGTGAAGATGAAATGGACTCCAACCGGCTCTTCAACTATAGCACTATATGGCTATTTACTTATGCTCTGCTTGTGTGTCTGCAGATATTGGGTCCTTACCACAGGGACCCCACTGGAATTGGATAGCATTTCTCCTCACACAAACATGTTCACCTCCATTGCTTCTGCTCCGCAGTGGCTCGCAGAAATTGTCAGGAACTACAAATAAAAGCTTGTGCTTATGTGGCAAGAGAAGCGGCGGACAAAAACAACATGGGTGGATAAAGAGTTCTCCTGAACGTGAGGTGCGAATCGTCAATGTGCCCACCTTTAAACGGCTTTCAGCATGCCTGGAGGCCTTTTATCTGGCCTGTCTGCCTTGCCCCATCACTTCTCATTATCTTCTGCTGAATATCACAATCTAGCCAATTCCAGACTGAATAAGTTGCTTCCTGCTTTCTCCTAGGGTTTATTTGCCAGCCACAGGAGCGAGATGGGAAGAGCCTAGATATTGCTGGTCATTTCCTGAACTACTCACAGCCCTCAGATGTATTTTATTTCCCGTTTTAATGAGCCCCTTGACAGCTACCGCTAAAAATGCTTGCAGTGTGAGCTCTGGCTTGGTCACTGTGTATCTCTGTATAAAGTGGAAAGCAAACTTCTAATCAAAGATATGATCTTGCACAGAGAGCTACTTGAATCTGTGGACCAATAAGGCTTTATCGATCTGAATTAGGTATTCTGAAGTGATCAGGCAGCACAAAAGACCTCTGAAAGTATTTGAAAAGACTGCTGGAGGGCAGTCCTTCTTGTCTTTGAATGTGAGAAGGTCACCACATTCATATGAATATATTGATCTTTGCTAAATGTGTGACATGGCCTCTTTAAATAGCTTCCTCCTCCCTATTCACAGAGTGCCAAAGTTGGTAGAAACGTAGGCTACAGTAAGACGGTGAATATTCGTTCAAATGCGGTCACTCACATTAGTGAAATTTCCAACCTTATCTCACGATAAATGTAAGGTGATTTTGTATTAATTCGTACTATGTGAATCATACAAAAATGTACAATTATTAGAAAAAATTGTAAGCATGAAGGTCCACCCCACTCCCCAAACGTAAACAGATTACAAAACTGTGCGAACGAGATCATATGAATGAATGAGATCATATGATCATATTCACTTAAATGTAAAACGAATATTATATTCGTTTATATTATGTTACGAATTAACATGAGATTGTGTTGAAATTTCAGTGAAATTTTGTAGCAAAAAAAAGGTTAGCTGTCTATTGTAAATAGTGTAGCCTACAGCTCACACAAACCAAGCAGCTTTCTGTTGATCAACACGGCGAATCCGATTGATCAAGTCGAACCCCTTAACGTTACCTACGTTGGGAAACTTTTCACTCTCAGGCAAAGTTTTCTATTGCGTGGATAAAATGACTGAAAAATAGGCTATTTTTGTTAATCTACCCGAGTCAAACATTTGTGTAAAAGCATAATTAGAATGGACACGCCACTTTTAAGATTGACCATATTTTCGTTTTCGGTCAAAATGCCTTTTGAATGGGAGTGCTAAGGGGCACTACAATGATAGCATCAAAATCGCTATTTTTAAAACACTGAGGAGGCTCGACACAACATGAAACTGTGCTTGAAGTATCACCAGTGGCTCTACACATGGACTTGAGCATTGACAACATTGTTTGTGTGCACAAAGTTTACTAAAAAGAAAGGTTTTGTACGACTCACTTTATCAGTTAGTGTTTCCGGTGGCTGGAATTTTGTCAGTCAAAAGTAGTCGATCTCCGAATGCAATGCAACATGAGGAGAGTAAAGATCTTTCCATCTTTTTATCACAAATATACACATAATATACAAAATAAACATAATATTAACTTAAGAACCACACAAAATGAATTGAACTTGAATTTCACCTAGTCAAGTATATCTAGTTAAATATATATAAATGTATAAAAAAATCATCAAATGTTATTAATTTTGCACTTTTATTTTCATTGGCTAAAATGACATAATTTTAGATTGAGCAAAACTGACTAAAATTAATATATATGACAATGAAATACTGACTATCATCTAAACAGAAACATTTGTCATCAATGCATTTATGTGTGTATATAGGCAAGTTTATTTATATAGCACATTTAATACACAATGGTAAATCAAAGTGCTTTACATAGAAAAGGAATTCAAATAATCATAAATTAATCACAACGCGCATACGAAATAAAAATATCATGCATAAGAAATACAAATATTTTAAAAAAGGCTAAAATACTATTCCTTACCTGAATCACTAAATTTGGGGCTCCCCTGTCTGAATGGGGGAGTCAGAGAGCTTCGGTTTGGTCCAGAGAGCTTTGGTTCGCGAGACACACTAGTGTATTTAGGGGTGTAACAATACATCGATATGGATCGAATCGATGCATCGATGCCACACAAAATATCGATATACGGTATCTTTATTTTGACACTCTCCACATCCTCACGTAACTTTTCTCGGCTGAAATAGACGCCTGACAAGATTGACTGAAGCCTAAACACGTTTTGTCACAAAAGACGGTATTATCCACTGTCAAGGCATCGCGAGTTCATGTTTTACAGCAGAAATGTTTACAGTCTATGGAAGAAAACCGACAAAAACCGTTGTTTGTGACACAACCCGAAAAGACAGTTTTAGCGAATCAGCACGCAGTTTTCAGGTCAGGTGACAAGGTTGCTAGTCACTTCGAAAAGACGCGCTAGCTGAGAGGAGTTTTGTTCAAAGGATGCCAGCTGCCGTAAAAATTCAAAGAAGAAGAGGAGTTTTGTTGAAGCTGACTAAAAGTGATCGAGATGGATAATTTAAACGAACTTGATTATCGCGTAATATCTTCTTCACGTAAAAGGAAAATAAAAGCTGAAACTTTTTCACGGAACCTCGCAAACCAGCAGGGTCCATCCACGGAACCTTGCAACCAGCACGTTAGTGGTAAGGGAAAAGCTCTCTGTATTGCGTGTAAGTTAATCACTAGCCTATGTAATCACAACAACAAAGTTTGTCATGGGTCAGTTATGTAGGCTACACTGAGGAGATTAACGTTACAAAGATTAACTGAGTGTTTTATTATGTATCATAGCAATTACTTGGTTTTGTTTAACTCTGAAACATAAAAAATGTGGAGTTATCTGCTTTTACCCCCCAAAAATATATATATATATATTGTTGGAATTATCTGCCTTTGCAAATTAACTCTTCTATTGTAAATATAGACAGTAAAAGAAATGGACACAGCGACCCCATTGGATTCAACGGAGAAAAGTGAAGTCAATTAGAAGCACTCACTTTCTGATGGCTGAGCGTACTGCGCAGACTCAAACTGAGCTTGACGACGTATATGTGACGTGAGCAACCTGTCTGTCTTCTAGTAGCTGTGCCAAGAGAAATCTGAATCATTCCCTTCCGAAACTTGCAGAGATGGAGAGTGTGAGTAGGTGTCCATGAGCTAGGA
The DNA here is from genome assembly GCF_963993115.1 of Abramis brama. Lineage (NCBI taxonomy): Eukaryota > Metazoa > Chordata > Actinopteri > Cypriniformes > Leuciscidae > Abramis > Abramis brama. Next base: position 12,834,298 of record NC_139973.1, on the reverse strand, counting down.
GCAGGAGAAACTTTTGCTAAGTATTCTGATTAATTATTTTGTCATTTTGCCTCCACGTCCGCTCGATTGCCCGCGAGCTTCTCCTCCTGTCCATACGGTATTTTCTCTACTGTGCGACAGAGAGTCGCCTGGTTATGACGCAATCGTTAGCCTGTTTTTACAAAAACTGCTTCTACGGGGCCATAAGATACAAGGTAATGGAGCCTTTTATACATTTTCGTGTTTCTTTAGAAATAAATAATGGACAAATGGAGTCTTTAAACGCCTCAAATGTAAAGTTATTCGCTGTCAAAGTGACGCCAAAATGAATGGGTGTCAATGGAATGCTAACAGCAGGTGGGGGTCCGCTAATCAATGGTGGCGCCCGGGGAAGCTTCAGTGTTTTGTGAAACATTGCCCCCCTGGGGTTGTAAATGCCACAATTGGGAGAGGGTGTGCAATTTTCAAAGAGTTTAATTACATGTTCATGTTATATATTTTAGTTGCATTTGTGAGTTAATAAATGTAACTGGTTGTGTAAACTTGGCACATTATATCTAAATATTGATAAATCAAACCCTATAGCCCTGAATCGAACTGTAATCGTATCGCAGATTTTTTTGAGGTATCTGCAAATATTGTATCGCTGGCTGAGTGAATCGATATCGTATCGTGATGAACTGTCTGATTTACTGATATATATATATATATATATATATATATATATATATATATATATATATATATATATATATATATATATATATATATATATGTACATATACACACACACACACACACACACACATATATTATATATTTACAAACTTTTATATTATATGTGATTAATTGTGATTAGGCTAATCGATTTGACAGCGCTAATAAAAATAACATAAACATTTAAATAAAATGAGTTCTAACATAAGCATACTGAAAGTCTGTTTGCTTTGTACTCACCAAGACCTTATGGGCTACTCGATGTTTCAGTATTGTATTAGTATGGACATTCAGCTCAAGGCAATGGATCTAAATTGCATTTAGGCTGAGCTCTGATAAAGCCGTTCGAGGTCTAAGTGCACTGTGGGTAGTCTACCTTTCCACGTGAGAGGGTCAGGCAGATTAAAACCTGCTTTGAAAATCCCAGTCTTCCGCAGCACTATCTGCAGGGGAAACTCAGCCTCTCTGATCACTGGCTTTAAATGAGATGTAAAATTAACTTCCAGTCTGGCATATGAAGGTCAGACTCTTGAAGTGGTTCTTTCACTGAAACACTGTCTATTTTCATTGGAAAGATTTCCCTCAGTATGTGTTGTAATTTAGAGAAGGAACCTGACTGTAGTTTTCAGCATTTTTTTGTTGTGTTCAAAAAATTAGAGATAATTGATCAACAACAAACAAAAAACAAACAAATGGTTAATAGGAATAAAATAGAATTATCTTTTCTTTTCTTTTTTGAAATCAAAAGTCTTCCAAGTTTATACTTTGCAGTCACAAAAGATCCAGTGTATTTGTAAAGTTTTTAATGTTTAAATCAAAGAACTGCAAGACTCCATTTGTGTTTGTGGTGGGCAATATCCTGTTGGCATCCACTGTCACTCTCTTTGATGATGCCAGTTGAGCATAATGCAGGATAGAATTTTCTTTTTCATTTTGGCAGAACAATAACTGTCAGTGTGGTGGATATTTTGCATGGATAACTAAATTCATCCCAATCTTCCTCCTGTAGACCATCTCAGTTTACAGAAATGAAGCCTTTTGATGAACATATTAACGTTCTGAATACATCTTCTCATTATGCATTAATTATATCTTGCCTGCTATGTCTCCATCTACTAATCAAAAGTGAAAATGTCATCAAAATGCCATCTTTATAATCAAAAAAGTTATATAATTCTTCTTTATCTTAGCTGTATAAACAATAAAAATAAGTTCATGTTTTTATTGCAGCATTTACTAAGGGCAGAATCCTTATAAGTCTCTGAAACTAATACAATTCGACTCAAATAACTTCAGTCCTTCTTGACTTGGTATTTTACAGTTTCAAATTTTGTTATGCATGTATTTGCCACACAGCATAGTCCCCTATCTACAAAGAATAATACCTGAAATGGATTTCACCAACCACATCAACCAGTCAACATGCAATGTTTAAGAGAAGGTTATCTCTAATGACCCCATTTGTCACTGTTTGATGCATCTTAAAGGTCATTCTTGGATCTTGAGATTAAATGAAGGTATAAATCAAATACTTCAAAGCTTGCAGGTCATGATTTCTACCATGGAAAACATATACTACTTCTTTACAAATAACAAATTATTACAAATAATTACATTTTTGTATGTGTGTATGGCGTTTAAAGGTCCCGTATTATGCCCCTTTTCACAAGATGTAAAATAAGTCTCTGATGTCCCCAGAGTGTGTATGTGAAGTTTCAGCTCAAAATACCCAACAGATCATTTTTTACAGCATGTTTAAATTGTCATTTTTTGGGGCTCAGAAAAACTGTTTTAGTGTGTGCCCTTTAAATGCAAATAAGCTGCTGCTGGACGACCCAGGGGGCGGAGCTTCATGAGCTCACGCTCAGTCTCTCAGGACAATTTCATCTCATGGAATGATGATAATATCAGAAACTCTCAGTAACGGTGTTCATTTCGAGTCGGACAATAATGCCTACAGAGTCAGAGTGCTGTATAGAGATGGAACAGGCATAGTTTAGTAGTTTAATTACGGTTATTATAACGTATTTGTCATCTGCTTGTATGTATCCATTATTTATTAATAGCCTACAAGTCTGCTGTTTCGGATCAGGTCCGAATGATGATCAAACATATACTGATGAGTTTAATAAAGTTTATTGTGTACATCACACAAAAGATGAAGCGTCAGTTTTACTTCAGAAAATCACCGTAAGAGCTGAGTAAACACAGTAAGTTATAAGAAGTGCGCAAGTACATAAACGAATTTCGGTAGAGTTGAGGGAGCATTCCTGTGGGCGGAGGTTAGTCAAAAAACGGTTCTAGTGACGTCATTAAAGAAGGAAGTAGAGGGATGTAGTCCAAACGGGCTGTTCGATGTAGGCGACTTCTGTTAAATAAAATATCTCGCTTGGCATTGAACTTTGAGCTTTATAATTTTACAGATATTATTTATACTCTAACAACAACATTACACACTAACTAAAGTTGGAAACATGGGATCACGAAGAACGGGACCTTTAATATCCCTGAAAATGTATTTAGCAACTTGTTAGCAACTGCCTTCAAGACACGTAAAAGCTGTCATGAATCATGAATGGGGTAATATTGATGTATTTTTATGTCGTAGAGTAAAATGTGAGAGTGTCTTGAGCTTGTGTTCACCACAGACCTTATTTCAGCCATTTAACCAAAACCCCATTCAAAAATCCCATTGACTTCGGGACGATGGAACCAGAAGTGCTAAAATGCTTCCGCGTTTTGGCCTACAAAGTGATGTCATACCTGTACCATTTATATGTGACCTATATAGATGTCCTCAGGGCCCGCACAAGCTCAACTGCCAGTCTAGACAAAATACCGTCTTGCCGCCCCACTTCACACTCACAATTAAACACAATCTTTGAGATTCTGTTTTTCACCCCATTTCGCAACATTTCATTCTGCAATGTAAAATAAAATAAAAATCAGCACGCAACCACTAGCTGCAAAAAGAATGGGTTTGGGGGGGGGGGTGGGTGGGTGGGGTGGAGCGGGACTGGCACTCATTTTTTTAATTTAGATTTAGATTTATAATAACTTATGGGGTGATAACCTTTTGATATACAGTAGTGTGAAGGGAGTGGATTCTGGAATCCACTGCTGCTTCAATGTATAACTAATGAGTGATTATAATCAAGGTATTAATCAATATTTTTCCTTCTAAATATCAAATGAGTTGGATGACTTCTCTAAGCTTATGAGATTTTTTTTTAATTATAGAAGTAGTGTCATTACTGAAATGTTCTCTCATGTATTCTCTAATGTCTGTATTTGATATCTGAGAGGTGACTGATGGTCTGGCCCATGCAGGAATGCAGTAACAGCCTAGTTTCCAGAGATTAAGTATGGACTCGTTTTGTTTGAGAAAGGTCTTCAACGTGTTAAAACATATATCTGTTCTTTTAGCTCACCATGACAACTATAGGTCACAAGGGTCATTGGAACCAATAGTTTGAGTGACCATTTCTTAGTTAAAACATTTACTTTACTGTTCTATATTAAAGTGTACTCTCACTGAGAGAAATAACATGTTATCTGGATGTTTGGGAAGAGTCTCCTGGTTATAGTTAGAGCCCGACCAAATCCAACCTTGAAGAAGCTGTGTGTCTGTGTGTGTGTGTGTGTGTGTTAGTATTCTTGGTTACAGGTTAAGGAACAATTGGCATTATTGGCGATTGACTGACTTGTTTTCTTCGACATGTTGGCGACTAGACACACAGTCTTGTGACCTCGGAGGGACACTCGTCCCTAACTCAGGGTCCTGCTGGCAGCCGTACAGACTATGGAGATGTGCTACAGCCCATCAGTCCATGTGTGGAAATTTACTATGTTTATCTATTTCTTAGCCAATCAGAATCATTCAACCTGGAGCAATGACGTAGTTGAGACCTTGGTGAAGGGTATAACTGCTGTGATCTTTGTAACTGTAAGCGGGATGGCCTACGAACTCCTTGTGAGTCTTGAAGCTGACTTCTGCCTGATGAAACTGCAAACTATCTTCAGTAAAAAATGTCTTCAATTTATTATAATTCTGACTCTTGTCTTAAATTGACTGCACTTCTAACTCCTGGTCTTCATTAATCATATCTAGTCCTTGGGTCTTTAACTGTAAATTTCCTTAACAAGTGCAATAATTCCAAGCAAATGTCCACAAAATAAATAAAATTAAAAATTAAATATCTCTCTTTCTTGCCGCCCTATTGTTCGCCTATAGGCACGCGCCGCCCCTGGAAGTCCTCTGACTACATAACATCACATTTATTGTTGAGTTCACTGCTTATTCTTGGACTCCTCATGTCAAGCATGTAACCGATGTCATGCAAGTGTGAGGGGAAATAAATTCAGGCCTTCAGCCATGCAGGCTTACTTTTGGGCAGCTAGTGCATGAAGAGATGAAAGTTTCCCTGACTAACATTTTACGTTATTCTTTGAATCGTTCACATTCTTTTAGGAATGCAGCTTGTTTAATACACGGGGGTAAAATAATAAGGACTATGGATTCAAAATGTGCTTTTTTTTTCTTATAAAGGTTTTGGCAAGACAGCACAAAACAAAAGACCCTGCCACTGAGGTAGAATCCTGGGCGTCATTTATCTTGTCCATTATTTCAGGTGCTGCATTGTGTAAAAGTGTGAAAAGCTCCCATTTCCCTCACATCTTCACAGAACTGTGTTGAGGATGGGGAGTAATAATAATCACAGCTTTCATGCATGAGCAGGTAGACTCAGTTTTGTGTGCTTGAGAGAATTTCAAAAGTCATTCTAGTTATTAAGTGAGGGTTTTGCTGTATTGTTTTGTTGGGTGACTCAAACCTGTTACCTCAGCCGTTGAGACTGGGGGCAATTGTAATTTAGGGCAATTGTGACACCAAATTTCTTCAATCAGAATATAAGAGTGATGACACTTGCAAAAATATAGTGTGAATCATTCATTCATTCATTCATTCATTCATTCATAACAAATGAGTTCATCTTTTCCATCTCTCGGTTGTTGATTAAAAGTTAACATTAACCACACTGTTATTTGCAACTAACAAAAAAAATCACTGAATATAAAAATGGAATATCTAAAATATGTAATGAGCATTATTTGATTCAAGTAGTTGAATAAAAGCAAAAACAGTCCCTAAAGGTGAAAACTATTCCAAAATATTAATAATGTAAATGCACTGATATTATTATTTCGGTCTTATTTGAGATACATTGGATTGATATATTTCATTTTTCAAGTTACAGATGTTCCCAACTACTATAATTGGGCGAGTGCAATATAATCTTATATATGATCAAGTCTAGTCATTTTGGCACACATAAATGTTTCGTATGCCAAAAGATGGCAAGCAGTAGTCTGAGAGTTATGAAGGAAAATATAAAACATTATAATTGGCCCCAGCCTCTCACAGCAGATGACAAAATACCAACATGATTGCATTTATTTTCTTTTTAGCATCTGGTTTATATTTGTCTGTCTCCGTTATTTTCAATAACCCATTAAACCGACATCCCATTGTCAATATTATCAATATAGTTGTTACTTTTCCCAAAAAAAAAAAAAATTGAAGTGTAGGCCTATTTAATATGCATGTATTCTTGCCCTATTGGAGGCATGATGCTAGAATTACCTAGTAATGAGTGTTTGGCTTTTGGCAGCATAAATGATTAGCACAGACCAACTATGCCAGTCCAATTTAGATACAGAATGGAAAGAAGGGACTTTGGTTGCCATTAACGCTAATGACATTCAGGCAATTATATCCAAACCATGTCTTTCCCAATTAAAAGGCAAATACGCAACAGGAGCAGGTTCAAAATGCTTTTATCAGAGCCGTTTTACAAATGGCCCAACCATGTCAGTGAGTCAACAGTAAATATATTCCTTATTAGATAAATCCATTAGTTGCAGGATGCACAATCTATAAAACAAAAGGCATGAATACTCTAAATGTGCTTATAGACGCTGACATGTACCTTAGATCCACATGTAAAAGAGAAACCTTTGGCTCCACTGACATTGAGTGTTGTGCGATTGTACATCGAGTGTATTATTAAAAAGAAAGAAGGCAGTACCACAGAAAGCAGTGAGAGAGAGAGCAGTAACAACGAAAATATATATTTTTAAAAGGAAACAAAAAGAACACCAGCGAGAGGAAAGGAAATCAAAGGAATGGTCATCATCATGAGAAGAAAATGGAAACATTCACTGAACACACACACCATGCACAAGAAAAACTATATTCTGTGCACCTAGAAGATTATTCAACAACCTGCACATCATCCTCATCAAAGAGAGGCGAATGTGAGCAAGCATACAAGTTGCTGCTGTGCAAAGTGCAGTGTTTCAAATGGCGCCAAATCAAAAAGGAAAAACTTGCAATGAGTGCAAGAAATTCCCCTAGCTTATTAGTGAAAATGCTGATCTGGACCTCACTTTATGTTTTAAACTATACTAGCTGTATTGTACTCTACTGTGACTCCTAAAAACCAAAAAGAGAGGCTATAGAGGAAAAGCACTGGCGATTATAGCCTTGAGCAGCATGGGAAAAAAGAAAAATGTAGGTTACTTTAATGAAAGATTTTGTTGTAGCCTATAGCTTCTATTGTGGGAACTGTCGACCATTATTTAGCTGTGAATGATTTTTCCTTCAAGCACTTTTTCCTTTGTTCTAGCAGTGGCTTTCTCAACTGAAGTGCCACAAGTCTGTAGTGATTGGGTCACGGACAGCAGGGAAAAAATTCTAAATGAATATAACAAAATGAAAATATATAGACTAATTGTGTGTATTGATTGCCAATAACAAACTAGTTTATCCTCATTTGAAAGGCAGAAAATGCTTCCATATCTTTTGTTGTTGATATACAATGTCATTTAGACCAGAAACTACCACTAAACTACCACTGTAAACTACCACTTTGATGCTTCAAAAGGTTCATAAAGAGATCATAAAACTAATCCATATGAATTGATCAGTTTAGACCAAATTTTCTGATGAGACTCAATCACTTCATATGATGAACAGATTGAATTCAAAATCTGTTCAAAATCAGCATCAAAGTGGTAGTTGCGTAGGCTGTCATTTTTTGATGTAAAGCTTTAAACTGACATACTCCCAAATTCCCTGAGACACTTCAGATTTGATGGTTTTTAATTTTAATAATTATGTTTCTTCTTAGTTTTTTTGTTATCACTTATGCACAGGTTTTATGTTGCGTCTTATGTTGTTAAATGTTCATGTGGTTTACCATGGTGTTTTTGAATTGTGTTCATGGCACTGTGTGCACCTTGTAATATATATTTACCTCAGCTTGTAAAAAAAAAAAAAAAAAAAAAAACTTATGAACTTATATGACTTTATTTACAGTCCCTGAGTCATTGTGGTGGTTGTTTGGCTGTTTGAAATAAAGGCTTTTGAAGTTTTCAATTGTAAAGTTTTCAGGTTGTTCTGTACAAATGTTTACATTTTACTGTATCTTTTACAGAATTATTCTGGCAACCACAGCCTGCCATGTTTTTTTTTTGTGTGTGTTTTTTTTTAAACAGTGTGGGCTTAGCTATTTTTAGTGTTATGTAATATCAATATCATATAGGCCTGTACGAAATGTTTCATTTAAGGACATTTTTGTTTAATTTTGAAGCCAAAAACCACGTGCTATAAAGAGAATATGAAATATGTCAAGCTATAGCCTGCTGATAATGAATAGCAGCCTATTGCAGGGCTGCACGGGCCATTGATGACACAAACAAGACCTGACCCCTGTCATTTTAAATCTCGCCCTTTTCAATGACTCGTTTTCGAGACGTTACACGCAATAGGCTAATCCTAAAACAAAGTGCGTGTTTGCAGGAGGACGTCTTGAGGTTGCAGGACGTTAAACCTCGGGTGGTCAAAACTCACTCTTTTTTTTAAATAGTATTGCCGTATCAAGAATAAGCACCCGCTTAACTGCTCCATCACGAGCTACAGGGAACAGGTTGCCTGGGAAACGGCCGCATGGCAACAGGATCAGAGCCGGGGGGTTGTCTGCTGCTAGCTCTGCTCCCGTTTCCCATTTCCTCACTAGATGGTGTGCAAGCCACTGGAGAGTCGACTTCCTCCCGCGGTCTGGTTCCGATCAAAACAAATCTGGAAAACTACACGGAACGCCATTTCTCGGGGTTTTCGCGGAGGATTAATATATTTTCATCCAGATATTTGTAGCCTATTTGTATTTTTGATAACGACGCGGATCGTACTCCATTCGGCGGTGATGGACATAATGATTGCAGTGCAGGATGCGTGCGTCTCCGGTCAGTGGCTCACCGCTATAATTCTTAGTCTTTGCTGCTTTTTACCATCGTGTTTGCCCGCAGGACAAACTGTGGACTATGCGTCCAGCGAGAGTGTGGTCAGCAGACAGGGGGACACCGCGCTGCTCAGGTAGGAGACTCAAGTCACTGTAGAAGTGTTCAAACTAAACTTGCCTGGCACCTGCATCGGTCGCTCTGCTCTCAGTTTTGTAAACAACACTCGGCAGATTCCCCCAGTGCCGCTCCGTCACTTTTATTTGGGTCACAATCCCTGCTGGTTCCCATACTGACCAGAACAGGTTGGGACTATGATGATTTTTTTTTTTTTTTTTTTTTTTACATATAACGTTAGGCATAGAGATAGGCATATAAGTTACATATATTTTAGTTTGGGAGATGCACGGGCTCAATCATACATATTGAAGTGTAGGGTACAGATTGTCTCTATAAGGGGTTGCATAAGGAGCTGGGGAAGGGGGTAGAGTTTTGTAAACCCCGCCAAGCGGAACACTTTGCACAATTACAATGAAGTCATTCATGATTCCCACCGTCCGAATGAGCCTCGCGGATGTTTGCGTCTTGGAGAAAAATAAAGATAGAGAAGTTGCACATTGTTTTTAAATGATGAATTTGAGTCACACGTTGTGATTAAAACATGTTATAATGAAATTTAACCCGTCCACGTTGATTGAAATATTTTTTCATGGGTGTGTCTGACGGTAGCTAATTGATGCAAGTGTCTGACTCTTAAGTTTTTATTTTATTTTTTAAGTTTCATTATGTCCATTCTCGTCGTTTGCTGCTTGATATTATGCTCTAATTTAAACAAAATGGCTATTCACAATATCAGAAATTTACTGATTCCCCCATTGATCATTGTGCATTTACCTTCTTAAGAATTGTTCCAAACGTCGTTCACATATTGCTACAACTGCAAAACCATTTAAAATATTATATGACATTTTATATGCGTCAGAATATATTTCTGATGTAATTTTGACTCGCTTTGCATATTTATCCAAATATATTTTAGCACACATATTTTTAGCACAGGACCACTAGTGGTGGGGAAAAGTGATGGGAAGTCCGACTCATTTCTGCGAATCGGCTCTTTTGAATCAGTTTCAGTGAACCTGTTCAAAAAGTCCATTTAGCAATACTTTATGTAGGCTAAGTTCGTAATCACGTTGTTCTCGTCACGCTGGCATGGCACGTTGCGCGCGCTAAAACGTTCCAAAAATACATGTTGCTCTTTAAAAAACAATTCATTGAAAAGATCCGACTCAAAAGAACAATTGGTTCATAAATTGTTCATAAACCCTTTATAAACACCTTTATCTGGTCCATTCGATATTTCAGCTCTTAGGCAGCCTAAAGGTTTTCGTATTATCTGTGTTTATTGTCTCAAGCTTTGGCAAAATAGTTATGGTCCAGCAGCCTTTGTTCACCTCTTGCCATAAAATTGTTTGCCTGGCTTAAGTAACGGTCAACTTCCTCAATTGGTTAGGCTGTGTTTAAAAGGCTATTCATGCATCAGTTGTGCACCTTGCTGGTTTTTTTTTCCTTTTCCATAAAGCCTTGATTGTTATCTTAGATTTTTCGCTTTAACTAAAGTACACACTAGAATGTTTCTTGTATTGTTGGTACATTTTCAGAAGTGAAGGCACTTATGCCAAGTAATTTCAATGTGACAACATTATTGTATCTCAGAATTGGGTAAAAAAAAAAAAATGCAATGGGAGGCTATTGTGTACTGTGAATAGGGCTGTCATCATGACTGTCCCAGATGTCCAGAGAATGTCAGTTGGTGGTCTGTGAATGCTTAGTGCCTATACTTTAACCAACATCAGTGCTTCTTGGAGCTGTGGGTGGGAACCTGTTCCTTTTCTCCTCAGGCCACACCTCTTACTGTCAGTGCTGATTAATCCCAAGGATGTTACCAATGATGTGACGTTTTTACCCTATGTTATCTCCTCTGTTTTATTATTGACTTGAACTGCAACTCTCTAAAATATTTAATGGATGTGGTAGAAATATTGCTGTTTTGCTGATGTACAGCCAGATGAATTGTATCAATCATGTGTGAGTAGTATAGGCCTACCGTATTGGTAGATCCCATAGATAGAAAAATATATTTACAAGCAACTCCTTTGCTCACAAATTTAATCATGTATTAAGGAGAGTGTTTTGGATTTAAAATGTTAATGACTTCTTAGAGTGGATCTAATCTGTCTTTATCCTTGACATTGTTGTTCTCCTGAGCTAAAGAGCATAAATTATGACTGTGATCTTCCTTAAATGGTTCTTGACTTTGTGCCAATGATCCTACATTTAATATTTGCAATTTGACTGCAATAATATATTAACATATTCTACAGATATGATGACAGTGATACAGTTTAACATCACAATAATAATGTTGTTCTTAAATTAAGTAAAGAATAGCTCATGATAATAGATTATTAGCTTCAATATTTATTTTGCCAAGGAGTCAAACTAAATTCTGTGTAGTGGTTCACTGATAGTGTTTTTTTTTTAATGACCGATGCCAATATCTTATAGAGAAGGGTGGCAGATGGCTGATATATATGTTTATATTTATTTTATTTAATATTTAATAAATTTGAAATAAATAATGTGAAAATTAATTAAAACTAAATAAACAGTCTTATACTTTAGATGTCAACTTCTTAATTCTGTAAGATTCTTAATTCATCCTATTACAGTATTTTTCATCAAAATAAATTGTTTTAAAAAATATGAATAAAAAGAAAGTAAGCTGTTACCAACAGGGAACTCAGTATATCTGGTAAGTTTGTGCACTCTGGGAATCTTATTTTTCAAATAAAGACAAGTTAACACTCATTTTTACATACAGCATACAGTAAAAATGACATGAATATGACAGCTCAATATAGCGCTGTACTCCAGTCACGCAAAGAATACAGGCGATCATGCAGGTTACACATGCACACTTCAGAAGATTTCACAGCTGGATTCAACACGAGCCTGCAAGGTTTGCGAAAATACATTTTTAATAGATATAGCCTACTTAAAGATTTGTTTAAATTATATAAATGCGTATTTGCTGAATAATGACAGTAAATGAGAAAGTATTATAGTGTTTGCCTATCTATTATTAATAATATAAAAGAAAACGCTATAATACTTTTTCGTGTACCATTTACTTTCTATTTAACAGTTCTATCTAACAACCTAGAAAAAAACTTAAACAGAGAGAGCAAACTAATGAAGATGGAGAATGGGAGCGCACTCATGTGCTGGCGTTCTCGGCACCTTCAAAATAAAAGTTCCACTTCCGACACATCGGCCGAACAGAAAAATTTACGAAAATGCCAAATATCGGCCAAGGCAGTTTTTTATACAGCAGTTTTTACCTCTGATCTATGACAGTTTTCCAGCATCCCTCCACCACCCCATCTCCTTACTAGTCCTATCCCAAACCTGGGAAGGGGGAGTACTCTGGGTTCGGGCCAAATTCCGAGCTCAGAGCCCTCCCCTCGGAGAGCACGCCAAATATGCATATCCTTTACTCTATCTAATTGTAAGTGTGAACTCGTGAAATGCTGCTCTTGTAATAGAGAGAGCCCTGGTTATTAAAGGTGATACAGTTATTGGAAACCAGGCCAGAACTTAACATCAGGTATCTGACAATTACCAGCCACGAATACCAGAAGGCAAGATATAATACTGTAATATTCATGTTGTTTTTTTCCTTGTTGAAGGCACTGAAGGAATTTAGTAAATATGAAAAAAAAATTGTTTAGTTGTTACATTGCGACAGAGTAAATGTGTATATGTATGTATGTGTATGTATGTATGTGTATATATATATATATATATATATATATATATATATATATATATATATATATATATATATATATATATATATATATATATATGTATATGCAACAATTTAATGGAATATTCCTAAAGAAGCCCCCTTTCCCAGTTGTGGGAGAAGTCATGAGTCTATGAGATAAAATATGCAGAAAAAAATTATCATTGCTACCAGATAATGGTTATATTCAAAGCAATTATACCTGAAGCACTTCTGAAAAAACCAGTAGTGCCTTTTAAGTAGATTTAACCTCCCTTCTCCTCAACCTGTCACTGATTTTCATGGCTTTTGATGAAGCAGGCTCACTAGACACCAGATAAGCTTCTTTGTCCCTCAGGTGCTAGACACCCACTCTACTCTCAAACTGGAGAGCATACAGACCTGCGCAGTTCACCTTAACAGTAATCCTATCATCAGTCCTCACCACATTCACTGTTAATATTGAAGGCTCATTTCTCATTGGCTCCATACTATATGGCTAAGAGTTTCAGCTGTAGACATCTATCTATCTATCTATCTATCTATCTATCTATCTATCTATCTATCTATCTATCCATCCATCCATCCATCCATCCATCCATCCATCCATCCATCCATCCATCCATCCATCCATCCATCCATCCATCCATCCATCCATCCATCCATCCATCCATCCATCCATCCATCCATCCATCCATCCATCCATCCATCCATCCATCCATCCATCCATCCATCCTATGTCTAACTGTCTGTCGACAAATGGTTTAAATGTTTGTAATGTTCTCTGTTCAGCATTAAAAGGAAATTGTCTCTCAATTCAATTGTGCACAGTGCATTGCCTTGGCTGCAGGTTTTTAAATGGAGTCATGTAAGCAAGCCTTAAATTAGTCCCTGTCATTTGCATAATGAATCAATGTGTGTGGATTGCACGTGGCTGTAAATGTTAAGTAGAGCCGAGTAATTGGAGGGACTGCATTGGTAATTATTAGTGAATGGAATACAAAGCAGTGAAGCAGATCAATAGCATTTAGGCTTTCTTTCCCCCTCTGAGAGCTTAATGTGACATATCACTATGTTTGCCAACAAAGAAATCAAAAATTGCTTGATGTAAGGCAATGTTGATTGCAGTTTTCCTTGTATACTGGAAAAAAAAAAATATTCTGGATGATTGGGCTCTTTTATAGGGATAATTTATTTAACAGATTCCCATTTCAGCTACCAAATTGTTGTATTTTGATTTTTGTATTTGGTTTAGCAATCTCAGGTATAAGTACAAGCTTGATAGTCAGTGCAATTTTCCAAGAATGAATTGTATTTATTTTGCAGGTGCTTTTATCTGAAACTACTTCCAGTGTATTCAAGGTAAACTTTTAATCAGCATGTGTGTTTCCTGCAGACCAAACCCATTTAACTTGGTTTCTAGCACAATACTTTAACAATTTAGCCAAAAGCTCCTTAGGGTTCTTGTAGAGTCCGAATGCCTTAGACAGATTAGAAGGTCATGTTTTCAAATATTTTAAATATCTGATTGTGTGTTGTTAGCTTTCTGCTAAGAAGATTGGCAAAGCTTCACACTGAGTCTGGTAGTTTTTTAAAATGTTAAATAGCCATTGACCACTTTAGTGTTACATAACAGACCTAGATTTGTCTGTCTGGATGGCTGTTGCAGTTTTACTTTGTTAGTGTCTGTGAAAAGCATAGGGCTGTATTATATTGTAAACACTAGATCTTCCAGAAACTGTTTTCAAATCTGAATTGACAATGCTATATTCGTATTATCAATTTATATATATAGCTTAATCTGTTTTATTTGAATCTTATCAGATAAAAACATAATTAGCATGTGATTCGAACTAATCAAACAAGCAAAAGTAGATAATGTGATGCCCCATTTAGGGCCGCTATGTGATTTTTGTCTTCTGGGACTCATTAGGAACAAAAACATCTATTTCACCATTTCAAACAAAGTTCAACCTAACTATACTTTAAATGAACTGTCACCCGCAAGCTTGATCAAAACATCAAAATTGGAAATTTCTCAGAAATTACATGCCTGACACAGGTTTATTCAACAGCCTCTGCAGCGCGAGTGACACCTTACTAGCATGACAGTTCTGGACGTTCATAAATTGAACCAATTCTGGACAGTTATCAGTGGCTAATTTAGTGGACCACAGTCTCAGAGAAGGAATTTGCAAGGTTGTCCAATTAGCAGTGAAAAGTGTTGGGTTGTGAGTGCATGTCAGCAGGGAAGAGAGGGCCAGTGGAGGCGTGTCATCAATCATCTCAACAGCTTTGCCTCTGCATTCTTGGCAGACTGGAGGCCTTGCTCCGACTGGGAACGCCACACCATCATCACTGACTGTCAGCTGCTAAGATGCCCGTCAGTTCTTCCAAATGTTTTTTTTTTCATGCGTTGCATATCTCGTATTGTTTTCGCGCTGCTTAATAGGTCGCGTAATGTTGCATTTTCCATTTGTCAGAACCAGAGAGGATTGGCATTATGACACAATATTAGCTGATGGGAAGTGAGCTTATTTATGAAATTAAAGCAGTTGCCTCTTGAGAGATGGCAGCGCCTGGTTTCCTTCAAGAACATGAGAATTTTAATTGCAGCTGTCAAAACCCAACCAACATGAACAATGCCATTTAATTTGTACTAGCTCACTACTTTTAACTTTTTGGATCACCCAACTTTTCTTTGTTGTCAGTTCTCTTTAAAGGTGTTTGGTACCTCTGTAAACAGCTTGAGACTCTTTTAAAGGCCATTAATGAAATTATGCTAAAAGCAGTGTACTCAAACTGCAATTATTTAAGTGCTGTGCTGAGATTATGTTTTAGTCATAAAAACAGACTCACAATGCTTGCCATTTTTCACACATTGTGGATAGTGTAAAAGGCTTCTATTGTGTCAGTTGGATGACGCTTGTGTGCTACATGAATTTCTCAGATAATGGGATAGTTTATCGTTTACTCACTCTCATTCCAAACCTGTAAGACTTACATTCTTCTGTGGAACGGTTTTGTCCGTACAATAGAAGTCATTTTTAGGAATTGCGATTCTACAAGTACTGTGATTCGATAGTGCTATTGTGATTTTTTTGTTTGCTTTTTAACTGTAAACCATGGGGAAAAGTTAATACATTTATACATGATGGTACAGGTCGTATATTCCTTCATGTCTCCATTCTACGTCCGCCATTTTTCACTTTCTCGTGTCCGAGATATGACGTCATGTAATACTCGGCGCCCTCTCAGGACTTTCTCTGGATTTTTTCTACTGGCCCGGCCCCACCACAAAAAATAATAAATAAATAAAATAGGCCTAGTTATTTGTTCCTTGTTTTTGACCCATAACCTTAATAAATAAGGTTGTGACACCAAAAACTACTAGCCTAACTAAATTAAATATATTTCAAATATTGTTAAAGTAAACTGTCAGTAATAAAATAATCAAATTACGAGCAATAGCACAAATACAATAGAACAAACATACAAATAAAATAAACAATGCTTTTCATGTTGTTTCAGGTATAAGTCTATAACAGTAATTTTCAGGTAGAGAAAATGAATAATCAAATGTAAAATAACACTGCATAGTCTTCACTATATACATGAAATATAGATTAATCCTTTTTAAGTTACAAAAGTTTTTTCTTTGACCGCTGCGCTCGTCTCACATCTTTTGCTGCGTCTTGTGCATGACACGACTTTCTAAAAAAGCGGCACTCAAGTTAAAATAAGTTAAACTTTTAAGAAACGTGTCTCAAGACCTTGCGCTTTTCCCCCATTCCACTGCCTACGTCTTTTTTCTGTTTTTCAAAGCAAAACAACTTTCTGTGTGAACCAGCTCTAAGAAGCAGAAATGGATGAAAGGATTAATCATAGAAATAACCATAAAAGAATAATCATAATAATCATACGCATATTTTTTTTTCTTTTTTTTATAAACCACATGTTTAATAATATATAATTTTTAATATGAATGACTATGAATGAATATTTTTTACTTTTAAGTTGCATTTGCTTGGTTCTTTGTTAAATCTCAAACAATTATTTTATTTTTATTATTAAGAGGTTTGCACAAGAGTTAACTGTAAACTGCAAACATTAAACTTAAATGTCTTTAACTGGAAGTGTTCTGTTAACTCTGCTTAACTATAATTAACAAAACTATATATTCATATATAAAAACTAAATATAAATGTGTTCACAAAATAAACACTAAACTAAAACTAACAAAACCATTAATGAAACTAACTCAAATTAAACTGAAATAACTTTGAAAATGATATTAAAATAAAAACTATTTTAAAAATGCAAAACTATAAGAACCTTGCTTGTGACCTAACAGCGTCAGTTGCATCGCTACAATGCCATTCATAAATCCTCTTATATAGCCTCATGGGATAGTAAAGTGAAATGCGCACTTCAGAATCTCGCCAGAAGTAGTTAGTCATTCGGGTAGGCCTACTTTTTGTCTACTGAATTTCGAATACTATAGATTCTGACATTCTATTCTTACTACTGCATACTACATAGGCCTAGTAGGGAATTATTCGATTTCAGACACAGTATAAGTTCCAGTGAAAAATCTTCACAATCCTCTATGATGCCTTTAACTCCATTATTTTGGTGTAATTGAGTGGCAGTTTCTCTCTGCAGATGATGAGGGAGTGGGATGTAACGGCATCTGGGAAGAAATACACAATTGAGTTTAGAGTTATAGTGTGTCTCTTCCGTTTGTTTACGAAGGCCAAAAGTAGCATAAGAGGACAGGATATGAGCCCTTCACACACTGTAAAAAATGATTTTTTGGTGAAGTAAATACTAGCCTACTGAAAAGAAAAAAAATGTAATTTACATGAAAAAGTTAGTTCAGGCAAGAATTAAAAAAACTAAGTAAATTCCATATCAGTACTTAATTCAAGCGAGTAGAAATGAAAGCGTAAATATCAACTCAATAAAATTAAGTAAAAATTACTCAACTTTCCTGATACTGGGGTTCCCATCATGCACTGGACCTTGAATAATTAATGAGGTTCATTTTTCACTGGTTTCCAGCTGTATTTACACTGTTTTATCATTGCTTTTGTTGTCAGGATTAGTAACTTGCCATTTTGTGACATTTCGAGTAAATTTTCTGCTCAAAATGACACATTCAAACACAAAAATGATCCATCAAATGTTACCGTCATTGTGTATTGTCTACCAAGTATTGAGGTCTTTGCATTCACATGATGCTTAACATCTGACATGATGTAGTATAAATTACTTAGATAATCTAAGTAAAGCACATACTATAAATGACTGGTGTAATTCAATATTATTGTTTGAGTCAAATGTAATGCAAAGGAAATTTCAACTAAATCGATATTAATCAACCTTTAACTAGCCAAGATAAAATTACTTATTTTCTTTACTTTCACTTAACTAGGTTAAGTAAAGTTTACTTAATTCCATATTCCAAGTAAATTTAACGTAAAGATTTCTAATTAAAGCTACTGATAAATATGTTTAGGTTTTTACTTGGCAAATCTTTGTAAATTTACTAGCATTTTCTGAGTGGAAAAAGTTGCCTAGCTTTTTTCAAGTAAATCCTACTCCAAATTTTTTTCAGTGCAATGTCAAAAGGAAAAAGTGATATAAAGTCATGGGATAGCTTTAATGTTGTTTTTAGGGCTGTCGTTAACTTAATTATTTAGTTATGGAAAAATGATGTGTTGAAATAATTAAGGCACCACCCCAGACCTACGTAGTTCATCTTGCATTTTGTATAGTTGATTGGTGAACAGGATGCAGGGCAACAACTCACTGGGTGATATAGCCTATAGAATGCAATTAGAATGCCCCTAAAAGGTATCAGGGTAATCATGGCCCTGTATGAGTTTTTGTCTCATATATATGCCTGTGATGTAATATATCACACAAGTAATAAGCACAATATCACACAAGTGCTGTTTTTATCCTGAATAGCATGAGTGCAAATGTGATATTGATTGAACAGTTCAATAAATAAGAAGTTAATATTGTGATATATTTTACACACAATATTGTCTGTTTTTATAAAAAAAGATCTAACAATATGGATTATAAATGCAATATCTTTGGAGAAGAGGAGAAAAGCATCCTTAACACAACAGAGCTGGTCACATGTTCTGTTAAATTAAAAAGAGAAAAAGACATGATTGGTAGGAAACCATTTACAAGACAGTGAGGTGGCTTTGACAGTTACAGATTTGAAAAACAAAAAGGCGGGAATAAAGAACCCTAAACTCTAACACAAAAAATCATTTGATCATAAAACAGTTTTTTTCGGGACGACATGGTTCTAAATAGAACTGCTACTACGTGTAAAGTTTGGCACAACATGAGGGTAAGTAAATGATGACCAAATTTTTATATTCAAGTGGACTGTTCCTTGTTATGTAAATGCCTACCAAGGTGTTTGAACTAGTGTTTTTTTTTTTTTTTTTTTTTTTAACATTATGTTTATTGGGTTTTTCCAAGTTAAACACAAAGTACAACAAAGTACAGAATAATCAAAGCAAATCTTTCATCCCCGCACATACGTGTTTGAACTAGTGTTAGATAGCAGTGGCTATCTAGTGCATGTCCATAGGGTGTGTTGCCATGGTTACTTTGGCCAGGTGTCATTTTCTGTATCGGGAACACAAGTGCTAAGAAGAAACCAGTGACAGTGTCTCTAATGTATATCATGTTGCTCACTGTTTCTTAAAGACATCTTAGCATGGACGCATTTTTAACGGATCTTCCTTTGATTCAGCCTCCGTTCTCTGCAGCATTTCAATTTTCCCCTATTGCAGCATCACAGCACCTATCATAGTCCCTTTAAAGAAAATGGTCCCCCCTGTTGACTCTCATCTAGTATTGAAATGCTCTGCAATTGTTTTCCTATTTGACTGTCAGCATGGTGGAATATTTTCCCCCCTTCTTTGCCACTATGCTATTACAGCGTAGCCGGGTTGTTGTTGAAATGCTTTTGTATGTGAACGCATTAATGTTTTAATCACACTGATTACATTTTAGTGTTTCTAATCCCTTTGCTCTGTAGCTGTATCTGATTAAAGCGTTCTCACATGCACTAGTTACTCGATGAATGTAAGTGTGCTTTCAAATCTCTGTTATGAATCAGAGACCTTTGTGGGACGGACGTTAAGCTGGGCATAATCTCTGCCAAATGGTCTCTGAAAAAAGCTTACCCAAGGAGGTTCAGCCCCTGCCAAAAATGCAGCGTTTGTGAGGGTGGAACACTCATTAAATTTCCTTATTCATCTACCTTCCATCCCAGTCAAATTAAGGGGTCTTAACACACACGCCTTCATGTTGTACGTCTTCCTCTTGCTATAAATGGCAACCTAGTACATATCTGTTGGTAGTCTGTTATGTCATGATCCATCAGCGAGGCTGATTTTTCTGACAGTTAGCACCTTTAATACTGGCACAGAAACAACAAAGAACGGGTTTCCTTCACTCGCTGCGTCTTCTTTTGAAGCACTGAGATCTCCCAGCGCAAAGAAAACATCAGGGGTGAATGATCGAGATTTTCTATAGCCTAGTTCTTCCACTACATTAGGTGGCAAAGGGTGTGCTGGCTTGCGAGAAATATGTCACTTAAGGAAGGCAGTGTGCAGAATTAGGTCATGCAAAATATGTCAGGGTCCCAGTGGGCCCTAACAGACATAATTTATCCAGTATTTGTTGTATAGGAATTAGAATTAGGCCCAAAGTTGAGAGACACTTGCCCATCTCTGTTGATTTATGCACACACTGTTAGTCTCAACAGGGGTCGAGTCGTAGTACAGTGCTGAACGCTCCTTGTTCACATATGCTGTTTGTCATGTTCGATTCAATTCAGTGATATTTGTATGGCGCTTGCCATAATTCAAATCATTTCAAAGCAGCTTTACAAAGAATTCAATTCAAATCACCCTGAGCAGGACCACTTGTGTATAATCATTGGAATGATAGCTTGTATAATAGCTTTTTAGGGTGTAATTAAAAGGCCTAGCTCTATTTAACTCCATATAAAGAACAGACTGTTGCATCTCTTCCACTTTGACAATGTGGCGCTCCGACACTTTTAACCTGGTATCTGAGAGATTGGCACAAATCCTGAGATTATGGAAAAGCTGCACCTTCTAAAGGGAGAAAATGCTGCCTAGTTGAACACACTTGAAACCTGATGATAGACTCGAGCTACAACAAAATGACATAAAAGGCTAAATACAGAATTTGCGCACCTCAGTTGCTAGAATTTATATTGTGTACCTTATACAGAGAAGCCTAAATCTCTTAAATTAGTGTGCAGGTAATGCAAGTCATATTTTTGATTAATTTTTACTGAGCACTTGTATTATATTGTATTACATTTTTTATCCTTTTGAATATAAATTTACTCTGAAATGGGTTAACAACCCTCTACATTGTAAGTAATCACTTTAGAGGCTAAACATAAGTTAAGCACAGATATATTTTGACCATGTTGCATCCCATACGACTTCTTTACTTTAAAACATGGGTTAGGTATTAGGGTTAGGGTTAAGTTGGGGATAGAAAAAGGCAGGTGAGTCAGCTGTTTTTGTCAATTGTAAGTTTTAATTTAAAATGTTTGTGATTTTAACCGCATCACCTACAGCCCCCGATTATTGTTGTTCAACATTCACTGCACGTTAACCCCTCTTCATGCAACCCCCATTTTGGCAAGGGGGGCATAAATGACATACCCAAAATAAAGAGGTCGCTTCTCAAAAGTCATTCTAGAGACAAAACCAACATATAGGCTAGGCCAAGGCTAGACACAGAACCAAATTTAGAAAGCCAACACTTGAGAGTTTACAGTTCAATACTCAGAATTCCTCAGACTGTAATTAATATGGAGATATATAAGCTCAAAGATAAAAACAAAAATACAAATATTAAGAATATTATTTTTAAATGGATAAAAATATTAGTATGTGGCTGCGTTGTAGCAACTTAGAATGAAGCTGAAGCCACAAGTCTGCTCATGCTTCTTTTTTAATCTGAGGATGTTATCTCTAAAATTATGAATATTATTAAACATTTTCTAAGACCATGTCATGTGTGTTTTTAGAGAAGGCTAATAAAAGGCTAATGAAAAAATGTATTGCCCCCTTTAAGCTCACTTGCAGTCTATTGTCCGTGTCTGGTGTGGCAAACTGCCCCATTCATGTTTCTATTGTTTTCTCTCGACAAACGTTTCACACCTCTGCCGGGTATGAGACCTAATCTTTATTAGCCTATTCTTTTGTTTTTATTCACAGGCTATTAGCCTTATCGCATTATGGCTTTCCCATCCACATCGGTTTGATTTCAATATATACATTTATCCACCTATTATGAATAGTCTCTCTAGAAAACTAAACAAAAAATGTTCTTAAGAACTTACAAGAATTCTTTTGACAAAATACATTATGTATAACTGCACCTGTGCAGCAGATGCATGAGAGCTACAATCAGCAACAAGCTACATAAGACAATTTATACAATTAATAATATGCTTTTACTCAAAACTCACTTTAAACCACCAAGGAGTGTTTGTAATAACTTCTGATTGTGATCTAATGTGGATTTTAGTCATATCATTTTGTTGAAATATGGGTTACACTTTATTTTAAGGTGTCATTGTTACAGTGTAATTATATATTTAAGTACTGAGTAATATTAATTAACTACATGTACTTACTATAGGGTTAGGGTAGGATTGGGGTTAATTGCATGTATTTATGCATAATTTACTGTTATTACTATGGTAAGTACATGAAACGTGTAACAAGGACACTGTAAAATAAAGAGTTACAGAAATATGTTATGTATAGCGTTTTATAAGCAGCTAATCGCTACACCTGCTTAGCATTTATAATCTAAACATCCGTTATTGATATGAAAATCCCCCAAATCGCATGAAAATCACACAGAAATCATATACTATCGTAATCGTGTGTTTATTAGCTTCTTGTTTCATGTGTAACGTTAGACATGTCTCTGGGGGTTTTTTTTCGTGCTGAACTACTACTCATACAGGTCACTTTATCTGACAAATTAAAACTGTGACTTAACATAGGTCTGTTTTACTTGGTCAAAACAATCATACTAAAATACATTTTGAGTGTGTTGAAAGTTATGACATTATTCTGTGCATTAGCTCGGTGGCTGGTATGAGACGCTTGTAAGCTAGATAGATATTAGAATATTATATTAATAAAAGTTGGATGACTTGTGTTGCTAAATGGCATGCAATTCATTTTAAAACATTGTATAGTGGAGAAAATGCTGTATTACTGTTTCTACAAATAAAGATCTTTCTGATTATGCCATGTCACTTGGCAAAATAGTGTTGTTTGATTTAATTTTTGGATACAAACGTTACTCGCTGTACATCAAGAAAAAGAGTATAAGTCTAACTAATAAGATAACAATGATTAGTCTTTTGTCAATAAAGATATCTAAACAGTTGCTTACCTGTCTGATAAAACACGTGATATATTAAAGCATCTTTGGTGTTTCCATGGTTTTTACGGAAGTAGAACCGGAAAATCAGAGTAACGCGGATATTATGTCATTGACACAAGGGGCCCTATCTTGCACCCAGCACAATTGACTTTGTACACCGACGCATGTATCATTCCTATTTTGCACCAGGCGCACAGCGGACTTTTCCCGCCACAGACGCACGTCGGTAAATTAGGGAATCAACTTGCGCTCCCCGGGGCGGTTCAGCAAAAAGAGGAGGCGTGTTCTGGCGCAAACGTTCCCTGGTGCTATTTTGCAGTTCTAGAAAACAATTCCGCCACAGACCAGGCATTTTCAGTGGCGCGTTCAGATGCTATTTTAAGGGGGCATTCTTGGCCATAATGTAGCGTGTGCAAAACGCACATACGCTTTGCTTCTCTCATCTAAACACAGACGCAGCAGTTGCCATTTTTGCAAACCATACATAATTACAAGGAAAAATATTCCACATGAGGGAAATCATTGTGGTGTCCATGTGAATTTTTTTTTATAAATCTAGCTTACACATTTACCAAAATTATTATACGCCTGTTTAACCTAAGCTTATTTGGGTGGGTTTCTCTATCCCCATACAATGTCACTTCTCTGTCTTTTACGGCCCTGACGAGAACGCCGGTCTCCTCGGCTGTGAACCGCTCCTGGCGTGCGCCTGGCAAATCCGCCGTTATAATAGCAATCCGCCATGGAACAAGTGCGCCTGCTCTTAAAGGGAATGTGAGATGATGCTCTGATTGGTTTATTTCACGTTACGTCCAGACCAACCCATTTTAGATTTGCGTCGGGCGCAAGAGTCATTTATCCCGCCGGTATAATAGCAACAGCGCTCGAGAAGTTATTTGCATTTCGCGTTTGATACTTGCGTTTCAGATCGTTAAAATAGGGCCCAAGATGTTAAACTAAATTCACACAAGCTGATTTCTCTGGATTTAATCATTGTTGGAAACATTTGGGATAATGTAGGTACACAAGTCAACAAAATATATAACATTGTTCTAGTGGTTTTTTGATTAATTGAATCCAAAAATTGTACATATTGGGCCTTTAAGATTAGATTTTAATCTGTTTATTAAACAGCTTCATACATAGCAGTGGTACTAGTCATTATAAATTAATTTAATTGTTGAAATCTGGAAGCCATAGAAATAATACAAAAAAAAAAAAAAAATATATATATATATTTTACATTCATTAAAAAACGTTATATCATCATTAGGCACACAGCAGTCATAAACCATTACAATTCAAGTCTAATTTATTTGTTGAAACCTGGAAGCCATAGAGAGAACACTTTTTTTTATTTATTAAACAACATACAATATAAAATAATATGTATAATTAAATTATCCATTTTCTTTTTATTCATTTAAAATGCATTATATCAACATCATAGGTAGGCTATGGCAAATATAGTCATTACAATTCAAGTCTTATTTTAATTGGCAAACATGAAAGCCAAAGAAAAATTTTTCGTTAGACATTATACAATATCACATTATATTATAAACATCTATTATTAAACAGTACAATGCCGTAAATGAGTCCTAGCTTTCACAACATTCTCTACTCTACCTTCATTTTATCATAGTACAATTTACATAGTTCCCAACAAAAGTATTGTTTAGTGTAAAACATGTTGGGTCCTAAAATGCTTTTTTCCGAAGCTGTCGTCCGTAAAATGTGCAGCACAGATGTTAGGGTTATAATGTTAAGGAACAGTGTTTACCCACTGTTTTCTAAGTTTGTCCACCTTAGGAAGGCAAAACAAAGGGGTTTTGGTCTCTCGCTCAGCTCAACCATTGCCCCCTTTTTTGGCACATCCCGTAGGATTATTGAAATGAGTCACATTGTGACTTCAAGAGATCCGGAAGAAGCGCATTGTAGTCCCAACGAGCCATTTGTTGTAGGCCTAGTTCTTGAAAAGTGTTTTCTGTTAAAGAGAATATCTCCCTTTGATATAGACTTTGAGCTTTGTAACCGTGCAGATCTTTTTTTATGCCCAAACAGCAACATTAGGTTATGCCCAAACAGCAACATCAGCTAACTAAAGCTGAAAAAGTGTTAAAACCATAATAGGACCCTTTTAAATAAGCCATTTCCTCAAAAAACGGCCACTGGTTTCCTTCCCTGCAGCGTTAAAAGCAAGCGGCAACCTCCCCGTCTCTCTCTTGAAACCAACACGGAAGTGAGTTAAACTGCAATTCGTTGACTGGCCGCTTGAGGCTGTTGTCAGAAGTGAGTCAAATCTGTATCTCCCCCATGTTAAAATGACCAACTTTACAGCAGAAAAAAACATGTTTACAGCCTGGTGTCTGTATGTGGCTTTGGTCTATACAGCTAATTTTGCCCTTCATGACAACTGTGAGGGGGGTGAATTTTTTTATAACTCTTCTGTTTAGTTGATTAATATTTAAAGTTCTGCAAGGGTGTGGCCACTTGAGTGACAGGTGGATTGCCGCTGATGTCAATGCTAGCCGTTTGTCTGCTGTTACTAGCCGTCAGTTCACCTCAGCAAATGTTAGCTGCTGAACTTGCCACCTCTGCAGTGTTTTGTGCTTTTTTAGGGATTATTTCATACAATTTAAAACACCCATTACTTCGCCCACGGCTTTGGGTTCCGTCGTTGTCGTCGAGTATCATTCGAGAGAACAACCAGCGCTGTATTTCAGTTGTTTTCCTCTGTGAACATGCACTAATGGATGTCTGACAATTTCGTTGCTTTTTGGAGTTATCAGATTTAAAAACGTCAATAAAGGCGTTCGTTCTGCTCTCACGGAACAGATAGATTATAATATGCTTATGTACCGTCAGATGAAATCCTGCAGGCGTCGGCGCTTTCTCCGTCCATGCAATAACGTTAAATGCACATCCTTGAATGAGCGCGGATTTTCTAGCGCATTTACTTGAACTTCATAGGCAATATATCTATGGAGAGGTGGCCAAAATCAGAATTTAAAATGGACTGAATAAGCTCTCTACGAACTTGACGAGCGAGCGATGCCGCGCTGACGGACCATAGACTATAAAAAAAGAGTGACTGACATGCATGCACATAAATCACTGTCTCACACACACACACACTCTCAGAGTAATATTGTTACTGCATAATGCATTTTCAACTAGCAGAATAGTACAGAATCACGATACACAGTCTCACTTGTAGCCATGTCTTTTAACTATTATAATATTTCGAAGGGCAAAAAGAGGAACTTTTAATTGAGCTCCTCAGCTCCACTCACGCCCCGCCTCTTTGTTCATTTTCTGTTATCCGGGAGTGACGCAAGGCCAAGATGGCAACGGCCGGCTCCGCCTACTTTAGGCTTCAAAAATGCTCTTCAGAAACCTACGGGTGATGTCACGGACACTACGTCCATATTTTTTTACAGTCTATGGTTAAAAGGCGTTATGCTTCTTCTTCTTTTTTTTGCAAACCTCGCAGACTTGGCTTAAAGTGGCTTTGGATGCATCTTTACTGTGCACTATTGCCGTTGATATCAATGCAGTGTGTGGGATTAGTGTGGTAACCCCATTCCCTACCACTTATTAAACATGTCCATGTTTTGATTTTAGCAATTAATACTACTATTCATGAGACCAGCAGCCTTTCAGACTCTTATTTCAGAATTATTGTTAGTCTTTTTTACAGAAACATTGAATGACCAATAGGGCTGTCACTTTACGTTCGAAAATCGATTGCACAATCGATCGGACCAACCAACACAAATTTCAAAAACGAAAATAGGGAATCGATTTTAACGGCCTTAAAATGTGATGAGCGCGTTCAGCTCATCACGATACGCCTGCAGCGAACGCGCGTCACACAGCAACTGCAGGCTCTGACAAACACACATAACAGCAAATTATACTTCTGCATAATGTGTCTCTTTTTACTACAAAAATGTGAATTCTGCCGGTATTCAGACAGTCTCATGCATACAGATACAGATTCTACGGTCTACAATCGCCTACGTAGGCGAAATTTGTTTGACATTTCTAATCGTAAACACAGCCATGTTGAAGCCTGCAGTAATGTTTTCCATTGATGTTATGGCAGTCCACTCTGCTTATTTATGTCATTGTGCACGAAACTTCACGCCAATAAATCATCAGGAATATTGCTGACTTGCGCGCGTCTCAAGCGCCCTCTTTACGTTCGTCCTAATGCCTTTTAGTTGTCTGTGGATTTTCCCATATTTGGCGTTTAAAATGGAAACGTCTTTAGACATGGAAAATTGATTTTACAATCGATTCAATGAACACTTATGTCTCAAAAATCGAACAGGATTTTTTCACAAAAGTGACAGCCCTAATGACCAATGTCTTGAGCACCAACACCAGCCCATAATTATCTCTCTCTAGTGTGTTGGGCGATCTTCCCCCATGTCTTCTGATGTGTATGGAAGCAATAATCGAAATAAAATTTGAAACATAATTTGACAGTTTTATTCAAGCCATGCAACATTGTGTAGGTAACTATAAAGTTTACACTGTTCTTCTCTCAGTTCACCAGCCACTTTCATGTGTTTGGGAAGAAGTGGATGAGTATAGGCCTACCTGTAAATCTGACCGGAATGACGTGTAAATTGAGTCCAGGGGCCTCTTGTATAAAACTTTCAATAGTTAATTTTAAAAGTGTGAGCATACACACAACAGTTTCAGATTTATAAAACCCTGTGTACGCCAGAACCTGCGCAACATTCCCTTTATAAAACCCAGTCAGCTGAAGATTGTGCGTACATGCATCTCAACCCCGTCTCCTCCCGAAATAACCATATATGGAGCTTACAATGCCTAGTTTTACTATGCATAATCCTCATTTGACTAGTCAATGGTGATTCTGTTGCCAATGTGTGCTTAAAAGGATTTTTTTTTTTCAGTCGTAATTTTGACCAAACAGCTTTTTTGCCAAATAGATTCAGAATGTTTTAAAAATCTAGATATTTTCAATGCACGTTTGTTGTGAACACAGGGAAAAGTTACAATTATTTCATATGCTCCAATAATTATTGGTAGTTAGTAGTAATTGCTGTCTATTGCTAAAACATTTTAAAACATGAAAAATGTCACATTCAGTAAGTTTACTACTACATTGACACTATATTTTAAAACAAACATCTCTGCTCTATCTGCAGTTATGCTTCCATCACAAGTCACAAGGAAGGTTTGAGAAACGAATCGAATAACACTCTTTAGGAAACATAATGGCCAGATTAAAAGTGCATTGAAATTGGTTGGCAGTACATTATGGCCCAATTAAATAAGCCTGTGTCTTAATATATATACAAACCAAAAATAATATAATATATATATACAAACCAATTTTTTTGTTGGATTTCATGATTTCTGTTACATTTAGTTTGGACATGGGAATGTCCAACATGTTTTTTATATCCTTTTATGCATCCTGCTAATTTACTTTCATTTTCTATTAATCAAGCTATAATTAATACTGTTAAAGTTTAATTGATAAAGTTGAACTTCTTTCTTAAAATAGTACACAAGCATATTTTAAAACTTAGTTACTTAGATAGTTCAAACTGCATAACTGGAATGACCTGCAAAATGTTATATTTAGCACAAAAATATACAATACTCCAGCCAGCCTTAATTATTACTGTTTTTTTTTTTAAAGTTTGTTAGAGAGAGAACAGGATCTCACCATGAAATTAATAGTAATTGGAGCGATGAACTTGTCTTGCATAAAACCAAACTCAGCCAAAATGCCTTTAGGCAAATAGCAAAAGATTTATTGAGAAAATGTGACATAATTGATGATTGATGATATAGGATTTCGGCAAATTTTAGATTTAATGAAAATATGGCTCACCATAATGCTCTGCTCCCTGACTTTAATGTAAAATGAATAAAACACAAAATACACAAGTCAAACAGAGTAAAGACATATTCAGAACAAATCACGTTGACAGGAGAATATTGTTATTATCCTGCAAAAGCTTGTTAGGTGAGTGGAATCTGAACATGATGTAAATTCAAATGGAAACTTTAAATTTGTCCTTTGAGAGGTAACACCGTAATAACCATAACTATTAGCTGTCTGATGGTTTGGACTGAAGCACAGATGGCTAGGGGAGGCTGAGATCCCTAGTGGATTACTTGATGTATTTTTGCCGGTTTTGAATGGGTAATTTTGACACAGGAGATACAGTGTTCATTTGAAATAGCAGATGTTGAGATAATATTGTGCATGCATGTGAAAGTATGTGTATGTGAGTGAGGGAGGGAGGTAGAGGTAAATGGTAGTTAGCTGCAATATAATGTGCATTTTACTTCATTTATTAAAACTGTATAAAAAGAACTCTGTCCTTTAGAAATGAGAGCCTATGTGCACTTAGGCAGCATTTTAATAGCTTCTCCACATTCAGTGATCTTCATTAATTTTGGCCATTGTTTGGCATTTGGCAGCCAATAGCCTCTGTTTCCATGTCCACGTACATCCAAATGTAATTATCATCATTTCTCATTGCTAAGGGCACTTATGGGAATGTTGCCAGGTGGTTTTAAACACATTACAGACAATATTATAGCTTGGCTTTGACATTTAATCTGGTGTTGAGAACTTGTGGCACATTGTGAGACAAGATTTGTTGGCTGGGATCAACTTAATCTTATTTTAATCCTTGGTCTTCACAAAAGAGTACCTCTCTTGCTTTAGCTCTTTGGCACACGCAAAATCAACAGTGGGGTCAACAACATATGTCTTATGAAAGAAAAAAAAGGCACAAATAGTGTGTGGGAATACTCCTTTGAGGTTTGAGGAGGATGCTGCAATCCCAGTGACATTCTGTGCTTGAATCCCTGTGATGTTTGATCTAAATGCCTCTTGTAATACAAATTGCTCTAGTAATGCGATATGGTATGTAGGTATTTTCAAAATGGACCCTATTTACTTGTTCCTGCTCTTATTGTGGCCGATTCATCTGTGCATGCTATTGTCTTTGTAATCTTTAAACAAAATGTAATAGCATGCTTTGTCTCTGAAACGACTTCTCATTTCGCCTGACATCATCATGATCAGCAGGGAAAAATAACATGCTTCAAATACTGTCTGCTGCTAGCTGCAGCCACCATATGAAACTAGCGTAGCGAACACAGATATGGCTGGAAGGTGCGTTTTCAGCTTTTTCCCTCCCAAAACTCTGTTCCCTGTTCCCACTCCCAAACTAGCCTGGATATGTGCCTGCTGGCTTGAATTGTTCCACTTTGAAGAAGGAAGAATATCACTGAGTTTGTGGTTTAGTTTGAGGCATTTCACTCCTGAATGCTTCCACAATTTGTGTGTGTGTGCGCGTGCCCACAAAGATAATATTACTAGCTACTAGTAATTTTTGACCTTGTGGGGACATGTTTTGGTCCCCATGGGGAAAACAGCTTAGAAATCATACTAAATTATGTTTTTTGAAAATGTACAAATGTAGAGAGTTTTCTGTGAGGGTTGTGTTTAGGGGTAGGGATATAGGGGATAGAATATAAAACAACTTTTTGTGCAAACTGTATAAAACATTTTTTTCCAGGATTATTTGAAATAACATATAACATTATAAATGTATTTACTGTCACATTTGATCGATTTAATGCATCTTTGCTGAATAAAATGATTAATTTAAGTATATAAAAAAAAAAAGTACTGACCCCAAACCTTTGAACGGTAGAAGGGAGAAGGAAAATAAACACATTTATTCTGGTAAATGCATTTAGTTTTTTAATAAAATGCACATCTTTCTTAAATAAACATATCGTGTGTTCAGAGTTCTTTAAACCTTAATGGAATCCATCTCAAAGGCTTTGCCAGGAAACATACCTTAAGTGAATCATTCAGCTGGAAAGAGGGATCAGAAGAACAAAACAAAAAATCTGGGTCAATCTGAAATGAAAAGAAAATCCAGTTTAGATTACAGAAAACACCCTGTACTGTAAAAGCAACTGTAATTGGTGGAGCTCAACGTAGTCAGTGTTTAAAGGATATCAGTGTGTTTAACTTATGGTGGCACGATTCTTTAGATGCGTCAAATCCGAAAACGTGCACTTCAAGCCAAAAAAAGACAAAGGCCTCATGAATCTGCTTTTCAGAAAGCATGTTTTGAATAAACCAGATGAAGACCTAATCAGTGTTTCACAATGTGTAAAGCCTCTGTGGATTTTGAAGAGATCATGAGATGAAAAATCCCACCAGTGAAGAGGTTTGCCCTTATGAGCTTCATAGAGCAGTGCTTTGAAGGCATGAATAAGGATGATTAAGGGAAATTTCAGGGAGAGAGGAAGAACAAACATGACTTGATTACAGTCTCTTCTCTCTGCTGTTTTGAGACTTTGAGAGCACATGCTTATTTAAATTAGTACAATGCGAATTGGCCTGGAAATACAAATCTGGATGCAAAATATACAGGGCTGCAGTGGTTTTGGGATAGGGGAGAGTGGGGTAAGATGCGACAGTGCATTTTTACCATAGACAGCTGCCTGTGATTGAAAGATATTCATGAAAAAATATATATATTTTAAGTTTGATTTTTTTACTTTGCATGTCAAAGTAAATTTTCTACATGGAAGGTAAGATGTCAAAACAAAAAAAATATCCAGGTCTAAAATATATCATACATATCACAAATGTAAAACCAGGCCAAACCTTGGCTAAAATTAGCCATGAATTGTTAACGAAAGTTATAGTGAGCATATGGTTTAATTATCTTTTAGTTAAAAGACTTCCGCTTCCTTCCGCATTTCCATTAAATCAATATAGTTGTGCTGGTATTTCTGCACTTTCAATATCACATTAGGCCTATATTTTTTAAGCATTAGAAGCACAATTCACATTATATGTAACAATAACAGTAACATTATTTGAACCCGTTGAACCCATAAGAAGCTAAATAATCTCATTCTGTTTTATTATTGAGTGTTTACTGCATTTTTCAAGTTCAAGTTACAGTATTGTAAGATAAAATAATCTTTAATTATTTATTTTAATTATTTAACTACAAACCAAACTAGCTAGCCCCTGAGTTATAGTGTGCACACACACAGAAGTCCCACAGAAGTCCAAAGGTTCAAAGACTAGGCTAACACATGCTAGTAGGTGCATGAAATCGCCTTTGAACCTCTTCCACTTGTTTCTTTCAGGTGGCACAAAGGAAATATAGCACACATGGAGGTCCGTACTCTTTCCTTCACAGTATCCTACACCTCAGTGGGAACTACTTACACCTTTGTGTGGAGGTATGGTGGGCTTTGTCCGAGTAGATCTTTGCGGTGCTTTAACACCAGTCACCCTGCTTTTTCAGGGGTTAGAATTGGTGATGAAACCTTCACTGTCAGGGATGTAGGGAGTCTGCCTGAGGAGCTTTTACAAGAAGATCAAACAGTTTAGCTTTTACCAAATAATCAGACAGTTTTTATCAAATAATTTTTCCCTAAACCTAACTATCTGGGGCGTCTCCAAATCGACACCCAATTGATCTTATTAACTGAGGCGTCTCCAAATCGAAACCAATACCTTTATCTGGGGTGTCTCCAAATCGACACCCAATTCCTTAAACTGGGGCATCTACTAATCGACACCCAATACCTTTATACTCTAGCTCTTGCGTCTTCAGTCGACAACTGGCCGAGTCTTACTCTAACTAACTTGCTTCCCTAAACTAGCTTACTTCCTGCGCAGGAATAATCGACAAACAGACTTAAGCAAAAGTCCTTCAAATGCTATAATCACGGCCGGGAGATCTTCCCGAGCAGTTCCGAGGAATCTCTCCCAAGAAGCAAGGCCAGAGGATCTCAGACAAATTCCATTGAGAATCCCACCAGAAAACACGGATACAACAGTTTTTATAGAATCGAGAAAACAAATAAGACTAACATGTCACCTTCAGTATGATTGGTTCAACTGGTCCAAAAGCCCCAACCTTTTCCCTCTGTCACTGGCACTAGCAAACTCTGTTTTTGTGATTACTTATCACAAGGTTTGAGATCTAGTCATCTGTCTAGTTTCACTCCCCCTATTTGTTATTTATACACACACACACACACACACACACACACACACACACACACACACACACACACACACACACACACACACACACACACAATCAAAGTCACAAGTTTTCCCCAAAGAGTTTGGAAACATTTAAAAGCATATGAATGTCGTTCCTGCAAGAAAAACAAACGTTAGTTGATTAATTAAAGTTGATTAATTAAAAAATCCATCACATGATCTAACATTGCAAATCACACTTTTAAAGGGATAGTTCACTAGGAAATTCAAAATTGTCATTATTTACTCAGCTTCATGTCAATCAAAACCCTTGTGACTTTCTTTAAAAACATTTTTTTTTGTAATATCTCAAATAGTAGCAAAATAACATGAAAATAGTCTGATAATACTGGCATGAAATATGAAAATTACATAAGATGTTAAAATCATGTCAATCAAACCCCTTGTGACTTTATTTCTTCAAAATGTTTTTGTAATATCTCAAATAATAGTGAAATAACATGAAAATAATCTGATAATACTGGCATGAAATATGGAAATTACATAAGATGTTAAAAGCCCCTGTGGTGAAAATCAAGTTTTTAATGTTGTTTATATGTCTATGTGGTGTTTTAATATGCTTTATGTGCAAATTCAACAGTCAAACCATTGCTTAGTATTTTCTTCTGAAAACTGCAGTGTATCGAAGTCAGTCTCAAAAACACAGTTTGGACATCACAGACATGTAACCAGTACCGACTACGTGTGGGGCGGGGCTTTTCCACAGTGAGCACAAGAACACCTTTAAGAAGGGACTGGAAAAATCGGGTACATATAGCAATATAGCTGGTGAATTATGTATATGAATGTATATAATGATGCTATAATCACTTATATGCCTTTCACAGACTTTCTTAATGTTCAAAGCGTTTCTAAGGATGCTGATATTTAGAAGGCAGTTGTCTGACTGGCGAAAGGAACATGGTTTGTGTAACATTAGCAACACGTAATTAGCTGTTTGATTACGTAGTCAAGCCAAAGGCTAATCATATTAATTACCGTTATGTGTCCGACATTGTAGAGAGCGATACATAAAACGCATTACCATTCTGATACATCGATTTGTAGACGACCCTGTATAATTCATTCTTCCATTTCTTCTAAATCATGTTTCCTTTTCAAACATATATGGCTGAATTAAGCCAGTATTTCCACTTGCTATGTGTAGCGTTTACTACAGTTGACCGAGTGGATCAGGTAGTCTGAGCTGGTGTGATTGATTGAAGGCGGGACTAATTTGCATATTAGGCTAATGGTTCCGTGTATGCTAAATGTAGAAAGGGTGTAGTGGAGATACATTCAAGCTATTTAAAGGCATGGAGAAATTATTTTCACAGGAAAAAAATATTTAAATATGCCATTTTGATTATCAAAGATGAGTTTTAAGGGATATAATTATAGACTGCAGGGGGATTCCAGAAGAAGAAGAATTATGGCTTTTGTAAGAACATGTTGAGCATTAACATTTGCCAGACCCTAGGAATGTGCTTAAGATGTGTGATTCCATGTTCTGCAGTCACTTGTAGATGTGCATGCTTGGTTGAACACTTAATGTGAAGTTATGGCTATATACTGTATGCATGCTCATTTAGCACAAGTTTTTATTTATTTGGATAATTATTTATTTAAGTGTAAAAACTGTTGCAGTGTCTCATATCTATTATGACATTAATGCTAATGTGAAGGCTATATCATCTGTATTGAAATTAATTAGTTATGCTTATGAATCTAAGCCTACATAAGTTATACCCTATTATCTGTCATTGAAATTCAGGGATGTGGCATGCATAAGCTCTGGGCAAAATATTATCACTAATATTTTAGATGGTTTTTCATACATTTCAGATTTAAGATGGTACTAATGGTACTAATAAAAGCAACAATTAATGTTTTAGTTGTTACTTTTATTGGATTTATGATGCTGTACACAGCATGCAATTTGACATTATGAAATGTTTTTAATTTAGGAGGCTGTATTCTAGAAGCAGCAATACATTTTTTAATAAGATCTGCTCTAAATCACATTCTCCAGTGGGCTTTTCTCATGCATAATGGTAACTCAACTGTGTCATTTTAAATCTTGTCTTGTCATTGTGTGTACACTTTTTAACAAGCCCTAGTGAAACAAAAGTTAAATCCCGTTTCATAACATCAGCCTCTTTTTTTTTTTCTTTTTTTTTCTTTTTTTTTTTTGTGGCATGGGAACATGTCCATCACATTTGAGAAATATCCATTCAACTTCGAGGAAGTGAGCTGAGCCCCTCAAGGTACTGACGGATATGTTGACTCCCATCTCACCTGTAACCTCAAGAGTATCCTGTGTGGATAACTCTCATCACTGCTGCTGACAAACAACAAATATGTTAGATGTGCCACCAGATTAAAGTTCCAAGCTGCATCTTTTTTTTTTTTTTTTTGGTTTACGTTTTCAAAGTCTTGTGTTTCAAGGACAGGACTGTCAATTTGAAGATGTCATGTTTAAATGAATGAGGGCGAGTAATTATGGCAGAATTTAAAGTTTTGGGTGAACTAGCCTGTAAAATTTTGCATACCAATCTCTGTTCAGGTTTAGGATAACAGTAAAATAACGTACAACATAAGATGATATTAAAAGGATAGGTCCCCCTTCCTCCCCCCACCCCTCAATTATGACAAAGAATTGTCATAATTTACTCTCATGTCTTTCCAAACCTGTGACTTTCTTCACAATTTTTTATTTTGGTATATCTTAAATAGTGTATCTCCCCAACATGAAAATAGCCTGATAATACTGCCATGGAATATGGAAATTACATGAGATTTAAAAACATTAAATATTTGTGTGTTGTGTTTTGAAATCAGAACTGTCAATTTGAAGATGTTTAAACACATACAGAAGATAGAAATCCAGAATCAAAAACAAAACAAGATGACCTTGAAATTAAAAAACAAAAACATGTTTTTTGAGGAAGAAGGAATGTCGTGCAACCTGTCCATGTTAGGATCTGCATAATGTGGCTTCTACGAAGTGACAGTTGGATTTCCACCAAAATACTGTTGGTTTTAATTGGGCTGTGTGGCTTTTGACATCAACAGCAAAAGATATGGAACCACTTTCTCATTCCTTTAAAAATTTGATAAGCCTATTTCATTTGCTCTCCTACATGGATGATTATACACTTAGTTGCATTTTAGTTTGCATTTAACATTGTTTTTTTTTAGAACAGACGTGTGACCCATTTTTGGGTCTCGACCCACCAGCTGGGAGCTACTGCTTAAATATTAGTTATTTTGTTGTTGTTGTTTTTGACAGTTTCTTTTGTGCACACCAGGGACTGATGTCGTTTGTATGAATTGCACGTGGTGTTTATTAAACAGTCAAGATGACTTTTCCCACTGTCTAAAATCAAATCAAATCAAAAAAAAAATTTTTTTTTTTTTTGGTTTGTTTCTTTTTTTGTTTATTCTAGTCAGTTTGGAGTGTTACGCGTGGAAAGACGCATTGTGTCTTGCAAAAATGAAAACAGTCTTCAGCTAGTAAATCACGTTCTTGGTCAATATGTTCTGTGTAAATCTGCAATTTCATTCATAGAGCCAGAATTACTAACAGCTTGCTCCAGTGCAAAACCCTCTTTTGGCGTTTAAAAACTACTGACAGGATTTACTAAAGATACGCAGATACGCTGACATTATTGCATATGTAGGCTATTTGTAGGAGTTTCCCTTTCAGATGCAACATTTATGGGAGGAGAGTTTTTAAATGAATAATGCAAGGTGATTTATTAAGGTTTGTGAATTTCTGCTAGTCAATACACTGGTATTTGCGCCATTATTTAAACCAGTCTTAAACCAGACTCTAATTTGCGCTGCTCTTGGTCATTATGGAAATGATCTGGCTGATGTTGTAATATCTGTCGTCCAGGTCCTTAGTTTTGAAATGTCTGCCTTCGTTCTGATTTCAGATGCTACCTGTTGGATGGGATCTCAAAAGGAGCATGGTTGAACCGTTCCAGTATCATTTACGCAGGGAATGACAAGTGGTCAGGGGATCCTCGTGTGTCCATCGTATCGAATGTGGGGGATAAACATGAATACAGCTTACAGATACAGAAAGTGGATGTAACGGACGAGGGCTTGTACACCTGCTCGATACAGAGTGAACGTAACCTACGCCCAAAGCTCATTCAGTTAATTGTAAAAGGTGAGTATTTCATCAGATTTCATATCAACTACTTTTTTCATTATGGTTGGCCATGTTTTTCATTGATAAATAACTACTTTAGCGATATATTACTAAACTAGTTTTTAGGGGTGGCTTTGAACTGCATTGCATTAACAATATTTTTCCTCTTTCCTCTTTATTAAAAGAATCGATAAATTTGTGTTGAACTTACATCCATATTCATGAAAGTATTTTTTGACTTCAAAGGGCCCAAAATGTCAAACAAAATTTTAATTAAAGCTTAGAGTAGTTTTTCATACTTGTATGTTTGCAGTCTTACTGAAAATATGGAATGAATGTGTTACTAATGACTATGAAATCATCAAACGCTGGTGAAAACCTTTTACATTTCATTATGTAAATTGGGATTCTAGTTCTACATGTGTGTTCCCCTTTTAAAAAATTTGCCTATAGGCTATAGATAGCAGTTGGAGTGTAGGATGTAGTATGAGATTTTATGTTACGTAATAACATAATGATTAAATACTGCCAAGTTCAAGTGGATCTAAATATACATTTTATGGGGTTTGATTGTTAATTTTTATATGCATTGATGAATTTTCTTTTTAACGGTGGACAAATAAGTCAAAAGTAAATTAGACTGTCTTTAGACGAGTGGCTCCATTTATGGTCCAAATTTATGCTGGAAAAAATTAAAAAATGTTCTCCGTTCTGCTCAGCAGCATAATTACTGATAATGTCCATGTGAAATAACATTTTACATCATAGTAACCAAACAGTTGATGGGCCCCATTGACTTCCATAGTATGGGGGAAAAAATCAATGGGGCCCATCAACTGTTTGGTCACCCATATTCTACAAAATATCTTCTTTTGTGTTCAGCAAAATAAATCCATTTATACAGGTTTGGAACAACTTGAAGGTGAGTAAATAATGACAGAATTTTCATGAGATGCCACCTGGGATGCTTTATAATTTCTATTGAAGGAGTTCCCATGTATGCTGGTTCCCATGTTGGCTGCTTTTCTTTTACTATCTGTTCCAACTCTTTCATTTTTTTTCAGCTCATTTAAATTGATTACAATTTTAGCTTTATAAAGTAGTTCATATTTAGGCATATAAATATGATATCCATTTTTACAAATATTTAATTATTCTTTTGAGCTGTTGTGTAGATATCTGCTTTGTTTATTGGCTTCCCCTCACATTCCAGTCATTAGGAGATAGTTGCATGACGAATATTTGTCTAAATTCTCTGGTAGGCTGTTATTGTGTGTTTTTCCGGCAAAGTAAACTTGGTGTTTATGGTTGACACCTCAGTAGGAGGTGCTGACTGTCAGCAGTGGCAAATATGCTTATTTTCTATGCGCTCTGTTTTCCAAGTCCACTGTCTATAATTAACTAGAGAAAGATCACTGTAAGGACCCTAACTAATACAGACCATTCATATCTGAAGATGTGTAGTTAGAGGCTGTAACCTGTAGCCCATCACTGAGTCTCTTCTGTGTAATTATAATCAACAAAATGAATGTCCTTCTTTTTCACTCTCTTAGCCGAGGGCTGTTTCATGATCATGATGGATCTTTTATCCTTAGAATACATTACTTGCATGTATCTCTGCATGATCTAGGATAATTAATAAGTACTGCTAAGAAAATATACAAGCACTGTTGGGGTAACGACAAAAACTAAAGAGAGAGAGGAGAAACGACAGGAAACACATGATGAACAGCAGTCTTGTAATAGGAATCGGTGAGTGGTAAATTTAATCTCCTGCAGAATTGTATCAAAAATGAAATTGCTAGATTGACTCTTACAGTGGCACAAATCCCGGAACCCCAAATCGTACGTAATGCGATTAAAATGTCTTATTTGTCCTTTAGGAAATTTGAACAGACTGAACTTGTGGGCTCTTCGAGCTATCTTGATGTATCCTGAACATTTGTGTGGACGAAACAGTTTTGCTAGGTCATTCTTTCTAGCCGACGGGTCAATACTGGGCATCATCAGAGAATGAGTGTGCTTGTTTGTTTTGTAGGGATCGAATGAGGATTGCCCACACACATTTTTTGGAGAATAATCACCTATCTTCTCCACCACTTAAATCTTAGCCTTGTTTACCAGACAGTACCATTTGTCAAAGTCCTTGGTGAGTCACCATTAAATAGAGCAGTTTGAGACCACCACATTATTCTTTTATAGATGTGCTTAGTTTGTGAATGACAGATAAAATGTATTGCTATTCTGCACATAGACCCTATATATCTAACTTAGTTAAATATTAGGAGCGATGGTCTGTTTGTCATCAGCAACCACCATTTTGTTTATTGATCAAGAAGAAATAAGGCAGCCTGGCATTGCATACTTTCCAGTATAGCGGCAACAGTAAGACTGAATAGAAAGGACTTTGCTGTTTCTATACGTTTTGTTCATGAGTTCATGAGTCAAGTTCAGTCATGAAATATTGATTGTCACACAGAAAGATCTAAATTTCAAGGGCTTCTAACCTTATTTAACATCGAAATTCCAAGTCTTTTAAAGTCATACAATAGTTTTGTAGACAAACAGACTGAAATTTAAGATGTTATTCAGAGAACATGATCTCTCCGTGGCCTCTCTCAAATGCCATTCCCTGTTTCACATTGCCAAACTGGTCTGTCATGTTCAGTTACATCAGTGGCTTCAACTTGGCTTGATTGTGTCACTGACATCAAACTAGGGGTCGGTGATATACCAGTCGGCATGATAAACCAAAAGAAATTTGTAGAGATTTTGGACTATCGTCTCTATCGCGGTTACGCTGAAGTGACGTTGCTGTGCTGTGTAGTCACGAAAGCTTATCATTTGCATTCGTTTTTAAGCAAATGCAGTTTAAAAACCATTAAGCGCAAAAAGCCTCGTAAACAGTCATTTATGTCTTAAGTGAATGAAAACAGTTGAGAAAGAAAACACATCTTTAACAGTATACTGGATCCATGTAGTCTTAAAGTGACAGCAGCCTATACCTGCTGTCATATGTGTCATTACTGTTAATCAAACAACAAAAATGAGAAAATCTCTCAATGCTCTTGACTAAATCACTTTTTTAATTTTAATAAGAATAAATGTATATTTAATTTACACAGTAAAGACTATGCAGTGTTTTTTTTTATACATTTGATTAATTTATACAATTTATGTAGCCTAGTTAAAGTTATTTCTAGTGCTTAAAGTTTTCAGGTAAATCTATTTCATTTTTGTCTTTGTTCTATTGTAGATTGGTGTCCTTTTGCTGGTAATTAGTTTCTTTGTTCTTATTTTATCACTGACAGTTTACTTGTCTTCAGTAAGCTTGAGAGTTTTTTTTACTTTTTTTATTTTTTTATTTTTACTTATGCTAGTATTAGTTCTTTGTGATATTGAAATTGGTAACAAGACTTATAAAATTTCAATGGTATAAAAAATTAAGCCAAACATTTTGTGTGTAGAAGTTATACACTTAAATTCTCTTTGATTTCTTCCTCCCCCACTGAATAGTTCACACTTATGTTTAGAATTTACTGGAATAATTATTGGACAGAAGATTTTTAACTGAAATTATGCATTATCCAGTAGCATAGTTAATAGTTTTTCTTTTTTCAAAGGCTACACAAATATAATTTTTTTCTGATCTACTGCTGTTTTGACATTTAAATTTCTGCATTTTTCCACAAAAAAAAAAGTGTATTTACTTTTATATATATATATTTTTTTTACAAATAAGGACATCCATGAAAGTAGTTTTAGTCATTTTAGGTCACTTCTGGGTACAGATTTGTCCCCAAAATATGGCTAAGAAGGCGCGCACACACACACACACACACACACACACGCAAAGTTTCTATTCATATATTTTAAAATGTCATTTATTTCTGTGATGGCAAAGCTGAATTTTCAGCAGCCATTACTCCAGTCTTCAGTGTCACATGAAATCATGTGAGCCTATCAGAATGATTACATTTCAATATACATTTATTAGAATGAGTACATTTCAATATACATTTATTAGAATGAGTACATTATTATTTATGTGTTTAAAAAACAAGAAGAAAACAATCAGAATATTGTACCTGGTGGGAAGTGCCCAATGTTAACATTACCTATATTGCCATTACCTATATTGTTATACAGTGCTGCAGAGGCCCTTCATGATGCAGAGGGTAACTGCAATGGCCCTATAGTATGTAGTGTTTAATAAACAGCTGTGATACTAAATTCTGCTGAGGTAAAATTAGTGCAGACCCGTATCATGATATACTGTATATCGTGGCCTGTGTATCATATCATGACATTGTTGCTGATACACAGCCCTAATATTTAGGTATGTATGTATGTATGTATGTATGTATGTATGCGACCACTTTTTCTATAAACAATCCAAGAACGATACTTTCATTTTTGGTACTCGCCATTACCGATCACCGATACGATACCTGTATTTACATTCATTGCATTTAAAATGTTTTCAAATATTGGCCATACCAAAAGAATGTGAATCATATTAGTTGGCTTAATTAGTTTAGCAAATAGATATTTCCTTCAGTTATTTTGTCTTTCATTTAATAGCACTGCGCATATATAGAGATTCTCCAGCAAGGCTCAAATCTAAGGTTTTTTTCTACTGGCCAGTAGGCCCAGTGGTTTAAATTTTTAGAGACCCAGTGAAATATCCAATGAAATGTCCAATGTAGACACTACTGCAAAAACTATTTGCATAACTGATATGAATTTAAAACATTATTGTGTGTATGTATTGGCATATACAATTATTCTGAACTGATCAAGCAAAAAACAACACTGGTATCTCAATCATTAGTCCTCAATTTTGCTGGAACGTCGTTAAGCTAGGTTAAGATGTTTTGAACTTCATCTAAAATGTCATGAAATATTAAGCCTCATTTTAGATTCTGTACCAGTGAGTCTGCACCTCACAGCAACTCTGCAAAGTCTTTAATGTGAAAGTTGATCCTTTCATGAATACCTAATATTCCTCTCCCTGATATCTCTGTTCATACTGTAAGCACTCTTGCCTATGATACAGTGTGCTGGGAAACAAAGCAGTGTGTCTATGTCAGAATGTTACTTGTATACCTTTTATATTGTATTAATATCTTAAATGAGACATAAATAAATGACGAGGAGAATATTTAGAAATATCATCAGAATATTAGAAATACATCATTTTTAATCAAAGTACTACATTTCAATTAACTCTTCAAATGGACACGTTGTACCAAGAGAGCTCATGTACTGGGTCGTGCACAACCTCACTGTCTCACGTTCCGTGGCATTACCAACTGAAGAAATCCCTGTGGGTTGAGCAGCCTGTCAGAGGGTTTGTGTTTTGTTTCTGTCTATGACAACTAATTAGGGATCTAAGTTGGTTGGTTTTAGCAGCCTTCAGGTTGTATGGGGAATTGGGAACCGCTATGAATGAATGTGAAATCTGACAGTTTTGCAAGTGTAGCGTATTTCCACTTCCAGCCACATGA
Source organism: Abramis brama (assembly GCF_963993115.1). Lineage (NCBI taxonomy): Eukaryota > Metazoa > Chordata > Actinopteri > Cypriniformes > Leuciscidae > Abramis > Abramis brama. Next base: position 12,791,186 of record NC_139973.1, on the reverse strand, counting down.
GTATATTTAAAATACATGTGCATATTTGTACTACAATATAGTCTCTGGATCAAAATATTCAGTATTCCCTGTAATGGTGTGCATGGATGAATCATAAGGAGTATTCCCAGTATGCACTCTGTTTTAAAACCTGTTACGCTTTCTATTAAGGATGCATCCTAACTGATTTGGAATGCTTTACATTTGCAGCAACTCTGCATCATACAAATAGCAAGACTACAAAAAAGAGACTAATTTGGTGGCTAACAAAATTATACTCTTAGCATAAAAATACATACAGTAGTGCATGAATTATATTTTAGAATATATTCGCTGTCTCAGAGCAATTAGGAAGTTGACTCTCTTGTGAAGAATACCTGTGACGGTGGATTATAATTAGGTTGTTTCTTCTGTTTTTCTTTCCTTTTCTTGTTCTTTTGGTTTACATTATTATCCTAGAAGGCAGCAAAATTATGCTTTCTACCTTTTGGAACAGCCGTAGCATTGGGTTTGCGCCTAGGATTTCTTCAAGTGCTGCCTATGTTGGCAGCTTACTAGCTTTTGGAAAAGAGCCGCATTGTGAATCACATTGGATGCTCAGGACACAGAAGTTTATTATTATGTTACTGACCCTCTGCCTTCCTGATCTCATCGTCTCTTTCTAGATAAGTCAGTGTGAGCTTGATGCAGTGAATGTAATGTCCTTCCTAACATTTCGTAACTGAAATCCTAATATATATTTTTTGTCAAGTGATTTATGGCAGGATTATTTTCAGACTGAAGACCCAATAGCATTTAAACCAACTGTACACATGAAACATACTTTTTTTCAGGCAGACTCTGATATGGTTTGATGTGCGCACACCAAAAAACTTTAAAAGGTTTACCTTTGTACCCTAAAGGGTGCATATTAGTACCTTAAACGTACATACAGTGAGGAAAATAAGTATTTGAACACCCTGCTATTTTGCAAGTTCTCCCACTTGGAAATCATGGAGGGGTCTGAAATTGTCATCGTAGGTGCATGTCCACTGTGAGAGACATAATCTAAAAAAATAAAATCCAGAAATACTTATTTGCAGCTGTATCATACAAATAAATAGTTAAAAAATCATACATTGTGATTTCTGGATTTTTTTTTTCCGATTATGTCTCTCACAGTGGACATGCACCTACGATGACAATTTCAGACCCCTCCATGATTTCTAAGTGGGAGAACTTGCAAAATAGCAGGGTGTTCAAATACTTATTTTCCTCACTGTATATTAGTACCTAAAAGGTGCATATCAGTACCTAAATTGTACATATTATTACTTTTACCACCTCAGTAAAAGCTTTTATAGCTTTTTTTCTGAGAGTTCACTATAAGTTCATGAAACAAATGTCTTTCCACTGACCAAATGAACTAAAAGCTCTTGTGTGAAAACTCATAAACTCTGCTGGCTTCAACAGTAATAACATACAAGTTCATTTTATCATACATCCGTGTTAACTTGTTTTTTCATTATTTTTTCAGCCAGAAGACAACAACTAGATAAGACTGCATCTGATTTCTTTGCCTGTCTCTCCTTGGCTCTTTGCCTATGCTAGTCTGCATCATGACAGGAGCCCACTTTTCCCTCAGCTCTGTAATTGGAATGTGGGCTGGCAGTGTGTGAAGCAATGGGGTCTTGGAATTGGGTGGCAACAGTCAGCCCTGAAGAACCTGTCAGAATTTATAGAAAGGCAAGCCATGTACTCCACTTTATTCAGAGGAAACTCTGCATTTTAATAGCTGTAAGCGTTTCAGTAATTCAAGGTGGCGTCATTAGAGGCTTATTTATTCACTCTGGGGCTGAGAGACAGAAAATGCCTCCCCCATCAGCTGTGGCAGCTCCATCTCAGTGCCTCCCGCCGAGGAGAGGAGGAGGGAGAATTAGAGTTGAATGGGCAAACATGACAATCGTGCAACAGTTAATGAATTAAATGGAAAACAAAGCATCAGGTTGTCTTGAATGGGGCCTTGGGGTAGGGCTTTAGCATTGTCTTGTTTTTCTCTTGTCATCATTACCTTACCAATTGAACAGACATAGTGGAAATAAACAGGTTAAAAATAACTATGGCCAAAAGCATTGAGGGTGACAATCGGAATGGATTCATAGAAGTCAAATTGTGGTTAGACCTTGAGATTAAATAACACGTGCTTTCATTATGAATTTAGTGATAGTTAAAAGAGCATGCTGGGATAGGTTGTTGACCTTTACATCTGTTTATGCTGCCATTTCAGTGGAGTGCCGTGGCATGCCAGTCCTCTCGGCTTTTTTAAGCTACTTGAAAATACAGAGAGGTTTTCATTTCATCTGATAATATACTCTGTATTCACAGGTGGTACACACAAGACCAGTAATGAAAGTCAAAACTGTCTTGGGCTGTAATGAGAGATATTCCTTCAATGCATCAAATCCTCTAGACTTTTTCACTGGCAACTTAGAAGCTCAAAAAGCTCAATTGTTTCAACACAATTTTGCTATTATTGAATTGTAATAGTAAAGAAGTGTGTGTACATGGGGTGGGGGGGGGGGGGGCACAATAATAAAAGATTTCAAATCTGATGGTGCGCATTCACAGAGAAAGTTCTAGGATATATGGCAAGATGTTTCTTCGAACATGTTCAGCTTAAAGATCCTCAAAGGCCCCACATCTCATTTAAAGGGCCGGTACCTGACTCCTCAGGCATTGACTAATAGGGTCTTGATCCTGTTGAAGGCAGATATGATCAGTAGACGAATGCAACATTTTCCCTTTGTGCTATCAGTGATTGTGGACATTTGTCAACAGTGGGAGGAAGTTCAAGTAAACCTGCAGTGGAGAGCATGACCATCAGATCAGTGGAAACATTGGAATTTCAACCATCCATTTAGTACCAACAGATTACAAAAAACATGATAAGAAAGACTTAAGATGATCAAAGATCAAATTGTGTAGGAGTGAATGATGTTGCTGTTTGTTTGCAAGGTACAAATTCCTGAATGTTTGATTTCCTTTTGCTTGGAAGTAGCGGCATTTCATTGAAAACTTGAATGCCCGCTAATTATTTCAGTCCAGTATGTTTTAAAGGCTCTTATTTTGATTCTGTCAGTGTCTTGTTTTCTTCTAATTGATTTCCCCCAGATGAGTATAGCATAATTCATGAATATATATATATATATATTGCAGCTGGTTATACATGGATGCAGTGGGGAGGATAACTATTAAGTGACATGTACAATAAAATACAAATTAATTACAATTCAGTTTACTGTTTGAGAAGAACAAATAAATATCTCTCGAGAAAGTTCGGCCAATATACATGCATCTCCAGTAAATGCATGCGTTTAGAATATTATATTGGAGGTAGAGAGGGAAAGGATCAGAAGTTAAATGCTAAGCACTTCAAACAACCTGAATCATAGCCGGACCTCAAAAAAATGAACAAAGGGAATAGCTGATTTTGCAGACTCCTGACAATTTATTGCCTTTTTATGTAGGAAAGCAAAACCAGGAGGTTAGGCATTAATTCATGAACCCCTTGACAACTGACGTGTTTTTTAGAAAGAGTGAAGGCCGTGTGTGATGATAGGTGTAAGGGACTAAGGGTAAAGAAAGATTTACATCTAGACTTATTTTTTTAGTTATTCATCTGCCAGAAAACCATCGCTTTAATTTTTGCACCAAAATGTTACCTAAGATTCCATGAAGAATTCCAAATCAGATGTTTTATTGAACACATTAAATATTACATGTACGTATGTAATATAATGTGTATTTCCATCACAGGTTTAGTCTTAAATTTCATACAAGGTGGTATTAAAAAGATCTTAAAAGTCTTACATTTAACTTGTTTATGTCTGTAGACACCCTGTATTCGAAAATGCTTGACAATACCAATTCATTTCTTCTTTCTTATATTTTTGGGGGTCCAGTCATACAATTCTGAGAATTCTATAATTTTTTTGTCAGCATTGTTACTGTATACTTTTTCTGCCTTACAATGAAATATACTGAACAACATAAAAAATAAATAAACTGCACTGTAAAAAATCGATTACACTTTATTTTAAGGTGTCATTATTACAGTGTAATTATATATTTAAGTACTGAGTAATATTACGCAACTACATGTACTTACTATAGGGTTAGGGTAGGATTAGGATTTGGTTGAGGGTTAGTTGCATGTAATTATGCATAATTTACTGTTATTACAATGGTAAGTACGTGTAACATATGTAACAAGGACACTGTAAAATAAAGTGTTACCAAAAAATCTTCTTCATTGTATTAACAAATTTTTTTATTTCATTGAACTCAAAATTTTAAGGCAACCAGGTTACTTACTTTTTAAGTTAAACCAACAATATTTTTTTACAGTGTAGATAGTAGAAATAGGGAATAAATTAACCTGATGTTGCAATAGTTTTTAGTTTTATTTAACGTTTTATATTATCAATCTCTTGGCTCATGGACTATGAATATCCTTATTATTTATTTAAATCATATTACCCTTAGGCTTTATAATTGTGAAGTAATCCTAGGATTTTCACCCTGTCAGAATGAAACCATGGAAGATGATTTTCTGGTCTCCCAATGTCAATAATTATCAAAAACAAGTTGATATTCAAAATGAATGAGTGATCATGGATATATCAGGTGTAGTCTAATGTAAATGGTTGTATCTGATTTTCACAGAATTTGACACACATATAGAACATCTTTCTGAGTGTGAGGTCATATTCTGTGGTGGGACCCTTCCAAAACTAAATAGGCTTATCTATTCTAAACTATATGGCTACTTTTAGCCATCAACAATAATTACAATGTTAACAATGTCCAACAAAAAGATTAGAGCAGAACAGCTATTCTTTTAAATATGAATAACAGACCTATGACCTTGTTGGGATAAAGTGGTATTGTGTTTGGACCTCTATAATTGCTGCTTGCAGCTATATTGACTCTTGTTGTTGTTTATGCTTGACATTCTAGATCCAGGCATTTGGCATTGAGCTCATTTGCAGCTTTGTTTATCTAACTGTTTGTTTTGTTTCACAGTTCCTCCCAAAATCTATGACATTTCATCGGACATTACAGTAAACGAAGGCAGCAATGTTTCACTCATCTGCACAGCCAGTGGGAAACCAGAGCCCAAAATCTTTTGGAGACACATCACCCCATCAGGTGAGTTCAAAGCAGTTACTGTAAAATATGTCACAATAGGGCTTTTCACACTGCGCTTAACCCCAGGTTCTCGTCGTTGTAAACCTAGTTTCAGACTTCGTCATGTAGAAGCAAGATTAGCAGGGATAGCACCGCTTTTGTGGTGTTAACCCTGCATTGCGGTGTTAAACTATAGTGTGAAATGATGTAGTGTTAGAAAGGTACACCAGATGCTTAGCAACAGACAACGAATTGCGTCTCATATTCATGTGCTTTGAACAGTCTCGGAAACACAGCACGTTGAATAAACAGTCGTTTAAGCATTGGAGGAGAAAAATGTCAAATGGTGACAAGAAAATGTAACAACTGGAGTGAGGAAGACACTATTTCATTCTTGCCTTTATAGTTTGAAAAGCCCATTCAGGATAAACTTGGTAGTGCAGTCAGCAATATATGGATGCACAATGCTAGAGCCTGTATGTAAACATATCGTGTGTAGCATTCATCAAATCTGTGACACTGGCACTGCAAATGTGTAAATAAGGACGTTAACCTGGGGTTTAGGAATGTCCAGTGTGAAACGTCAATTTATGAATACCCAGGATTAATTGTTAACCCCGGGTAAATTATGAGCAGTGTGAAACGTGAAGCAAGATAACCGAGGATTACGTTTACCCAGGGTTTACAATGACCTAGGGTTAACTATTTAAGTGTGAAACACCCTAATATGTTAGACAGAATTTCACATCGTCTTAGAAATGAACAGAGTAGAACAGAACAGAGTAGAACAGAGTAGAAATGTCTGTCCCGGTTGTTCAATGTGGTGGAGTTTGAGGCTCAGAAGATTAAGGTGATGAAACTAACATGTTTCTGTTCTAAACCCTCCATAATTGAGTTTAGGAAAGGCTTTTAATCAATTATCGCTTCATTTATCAGTTGCTCTCACAAAGATGTCACTCTGCTGCAGCGTAAACAACATGTTGAGGAAGCATCAACCTCATCTTTACCTTTTATAGTTTGTATTCAGCTGTTAAAGCAGAAATTCTGGCACATTTTCAAAGCAAATTGAAAATTCAGTACAACAGCAGTATTTTTGAGTGGTTGTGAATTTTATTGAAGTCGGCTACACTTATCTTTGGACTGCCATATTCATTTCATTCTCCAGTGTATTTTGCGATTGAACTGCTTTTTGAGATTCTGATCAAAAGAATCATAAAACCCACTTCTTACCAAAGGTAGGATACTTCAAATTATAGAAACATAGAAATTCTGTCATAATTTACGCACCCTCAAGTTTTTCCAACCCTGTATTAATTTATTTCTTCTGTTGAACACAAAAGAAGATATTTTGAAGAATGTCAGTAACCAAACAGTTGATAGGCCCCATTGACTTCCATAGTATTTATTCCATATTATGGAAGTCAATAGGGCCCTGGGCCTGTTTGGTTACCGACATTCTTCAGAATATCTTCTTTTCTGTTCAGCAGAAGAAAGAAATTCATACAGGCTTGAAGCAACTTGAGGGTGAGTAAATGATGACAGAATTTTCATTTTTGGGTGAACTTTTACTTTTGATCAACAGATTCAGTCTGGGTGGGAAGAGAGGATGACAATAAGCGAGAGCCATTGAGAATAGAAACTTTTTAAAAATACTACTGCTTCTGCCACTGAAGGTTGTTATTTACTAAAAAGATTCATTTACAATATTTAAACGGCTCAAACAAATATGCATGAAACTGATGGTTGTACGAGGCTACAAAAATACCTGGAAAAGTGCTAAAGGCTCAGCCTTAAAGTAGACATTTTTCCTTTGAACAAGCCAACATTATGTTCAAACTGATATCAGTATCTACCATCAAGTATAACAGTATTTGATGCATATATGGCAGCACTGTAGTAATAGTGCAGAGCTGTAATCACTGTAGCTCATGGGCTGTGATTTCCAGTAGTTCTCGAATGACGCTGCAGGAGGCTGAACCTTCAACAGAGCCACTAGATTTAATTGTTGAAATACTCTAAATGCAGTTAGCCTCATTCGTTTTTGTGCGTGTGTCATCGGACCTTTGACTTCTGTGCCTCTAATTATTGCTTGGCATATAGTCTTTTCATTGATAAACCTAAGAGTTAATTACTCTTAAAGACCTTTTACTTATAACGATGAACAGCTTTCCATCTGATTCAAAGGTTTGGTCCACAAGAAGTATTTGTTATAAATGGTAGTTGACTGAGTGCATTATTATGCTCAATTATTCACAACGTTTGTAGATTTTAGACTAAAACGTACAATATGGATGTATTCACATCATCTAAAATATGAATGTATTTACATTTAGAAATGTTAGAATTTTACAGTGTGAATCGTTTTATATTATAAATATATTTGTATAGTTACGTTTTACTATGGTATAAATATTTTGATTAATGGAACATTTGAATAAAACACACAGAACAGAATGAAACTGTTATAACGAAAGATTACATAATGCATTCATTAAATGTGATGCTATTGAAAATTTTTTATTTAATGTCATTGATTAAATACAATAAAATCTACCTATTAATGCATGAATTCAAAGATTTTTTAAAGATTTGTCAATTTCTAAAGCTATTCATATTCAAAATGTGTATGTTTTAGATGCTGTAAATAACGTGCACTTCAGTTACTAAAACTAGAACCACACTACACGCAAACACTTTCAATCATGTTGGACTGACTTTCAAGTATGCAGCACACTCTCTCCAGCGCTGCAGATTTTGAATGATTACTGAAGAACTTTAAATGAGCACTTCCTTGTCTAAGCTTTAAATCATTTCAGTACTCAGGGCATTGAAAATTGCCTTATAGACATGATTTCAAATGCTGTATGCTAGATGATGAAAGTGAGCCCTATATAGGGGCATACTGAGGCTGCAGGGTGGCCTCATGCTCTTCGTACAGCCTGGCCCAGCATGCTTGATCCCAAACATGCTTTCATAAGCTTTTTCCATTGTGATTTAAGGCCTCGGGATATAGGAACTCTGACCTTTCAAATAGCTGACTATAACACTTCAGATTTTATTTTTTTTCTCATATGATAAGGCTACAGTGAAGCGTTCAATTGTCCTTTTGTCAATCCTTTGTTCGTGCCTCAGCCTCCAAAAATTGTCTTTACTCTGGTTTATTGTTTCCCGAACAATAGCTCTGTACTCGGCACTGACAGTCTGTCTAAACATCGCCAAATGGTTTCAATACAAAGACCAGCTCTTAAAAAGTGCTCGGACCGATATTCAGCAATTGTTTTGGGGCACTTTGGGACAATGAGGAGGCTATCAGGGTTAAAGTGAGATACGGGGAATGGAAAAGTGGAGGCGGTTCATGTGCATGTGCGTTTTGTGTGTGAGAGAGCCGGAGAGCGAGTATGTGTGGCGGTTGAATGATGGTTGATGGTTCATTGCTGACAACTCAATGAATGCCTGGGGGAAGACTCTCATAATGCAACATTTGGGCTGCCGCAGTGTTCTCTCACAGGTTAAGGGAAGGGATGTACAGAGAACTGCCACCTTAGCCCATAATGTATTCTTCACCAGCGCTCATCATATCAGCAGCAGGCAGACCTTAAGGAAATGTACTTTGTGCTCTCCATACAATGTGGGAAAGTGCTTACTGTGACTGCACTTAACACAGAGCAATGTGGAATCCTAGATTAACCTTGCTATGATTTGGCTAATTTGGCTGGAGTGACATTTCCCAGAGGCTATACGACGAGTCTCTCTTGAGCTTTTCAAATAACTCTCAACATGCACAGTTCGGCAATCGGCAGCCAGGCAAGATTGCGGACGATAAGGGGCAAGTTTACATTTGAATACGTTTCTGGCACATAATCAGTGTCCCTTGAGCCTTTAAAATGCTCCAGTGTGTGTGTTTTTTATGTAGTATAGCAAACAAGTTGGTTGATGCATCAAAGGTTGATTTCACAAAGGATCCATTCTTTATTAAATGTCACTAAACCTTGGTAATTTCCTCTTTTGGTGTAATCAGTAAGATAAATGATAGTTCATTGTGAAGTCTCTGTTAGGAAAAAGAAAATAAATCACTGAACTAAGGGAATTATGGAGTGAGTTAATCACTGATAATGATCCCTCTGGTTTTTACCTGGAGGAAGAAATATGGTAGGTTGTAGTCAATGTTTGTTCATTTTATAAGTTCGTCTCTTACCTGAGAACGGTTGTTTTAATAATGTGATGATTGTCACTGCTGTTATTGAGATCTATTGAGTATTTGAATGTACGTTAAGTGTACGACACATACATTTACTCGCGTTTCCATAGACACTGAAATGTACAATATTGATGTATTTACAGGACTAAAACGTAAATTATTTTCATATTACCAACTTTTTAATATTAAATGGTTAGTTCACCCAAAAATTATTATTTTTTGTCATAAATTACTCACCCTTATGTCGTTCCATACCCGTAAGACCTTTATTCATCTTCAGAACACGAATGAAGATATTTTTTATGAAATCTGAGAGCTTTCTGACCCCCCATAGACTGCAACGTTATAACCACTTGCAAAGCACGAAAAGGCAATAAAGACATTGTTAAAATAGTCCATTTGACTACAGTGATTCAAACGTAATGTTATGAAACGACTAGAATACTTTTTGTATATTTTTTTATTTTAGTTTAAATTTTAGTAATTTTGTGTCACATAACATTTATTTAGCTTAAGTTTATTTTATTTTAGTAATATTAGTACTTCAACTTAAGCTTATTTTCAGTTAGTTGCCAAGGCAACAGTTGTATTTTTTTTCATCTTATATTTTATTTTATTTCAGATTTATTTCAGTTAATGAAAACAATTTTAAATAGTTTAAGTTAACAATAACAGATGGATTTAGTTAATCTTTTAAACATTTTACATACCGAATACTTTCTTTGAAAAGCATGCATTATGTCCTGCTTGGCTTAAATAATTTGTGCTCGGTCAAAGACTGTTAGATGTCATGCTAAACAACATGTAGTTTTTATGGTAAAAGAAACAAACATTCCTTAAGTTTTGGGTGAGCAATCTCATACTATAATGTTTACTTCCTCTGATTGCCTATTTTTCTTTTCATCTTTGTACATTTGAATATGGGTTGTTTTTGCATGAATACATTTGATACAATTTATCCTATTTTACAGTCTTTGCCTCTATTCATTTGTAAATCATTGGGAGCCAAATAGCACCTTGCCAGCTCAGATACACGTCTTTGTCAGTTTCTTGATAACCCCAAAGCAAACTATTTTGTTCAATTTTTCAGTTTGTTACCTACTATACAGATGTAATTGTTTTCATGCAACACACAAATATTTATGCAAATTACACAAGGATTGAATAATTTGGTCTTGGAGCTCTTGTATTTCTATTGGTGTTGTACCAGCTAGTCAGAATAATGTTTTTTTTGTGTGAGGAGCAGTTCGAAATGTAAGTTTATGAGAGAAGTAATGTCTGATTTGTTAAAAAAAATCCTTGTTTTCAGTCAGATCCTTTCAGTGAATCAGTGATCTAGTTTACACAACTGATTTGAATGATTCTTTCTCGACTCAGACTGATTTTCAGTTAAATTAACTCCAACTTCATTTAACTTTAATAATTTTGTCTCAGCTGTTAACAGCTCACTGGACAATCAATGTCAAATATCAAATCAAATCAAATATCAATGACCTTATCCTTAACCCTAACCAACCTAAATATCTATCATATATTTGTCATAAAAACATTGTTTCCCATTAATTATTAAAATATTTATATATTAACTTCTCATAATAACATAAAAATGTTTTATGCCATTGCTTTGGCAAAGCATCTGCTAGACAATCAAATTGATCATAATGATTACGATATATAGAACATTTGGCAGTTGTTGTGTATGTTTATTCAGAGTTGGTGTCATCTCTTCACAAGTGTTGGGTCATCTGAAATCTTTGTAAGAGGCTGGATCCAAACTGGAGCTGGCATAATAGATGGGCATCCTGAGGTAGAAACAGAAAAGCAAATGGAAAATAATTAGCGTAGCTGCTGTACGTAACATTACAAGCAATAGATAGTCATGCACATTTGATCTGATATAACTGGAGTGCAAGGTAATGCGAATGCTTGGCTAAAGTAATTTGTCTTTAATCTAGATTTAAACTGGGTGTGTTTCTATTTCTATGTTCCGTAGCTCAGTGATGTTTCTGAGGTGGAACCAGGCTGTTTTTGTAACATATTAAATATGATTTGAATATGAAGTTGCTGTCTAATATAACACCCAGGTATTTAACTGTAGTGGATGAAGTAACAGTACATCCCAGATGCAAATTGTAATCTAAGAGATTGTGTGTACAGGTCCTTGGTCCAGTAAGTAATACCTCGGTCTTATCCGAATTTAGAAGAACATTACTGGTCATCCAATATTTTTATTCTGACACCTGAATGTGTTATTTTGAATCTTTAACACACATTGTCGACTTTGATCATTTAGGGATTTCATCTGGTGGTGATTAAATAAATGATTGAGAATCCTCGGCATAACAGTGGAAATTACCAAGGGGCAGCATGTTTATTGAAAATAGCAGAGGGCCAAAAACAGACCCTTGTGGCACTCTGAAATTTACTGATGTTAACTTGGATAATTCCCCATTTAAATAAACAAAATGGTAACCTAGGTAGGTACGATCTAAACCACCTTAATGCCTTTCCCTGAATAGAGTGTAATTTTGCAATCGATATACTATAGTGTTGAACGCAGCACTAAGATCAAGTAAAACTAGTATTGAGATGCAGCCTTGGTCAAAGGCTAGAAGCAAGTATTTTTTTATTTTAACAAGTGCAGTTTCTGTGCTATGATGGGTCTTAAATTCTGACTAAAATTGTTCATAGATATATATATATATATATATATATATATATATATATTTTTTTTTTAAGGAGGATCACAATTGAAGTGAAGAAGTGAAGAAATTGACTTTGAAATTTTCTTTGAAATAGACTTTGAAACATTCAAAACCTTTCTAAACGGCCAGAGGCCCACCATAGTTTCACAAAATCCTGTGGAAAACACTGCAGAGCAATCTTATGGCTAGTGCATGAACCATTTTAACATACTTGTTTTTATACCTTCTTTTGTGTCCTTTTTGGAACTTGAAAACTCTGATCCCTATTCATTTTAATTGTATGGAAAAGAGCGACAAACACACTATACAGGACATGTTTGGAACAATATGAGGGTGATTAAATGATGACAAAGTTTTCATGTTTGTCTGAACTATCCCTTTAAAGCTTTTTGATGTCAGATCTTGAATCACTTTGATGCTTTACGAAGCACTTGGTAAAAACACATCCCTCCCAAAGCCTCGCAATTCTCTCCTTGCTTTTTTTATTCTGTGTTTTTTTTTTTGCTGAGTCAAAGGCTCCTCTTCCGTATGCCAGTGCAGGATTTACCTCTCTGTGCCATGAGACAGATTCACCTCACTGTAAAGTAGGGTATAAATAGGTTTCACTGAGTAATATTACAATAAGGTTGGATCCTGGTCTGGGGAACCCTGGGAGGTTTTTAGTCCAATAGAAGCATGGCCGCCTCATGCTGTGCTTTATTTCCTCTCATTACTCAAGGACCTCAAGTCATATTTGTTATATTGGCACAGTTCTGATTTTCCTCACAGTATTTGACACCAATAATATTCCTCCCTGTGTGAATACGGCTCATTGGGGAGATGCATCCCACTGGATGTCTTGCCAACAAAGCAATTATGTGCCTTAAACCTTTTTTTTTTTTTTTTTTAGTTTTCTGGGTGCACTTGGGTTTCTTTTACTGTTGTTTGTACTGTACCTTTAAGCATTTAGCCATGAATTAGTACTTGGTTGTGAAAGAACTCTTCTGAAGGATTGTGCTTGTTTATTTTCTTATGTTCACAGCCAGGAAGTACGAAAGTGGGGAGTATTTAAATATCACAGGCATCACTCGGGATCAAGCAGGGGACTATGAGTGCGGCGCCGAAAACGACATTGCTTCACCTGACACTAAGACCGTGAGAGTCACAGTCAACTGTGAGTACCAAATTTTGTTTATGTTTGTGTACTGTCAGACAGTGTAGAATCACATGCACAATGACATTGAGTCTTTCCCCCCTCTCTTACTGGAGATACTTACTCGAGCTCTGTTCTGAAACCTAGTGAGGCTGTCAACTGTCTACTGCATCCTAACTGAAATGGGACATTGTAAGTGACCGATTTGGAAAGCTCTACATGAGCAGAAACTCCATGTATTATAAAACAGCAGAAATCTTGCAAAACACACAGGAAATGTGCCTCACATTTGATTTAAATGGAGTGTGGTGCCAGCATGTTGATAAGCTAACGGGACAATAACCTAATAAAATCTGTTGGAATAGGCTAGTCTTATTTAATTACACTGAACTATTTTATTGATCCTGAATTCTTTTTTTTTTTAATGATTTAGTTTATAACTTTACCTTTTATTATAATTATAATGGTTGCACTTTATTTTACAGTCCTGTTCCCCATGTGCATACTATGTACTTACAGTAATTGCAATAACTGGGTAATAACTGGTACTAACCCTGAACTTACCCCTAAACCTAACCTTAACCCATGTAGTTACCTTATATCACCCAGTACTTTCTTACACTGTAAGTCCACGTAAGTGCATGTACTGTAAAATAAAACTAATTACTTACATCAAAAGATATATAGGTGCAATGTACTTATTGTGTTCATGTTGTATTGCAAAACACTTCTGCTGCTATTGATGTGGGATACGGGTAAGGTTAGGGACAGGTTTGGTGGTATGGTTAGGTTTAAGGGTGAATTAAGGTATAAGGGAAGGGTCAACAGTGTAAGTTTTACAGAAATGAATTACAGCTGTAATTACAATCAATGTAAAAACATGCATGTATACAATAATTGCATTGTATTAAATGATTAATTTAAATGTTACTACATAGTAGATAAAGAAAGTTAATTTAAAGTGGGACCTAATATAATATTCTATATTATTATAATTATGTAATATAATATTAAAATATATAATCCACATTTCGGTCATCTGCCATCTTAAATTCCATTTCAGCTTCTTGTTGTGGCATCTGGCTGCTCACTAGATTTTGAAACAGAGCTACGGTCTTACTTCTGTATCTCCAAGGCCGACTGGGATGGAAATTAGAATAGAATTCGTGGTACTGGAGTTCCTTAATATTTAACGAAAGAATTCCCTTTTTTGTCTGGGATGGAATGATTAATTTTCAGTGAGGAATGGTCTCAGTGTTATACGGAGTCTTCTATTATGCAGGTAATGAGTCTCTCAAAGTGTGAAAAGACAGTAATGAGCACTCCAAGCATTAATGAATTATACTGACTTTACCCATCATGCTCATAGTGAGGCTCTGCCTCCCACCATATACAGGGGGAAGGACACTTGACAGTTTCTCTTCCTCCTCTGTTCTCTTTTAAGTCATTTTGTCTCATCTGCGGTCACAGGGATCATTAATCTCTTTGTCTCCGTATATACCATATGCTGAATCATGGCACAGCAAGAGCACATAAATCAGATAGCCCGACACTCACACCAGAATAAATGTGGCGTTCAGACCATCAAACGCCAGCTCCCTTTACTATCATGCAAACACAGACTAATGGGCAGATAACCACTTGGAAATGTCAAGATTTGAGCAGGAATGGCTAGATGACAAGGATGAAGTCATAAGTCATATCACATCTCCTCCCCGTCGATTGTATTGACACTCTCTAATGAGGAGTGAAGCTGAGAAGATAGAGGAACAGCTCAGTGCTGAGTCTGCTGGTCCAGAATTTTTTCAGCTTAATGACCATTTTCAATGTGCAATTCCTTCATTTTATACCCACTATTTTTTTACACTATTCTACATATGCTACATACCGGTTTCTTGGGTTGGATGGTGGCAAGGGGTCAAGGTTTGTTGGGACATTTGAGACATTTTTGTGGTGCCATCAGCCAATTGCCATTGTCCTGACATTTTCCTGTGGCTCAGGAGAGTTTAGTCACGTGCATTTACACTAATGGATGGCTTTTTCCAGGCATTATAGACCTCCCTGGAACCAAGAGGTTGATGTTTCAGTTGATTCACAGTGATTTACAGTGACATCTAATGGAAGCAGTAACAACTGATCTTGTTCCCTTCGAAACATTTTGCTTTTGAGCTGGAAAAGGGATAGACATAATCCCAATGTATCAATCAAAGCACTTTTACCCACTAGAGCTGGGTAAAGAATTAGCTGGAATGGAGGCACCAATGCTTGATTTAGAAGAGAAGTGTTATCTCACCATTATGTCCCAAAATAAAAGTGAGAAGGATGCGAGAGAGGACTACTCTGCTAGTGCCCATTCCCTTGCTCAAAGAAATCCTTGATGTGAAATGTGCAGAGCTAATATGTTTTTATTCAACCACTCAACAGTAAAAAGAAGAAAAATCTCTGCATCAGAGTATAGTAATACATGCTGTACTGTATCTGAGGATATTACCAGTGTAATGTAGTGGACATGGTTTCATTGTGTATTTCAGGTTGTATCATTCTGTATGAATTTAGGTTACCAATTCATTTCAAGTAGGCTAGTTGTAAATACATTTTTTTTTAAATGTACACAAAAATGTGTAAAATGTTACATGGGCAGAATAACTGATGATGTGGTATCTGTGACACCTTTCTTTTGTATTTGTTTTATTAGCCTAACACCACTGCAGATAGTGTGACTCGACTCTGACATTTCAAGGGTAATCAGTGTAATTAAATACACGCGAAAATAATCCGGTTTAAAAATAATTACGGCTTTTAGGTATGTGCGGAACTGACCTTCAGGTTAATTGCAGATTATGACCACTAATTGAAATAAGCTAATTTATTAGATGAAACCTAATTCTGTGTTTGAATGCATTTAACACATGTATATGTTAATTGTAACTTCATTGAAGCCACAAGGACTTTTGTAGAAATTTATGAATACACTGTAAAAAAAAATCAAAAAGTCAAAAATTTCAAGTGACCGATAACATCTAAATTTTTCAATTAGTCTGACGTATTATTTCTCATTGAGCCAATGTTAACAGACTATTGCAACAAGAATTTCACTTGGGCCAATTGAAAAATTTAGATGTTATCGGTCACTTGAAATTTTTGATTTGGGAGGGTTAGAAATTTTTTACAGTGTAGGACGTTTGTTTGTTTTTTCCTTTTCAGCCATTTACACCATAATAATATCTAAATGAAGACCTACAGGTCAATGTCAAGAATCTTCTGATAAGTATAGACTAAAATCCCAACTGACCCATGTGTGACAAACACCTTGAATAATTTACTGTTGTTGTTACTCGTTCCCCTGTGAATCCTCAGATAGTCTTCTGTCAGCATTCTGTGAAAGTCATGTAGATCACTCAGCTAACTGAAATAATGTTAACACTTTAAATGCCCATGATGACCTCCACATGTAACCACTCATGCAAAAATAAATAAATAATAAATTATTGTTTCGGTTGGTGTGCAGCGATTGTATCTCTGAGTAAGCATACTAATTCCTAACATGCAGAAATTCGGCCTCTCGTAAACATTACCCAGACCTGGTGCTCAGTTCCAGCCAAATCAAACATTCACAAAAAAAAGGTTTTACCCTTGTGGGGACATTTGGTCCCCACAATGTAATATAAACCTGTACACACACACACACACACACACACACACACACACACACAAACAGGCGCACACATCTTTGTGGGGACTCTCCATAGACGTAATGGTTTTTATACTGTACAAACTGTATATTCTGTCCCCTTACACTAACCCAACCCCTAAATCTACCCATCACAGAAAACTTTCTGCATTTTTACATTTTCAAAAAAATATAATTTAGTATGTTTATTAACCCATTTCCCTCGTGGGGATCGCTGGCTGGTCCCCACAATGGAGGTGATCTCATGTTTTACTATCCTTGTGGGGACATTTGGTTCCCACAATGTAATATAAACAAAAACACACACACACACACACACACACATACACACACACATCTATCTATCTATATATCTATATCTATCTATCTATCTATCTATCTATCTATCTATCTATCTATCTATCTATCTATCTATATATATATATGAGAAACAGCTATTGCATTTTAAATTTGCACTGTTTTGATTTGAAATGAGATGTCATGAAACTCATTTTGTCTTGTCTAACTATATGCCACAGCGTTGTCTTATTTTCCTGTTGGAATTCGCACCAGATGTTTAGTTTTAAGTTCCAGTGGCTCTAAAGACATCAAGCTATAGAAATATATAAATAAGACAGATTAGGTGATGTCATGTAGCTCACAGATGTTAGAATGTTTATGCAAAATGCAATTGTTAGAGCTTTCGAGCGGCAATGTAATGCCTTTACTTCATGTGTCATTTTGTCAAGTCACATTTTGAGCTAATGTGTCCTGGAACAACCACTTTGTTCTGCAAATTACGAAGAAAGACAGTCTGTTTACATTCAGATTTCACCTTCCTTAAACCTAGTGTTTTATAGGAATTTGTAGTCAGAGAGGGATTGGTGTTATTGTGTTGCATAAGAGGTTGATTTAAGCTCTATAGCTGCATGAATGATTAGTAGAATATTAATCTTTGATGGATGTTTTATCTTGAGCTGGTTAAGGTCATACAGTATATTTTTATGCATGCAATTTGTTTTGTACATTTTATGCATGATGCTATTCATAAAATCTCTGTACAGACACACTGTTTAAAAATTTAATAAAAAAAAGTTGCTGCCTTTTTAAGTACAATCAACTTGGATGTCTAAGTCATTACAACTTAAATTACATTACTCTGACTTAAAAAATGATTTGAATCTTATATAACATAAAAAAAGTTGAAAATTGCAATGTAGTTAAGCAGTGGTTCTCAAACTTTTTCGGTAATTCCCCACTTTGGACAAGGAGAATTTCCAAGCCCCACCTGCCTCAACATGCTAAAGAAATAAAATGTTCAAATTTATTGAATTAACAAGTAGTATCAGTATAGTAACAAGTTATATCTAAATACAAACTAACTATCTACATCAAATAACAGCAAGTTCAAAAATAAATAAAATAAAAGTGCAGCTGTGTCATAATTTACATGAAATTCAAAAACAGAGAAAATAAAAGTGCAGCTGTGTCATAATTTGCATGAAATTCAAAAATAGAGAAAATAAAAGTGCAGCTGTGTCAAAATTTGTATCAAGTTCAAAAATAGAAAAGCAATAAAATTGCCACTTTGCAATCTGTTAAAAAAGAAAAGAAGATAAATCCATTTGGCAAGACAGGTCTATTTATCCCTGCATTAGTGGCTGCAATGAGCCTGTTTTGCATTGCACAATTTATTTATTGCCCACACTAGCCTGCTACCCATCGGCGCGAAACATAGATATAGCTACACATATATCTATGGGCGAGAAAGTTTGTTTCGCTAATATTAATATGCCTTTATAGTCACACAAACACACACACACACACATGCGCGCGCAGTCACTCTCTAGTGCACGATTCCTGGAGATTGGATCTCATTTGCAGGCGTTAAGGAGCCGCTATCAATATGTGGGAGACTCCTGGAACTTCCGGGACAGTTGGGATGTCTGGATAAAGATATAAAGGCATAAAAAAGAAAAAAAATTCCTCCCGTTTGGCGCGCCCCACCTGTCACGTCTCTATTCCCCACCAGTGGGGCGCGCCCCACACTTTGAGAACCACTTTTAAAGTTAAAGCAATGTAAAAAATAAAAATATATGTAGTCAAAACTTATTGATCATATAATATTTACAGTGTAGCCCTGCCCTAAACTCACATCACTGGTTGAGGTAATGTTGCTGTGGACCTATTGGAATGTCCAAACTGTCTCCATTCATTGTAATTAGATGGAAAAATCAACCAGGTCTGTAGGCTATACGTAATAGTCCATGTCTCTAAAGCCCCTTTCACACAGCGTGATGATCCCGGCAAATTGCCGGGAAATTGCCAGAACGCCTTCTGTGTGAACGCAAACACGACCCGGGATTGATGCCGGTTTGGGGACCTAGTAACATTGCCATGTTCAGTCCCGGGAACGTGCGCTGTGTGAACAAAAGCCGTAATAATGCTGTGTCGTAGTAATGATGCTGAAGTCGGGATCGTTCGCCAGCTGATTCCGGAAAATCACTGGCAGTGTGAATGAACCAAAATCAAACGAACCCGGGTCACTTTATCTGTGAATTTTCCGGATTCTCTGTGTGAAAGGGGCTAAATAGATGTGTTTACATGACGGTTTCCTGTTATTGCCTAATGAGGCCAAGAGTCCACTTCTGCACTCTGTGTAAACATAGTCATTTACTAAGAGGTTATAGTGCAGCTTAAACTTCAACTATAATTTGAGGTTATTTAAACAATCTGTGAACAATGTTGCAATTACAGTCCCTTTTTCATACATTCATTCGATTTTAAATTGGCTGTTCAGCCAGTTGCTTTTGGCCAAACTTATGTTGTTGCATTTTTCATGCACAAGAAAGCTGTCAGAAAGCAGCTTAATTTTAGCCATTTGCATTTCGAGTTTGTTGCTGAAGTTTCTCAACATGAGGACCAAAGACGTGTCAGTTCTGATAAAGCATGTTGTCATTAAGCCGAGCAGCAGGATAAACTGATCAGAGGCAAAGCAGGTACTATATGTCCAAATCACCAGTTTGAAAAACACAGAACAGGGAAAAAAAGAAGTACTTGTGATCCAAAGCATACCACCCTATTTGTGAGACATGGCTGTGTGCTATGCCCCAGGCATGTGTGGCTAATTCTGTCTCCCTTGACTTTAGTGATGTGATTGCTTATTAATGTAATGTGAGCTGTAATGAAGATGAATGCTGCTAATGCAACCAAGGAGTTTTTCAGAACCCAGTAGACGAATGGTATTGACTCTTGACCAACCAAATCATTCCCTAATCCAGTTGTGCATGCTTTTCACTCGCTGAAGACAACTAAAGATGGCTTTCACATGCCCAAAACAAACTAAATCACCATGGTCCTATGGGCAAGATTTCAGTCACTCATTGAAT
The DNA here is from genome assembly GCF_963993115.1 of Abramis brama. NCBI lineage: Eukaryota > Metazoa > Chordata > Actinopteri > Cypriniformes > Leuciscidae > Abramis > Abramis brama. The sequence continues at coordinate 12,770,944 of NC_139973.1, read as the reverse complement.
GCTGAGGATTTACTGCTAAGTATGTAATAATGGGACTTCACTCCAGGGTTTTAGTTATTATATTTAGCTAAAACCATAATTTTCATTACTTAAAATAAAAGAAACTCCTACTGAAGTAGAATAAAATCTCAAAAAAGATAAACAAAAAAACTTTATGAAAATTATAAAAAATAAAAAATTATTCAAAATATTAATAAAAGCTAGGCTATAAATGGACATCTTTTTTATATCAAGGTCTGTAATTCTTTCAAGGTTCATCGTTTTTGGAAATAAATACTCTTAAAGCTGTGTCATGTATTTTGTTGGTCTTGTTCATGCTTGCATATCTTTTATTTTGAAATTTGTCTTAGTCTTGTTTTCTGGTTTGTCATGTGACTCCCTTGCCCCTCTTGTGATCATGGCTGTGTCTGAAATCGCATACTCTCTTGAGTAGGTGTTTATTTTGAATAAGCAATTACTTCATGACTGCTAAAAAAGTATGTTTCATATAGTATGAATGTGTGTAGTACAAATGTAATCTGGACGTACTACATTCGCCATGTTGTCATTATCATATGACTTACCAGCGTCAGATATGTCGCTGCGCTGCCATTTATAAACCTCTCCCGCGGCCTCATGGCATAGTAAAGTGTACATTATATGCACACTTCAGAATCTTTTTGTATTTTGTATATAGTTTGTTTCACGCTTTGGATTTTGGATTTTCACCACATTAAATAAACTGCACTTGGGTTCATTACATCATCGTCCTGTTACAAGCTGACTGTATGCCAGGGTCCGAAATTAACTTTTTGGCTCACCTGCCACGTGGACTGGTAGATGAAAAAATCCACCAGCCAAGCATATTTTTTACCGGCCAAAATAATAAACAGCATTTTTTTGTCACATATACATTCATTTCAGTACATTTAATTGAGATAATAAGGTATTATGTTGAATACAAGCATAAAAAATTGTCCAGAGCAAAATTTGAAATGTATAATAATAAAAAAATCTATATATTGATCAAAATGAGAGAAATATATGAAATATTACTATCATTGGGGTGAAATAATTTTTTTGTTTTTTCAGTTTTGTTACCTGACTCATGTGGAAGGGAAGGCAGAACGTACTCGGTTACTTACGTAACCTTGGTTCCCTGAGAGATAAGGGAACGAGTATTGCAAACGCTATGAGAAAACTCCTTTTCTCGAGAAAAGAACGGCCATGGTGTGTAAAGCAGAAGCAGCCTGGCCAGCGGCAGAGTATGCGCGATCCGCGAGTGCTGAAGACGTTCTGCATGGCTAGATGGGTGCGCGGCCTTTGCTCTCCAACTGCCAGCAGTGGGAGGACACAAATGGGTGGCGACCACTTCTTCCAGTGGCGGGAGCTTCACATATCCTTTTTCCTCAGCGCCGTCAACAGATGAGAGCGTTAAGAGGCAGAAGAGCGCGTGCGCGCTGAAAAGGGCGCGCTGAATATTTCATATTTTGGTATGAACATTCACCCGCCACTGTGGCGGATAGCCTTTTGAGATTTACTCGCCAAACGGAAAATCTACCCGCATTTGGCGCTTGGCAGGTGTTAATTTCGGACCCTGCTGTATGCACTTTAGTCTTATGGTGATTCTAGATGGGTCATAACAATAATCGATAGTTTTATTTGCACATGGTCTGTGCTGCTGCAGTGATAAACCATCAACAAAATGGCCCTGTTTGTCCCTTCATGTCCCCACATGGCGATGCATTGTGTGCTTTTTTTATCTTTTTTATTTAAACCAATCAGTGTCAAGATGCAGCCCATATAGATTAGCCTGGATGCCAGCCGAACTTAGCCCCGCCCACAATTTTTTTAGGTCGGGAAGTTCGGTCTGGACTTGATCCGTTGAGGAGCTATTATGCCCGAACAAAAGTTGTTCGGACCAATCAAATTGTTAGGGCGGGCTTTATACGATGATGGACAGATGATCAACAGTAACATAATCATCTACGTCACCAAAGAGCGCTTGGGTTGAATTCGTTTACAACAAAGATGACTGCCGCTGGAGAATTGAGATTTCACGAGTTCACACTTACAAATAAGTCAGATAGAATAAATGCATATTTGGCGTGCTGTCCGAGGAGAGGCTCCGGGCTCGGTATTCGGCCCGAACCCAAAGTACTCCCCCCGTATTCCAGGCTGTGGAAGAACAAGCCGAGAGTGAGTGGAGGGATGCTGAAAAACTGTCAAGGAATGTTAGGTGAGTTGACAGAGTGAATAAATATATGCTTCCTCTCATGCTGATAGGGTAGACATGGTAATTGTTTGATGACAAGTTGATTGGATTGATAATTTGAACGTGCTCCTCCTGAACTTTGTTTATAAAACATCATGTGTAGATTCCGCCATCACGTCTGTTATAGAAGATATCGACCGCGATCAAGGCATTTGTCGATCGGAAACATGAATGAAAGCATACGTCACTTAATCAGTTGCTCTGATTGGTTGTAGGTCTATCCAATTGAGTGCAGAGGCATTTTCTTTCCTGGTTCGGTGGAAACACGCCCCATAATCACAGCCCAATGGAGCAGTATCAGACTCACATTCTGACTAGAATCTGAGTATGACGACGTCAGGCTATAGATGATGACGACAGGACGCAAGTGCATCATGTAAAGTTCTTTAGTGCGCTCGCATAATTGAAATGTGAAACCAAACCAAAACTAACCGAATGTATACAATGTATCAAAAGATGAACTTTGGTTCGGACCTTGGTGCGGATTTTCAGGTGTGAAAACGCCCTGAGTGAGCACAAAGCAGGACCAGAGACAGAGAGGGTCGAAGAAAGCAGCGGAGCTTAAGTAGCGTTTTCTCAGAGTTCACTGTGTAGCCTGCTCCCTGAATCATCGCGCTTATTCATTTGTGGATGTTAACTGAATCTGTAAGTCAGCTACACTGTTTATTTCTGAATATTATATTTTATTCTGGTGCACTTAACGTTATCGCTACTGTGTAATAGTAGCCTATGCTATTCCCCAACTAAACATATCCTATTCAATGTATTCACAGTCTCTTTCATGGCCATCATTAGTAGTAGCCTATTTACAAACTGTTTGCTCAAGCGTAGCGTTTTCTCTGAGTTCACCGTGTAGCCTGCTCCATCAATCGTGTAGTTCAATTTTCCATATTTATTGTATGTCATTATGTCAGTATCAGTATTTGCTTTCTACCATGCACATATAAAAATGTCACTGAACTTTTGCTGTGTAATTGTAACAATGAGCACTCAAACACACTGAACCAACAATTACTAAAAACACACACAAAAACTGATTTTGCACGGGCACTTTGCACTAGTATTTAAAAAGTCCCAGCTAGGGTTGGGCCAATAGACGATACCATCGTCCATCGCGATGGATGACAGACATCACAATGTTTAGCCGGTGTTGTATCGCGATTCAGTTTCTGAATTCAGAATTCATCAGTTTCTCCCGAAATACATGAAAGTAAGTGGCCAGTGAACTGGGAGAAGAATAGAGTAAACTTCATATACTTACACTGTGTATCTGATATGAATAAAACATGTCGGTAAAAATAATTAAATGGATTGTTATTGCTGCTTCCATAGACACCAACCATTGTGTATTTTACAAACTATAAATGTATTGTTTTGATATAAATTACATGTATTTAAATGTCTGAAACCTAAAATAAACATTATGTGGTTAAAAAACACTGAATAGTTGTGATATGACAAGCGCTGAGCGCGTCCGTCTTTGGCTCAACGCCAGCCATAGCGCGAAAGCACAGTTTGAATCTGGCAGTTTTGTCACGTCACTGTACATTCCCTCATTAGTGGTCAGCTGCTGCAGAGCGTGCCAAATTCGAAATTGCTGATGAGATGTAGAGGAAAATATCTAGTGGAAAATGAGAATGTTACGTTACCCCCCTGTTATCGTCCATCGCGATGTTTCACTGTAGACATCGTCTGATGCCAAACTGTAGACATCGCCCAACCCTAGTCACAGCTTCATCAGGGTTGTCCTGATTTGTATTCACATTATTTGTGGTATTTGTAAATGCAATTAAAGACTTTATCCTGTTACTGGCTTGACATTTTACTCTAATGATTATATTCATTCACGGACACATGCATTTACATTTGACATATTCATGTCACTGAAAGAATTTCCAACTTTTACAGCTGTATTCATTGGGCTGTGCAGTACATTGCAGCCAACCAAGCATATGCAAAAAGCAAGGCTTGACTTTATGGAACATTGAGATTTATCAGAGAAGAAATGCACTGTTACTTGGCACAGTCCAACAGTGACCCATTATTTTTGTGTGATTTGAAGTGTGACTGAAAGTGTAGCAGGTTTCCCAGTCAAGAAACAGTAAATGTAGATATACTAAAATTCCTGAACATTGTAATGCAATGAAAGAGCCTTTATGTCTGCAAGACTGGATAAGAAGGATGTGGAGGAGGCCTTTGGATGGCATTCAGTGTCATTTTACTTCAGTAGAAACCTAGAATAAAAACTAGCAAGAAGAAGTCAATCTTAGCAGTTGTCCAGGGCTTACAATAGGCTTTTGAAATCAATGCATGACACTGCCTTGCTGCCTACTGCCTACCTCCTACATAAGCAGCAATTGATTTCAATAGTGCTAACTGTTAACATGTTGCTAAGGTAATGGCACAACACTATAATAATATAATAAGCATAAAATATGATATTTTTAATTACAATGAACGTTTCATCAATATATTTTTTATATTGTGCTGCGTAGTTCTCAAGAACCACAAAGTATTTTAAATGGCTGCATCCGAAAGCTTAAAAATGCTGCTTTCTGAGGATGCATTCCAAGGTAGGAATCCAATGTTAGCTTCACTTCCTGACTCCCGAGATACCTTCATCTGATCGATTTTTGAAGGCAGCATAGATGTATCCTTTGCTGCTTTTGATGTCCCACTATCCTGTGAGCTCCATTCTGTGACATTTGAGCTAAAAAAATAAAGATGACATCTGAATGTTGCATGTGAGCTTGTGTGTAATGTATGCATGTATTTTGCCAACATTTATTTACTTGGTTATCATCAAAGCTCTCTCTATTTTGTTGCATTAAACCATTATGTTGCCTCAGAAGTATGTCTCAAATCAGTTTTGTGAGGTACCTTTGTGTCGTTGTCTGATAGGGCAGCGAGGCAACAAGTCAGCTGCCTATAAGCTTTCAGATGCAGCCGATGTCTGTCTTTAAAGGGGTGGTTGATTATGATTTCACTTTTCAAACTTTAGTTAGTGTGTAATGTTGCTGTTTGAGCATAAACAACATCTGCAAAGTTACAACGCTCAAAGTTCAAAGCAAAGGGAGATATTTGCTTTTAAAGAAATTCCTTTTTAAGGACTACAACAAATGGCTGGTAGGGACTACATGACATTCCTCCCGGGTTAGTGACATCACCAACCCTAGAATTTACATAAACCCCGCCCCCACCCCGTGAACGCGATTTATAGATTGTCATGACAGAATATGGTAATCAATGACTAGAAAATAACTACACATAAGCTACATAAATTCATCAACTAACCATACAGAAATGTCCCGTTGCTTCTACATTTTGTCACTTCTTCTTGAGTCTCTCCATAATTGTCTGACTCCGATTTGAACATAAAAGGCTAAACGTTTTTGAAATTTTCAGTGCATGTCGGTGTGAGGTAAAAGGACATGAGCTCTTGAAGCTCCGCCCCCTGTGCTGGGACCAGCAGCTCATTTGCATTTAAAGGAACAGACACAAAATGGTGCGTTTTTGCTCACCCTCAAAAAGTGACAATTTTAACATGCTATATAAAAATATCTTTGGGGTATTTTGAGCTAAAACTTCACATACACACTCTGGGGACATCAAAGACTTATTTTACATATTGTGAAAACGGCATTATACCACCCCTTTAATGTAATTCTGGCATGCACTGGATGCACATTATTCTTTGTCCTTCGTCATTTTCTGTGATGTAAATGTAGGTTTTGAAACTAGAAGTAACGAAAGGCCTCACTGATTGAACCACTTGCTCCCTGAAACTGCAAACTATGTAACTCTGGCGCACATACTAACAAAAGGCTGTAATACATTTTCATAAATTACTCTATGAATAATGCTTTGATATTATAAGGCTTCACAGATAAATAACTGATTGTCTGGAGTGCCCATCTTCCCTGCACAGTACAATATGGCTCCTATTCTTCAGCATGATAGGCTAAAAGCCCATTTGTCTATTTACATAGATTTGTGACACTGTGGTTAATGATTTCATTCAACTCAATACTTTTCTCCACAGCGCATATTCTCTATGGGGCACACAAAGCCTATGTTCCCTTAGCATGAGTGTTATTTATAAGGATTGGATGTGTTAGAGAAAGAACATGATGTTATTCTTGAATTTTAAATGGAAAACTTAATGAATTAATAAATCCTGGCTGCTAAACCCAGTGCTGGCGAACAGAATAGGACAATGAGGTGGAGACAGCAATTGGAGCAGTCTCTCTGTTTATAAGCTGATAAGTCATGGACTGATGATTCCATTCCTTAATTGTGAAGAAAACTCATTTTAGCCTCTGGCTGAAGAGGTGGGTTATTAATTGATCTTGTAATTAAAATAACATGTTATACTTGTTGGGAGGATAAAGGTGCAAGACTATATAAATCATCCCTTCCTCCAAAGCATCTTTGTTACATGTGATAAATTAATTATTGTTGGACTGGAGATGTGCCAGTTAGTCATCCTGTACATCCACCCGACACCAACATCAGTGAACTTTAAAGTCAGACATGCTGTGATGTTATAAAACCTATTAAGAGGAAAAATAATAAAGTGGATTACCATGCAGTTTCAGTTAACCCATTAACCTCTGGCTCCAGTGTGATAATACAAAATCCTATTTCACTTTAGGTTTGTTTTCCCCTTGAAAGACCAGGTTATACCAAGCCAAGATTTATCCCAACAATAGAAATAGTATTCAATAGCAGTCTATTTTGAATTAGTCAACCTGCTTTTTTGTACATGTCAAATCTGTGCATGAAAGAAAAATCACAAAGGCGCTTAACCCTAGGGAACCTTGTTTGGCATATATTGATGTATTCACTGATTTGTGAGGTGCTGTGTTCACAGGTATTCTCAAACATAATCTCTACCTTGTCATTTTAATTTGCGTTTGTGATCAAGCCGCAACTGGCAAATTTGTCAAACAGTAAGCCCCGCAGCATTCATTTTTCATGCCAACTTTGCTATTTTCAGACCCTCCCATCTGGTACAAGCTTAGAAACTCACCAATGATTTACAGTTGCAATCTTTTGTTATGAAGCCTGTAAATGACTAGGATTGTAGGGCTTTTGTGTTTTTTACACCGTGATTTTACATTAGCGAATGCTGGTATGTGATTGGTATAATGAGAGCTCATTAAAAGACTAATGTAATTGTATCTTGGAAGCTGTGAATAGCTGAATAGCTGTGAGAAGCAGATTCTTGTTATTAAAAACAGAAAATGGTTTTTATTCACAATTAGTCAAATGAGAATTTTGTCATTTGGCATAAGTTCTGAATTTATTTACTTATTTATTTTTGACCAAATGTAGTTTGTTTGTTTGTTAGTTTTCCCCCCAAAATGTATTCAGTAACTCGCTAAAACATTCACTTCTTTTTTACTTATAAAATATATTTTTGATGTTTGAAATTAGATGACTTGCATGAATTCTGTCCCTCCGGACCCTTTATCACTGCAGTATATGTGCTCAAACGATTTTAATTAATATGAAAAGTTGTGGTTGCAGTTGTGGCTAATGCTTTGTTTTCCTCCCTGGGTAGTTCTTGCTAATGCAGCTTTATAATGAACTGGATCATCCCTCAGTGAGGACAGATGCAGTGGTTTGTTAGATACGAGAAGTTAGCTGTGTGGATATATATCAGAGCCAGCTTCTCTTGTGCTATTAGGCAGCCTGCCAAGGCATGCCAATAGCTTACAATACAGCGAAAATCTCAGTGATGAATGACACAGACAGATACATACCATATCTCACCCTCAGCAGATTTCAGCCGCTCTCAAATCTCTGTTTTTATGTGCAAAACACATAAGCTGAATTAACTTGAAATCCACTTGTGTAACCTCCAATATGGAGGTGTTTTTGCAGATTTGAAGCATGTACACACATAACAGACGCATAGATGTTTCTAGTAAAAGCACTCTTGGATTCTCTCGCGTTGGCTCTATATGCAGAGAATTTTCTTATTCTGCCTCTGAATGCCGTATTATAGCATCCAAATCCATTTACAGTAAGCTCACACTGATTAACGGGCCAGAGAAGGTGTGAAATATTGCCGACTACATCCCAACTGAAATGTCAGGTAGTGTGGCAAATGTTTGAAGTGAACAGAGCTAGATATTCTGTTTTCTGTTAAAAAATGAACTTGCCATCTCAAATCCAAATACTTTCATACCACCTGACTGACACTGATTTGTGCCAAAATGATTTTCTCTGCAGAGACTGGCGGTTCTAAATATGCGTTTGCATAATGAATTGCTTTTGACACCTGATGCCAAGTTACTACATGTATATGTGTATATGTAACTTGGTATATAAAAACTCTATATCATGTGCCCAGTTTTCACTATCTAACACCCATTCCTTCCTCTTCTTTTCTTTGAATATCATGTTTCACTCAGACATACTGTACAGGTACATCAGATTACGGGAGTAAAATGGGTTGCGAACAACATTTTTATTTTAAATTATCTGTATTCTCAGCCTTGTCCTTTGGGCTCAGAAGTCATTTGTCCTCGGCTTTGTCATCAGCAATGTGTTCCTTTAATCTCTTATTTTATCTTATCCTTATATTTTATGCTAGCGTGCTTCTGTGATGCTCAAGTTATGTAATGCTCCCTAGGCATTTTCATGGGCTGATGCCTGTACTGTAAATGCATGATCCAGCCAAAGCACAAGATTCATCCATTGCCACTTTTTTTTTGGATCAGACAGACTTCTCTTCCAATATATGCCAAAAAATCTGCATTCAAGCAGTGTTGATGTGTCACATTGCTATTTTCATTCCTTCCCAGGAGATTGTGGAATGAAGAAATGATGAGCATCACAGTATCACAGAACAAAATATCTCAATGCAGTGATTATAGTGATGGATATCCATATTCTTTATACACAGTTCTCACAGCCATGAAAACTTGGATATTTGAACATTTTTATTTCTTGGCCTGAGTTAAAAAAAAAAAAATTACATTTATTTAGTGAATATTATTTAGCCTAATTTAAGTGATTGATAACTAATATACAAATAGGAATCCCTGTTAAAAATTCATTATCTAAAATGAGTTAATTTTGTGACTAATATTTCTCCCGCACACTGAGTCATCATCCATAAAAATAGTGAGTTCCCCTTCATCAGTTCACTATGACGTGAGTCAGAAGTGATTCTGACGAATGGGGAAAGCTTGCGAGAGCCTATCTACTTTGAGTGAAACTAAACGAGCCAATGCACATTGGCATGCGATAATTGCACCAGCTGCCGTGCACCGTGGCACAAGCATATAATGAGCAGCAGGTGCCTCGCATCCTTGTCTTTTGCTTCAGAGCCAGACGGTGTATGCTGTTCTTATCTCCTGCAAAGATTTTCTGAGTGTCTTCGAGTCTCTGCCAAGAAGAATCCCTGGTTCGTGGTGTTGGTGTGACGGCGCTGACAGCGAGGGTCGCGATCTCTCTGCGTCTTCTCTCTCAGCATAAACAGCTGTTTTCACAGCTTTGTCAGTTCGGTGGGCATGACGATAGAGAGTGAGTGCTCACACTGGGTTGCATTCCTGGTGTGTAGTCACGGCTATCTACCTGTGTGTTTCAGCACCTCAGAGCACTTCTGAAAGAGCTAACACGAGCCTGTGGAGAAGCTGCCTCCACCCTGCATACCATGGCGCTCCTGCAGGTCTACCAGGCCAAGGCACTCAAGGAATTACACAAGGGTAGTTCCGACCCATGGGTTATGCAGGAACTGCGTACAGCGACGGACCTCACCCTCCGGGCGACGAAAGTCACTGCATGCTCCCTGGGTCAGGTGATGTCCACATTAGTGGTCCAGGAGTGACACCTTTGGCTGAACCTGGCAGACATGCGTGAGCCCGACAAAGTGTGGCTCCTCAACGCCCCGTCTGCCAGGCCAGCCTCTTCGGCGGCGCTGTGGAAAACTTTGCCCAACAGTTTTCTGCAGCACAGAAGCAGACAGAGGCAATTAAGCACATCCTGCCTCGGCGACCAGCTGCTGCTTCCACCCAGTTGTCGGTGGCGCCTCCGTCTGCTCGTCGCCGAGGACTGGTTAATAACCTTGGTGACCTGCGGATCACAGTGAGAGGTAACCCGGGCCCCTCACAAATGTCGGTCGCTGCATCAGAGGGTGAGCTAATGTCCACCCAGACAGCAGGTGGCCAGTCGCAAGAGGAGCGCCCAGCCTGTCCAGGCCCCCACTAAATCAGGCGGCAAATGTAAGGGCAAGTGGCCCTGAGACGGGCGACCCAGCGATGGCGACCCAACCGTCAAGTTGGTCTACGCTCACGCCGCATGTCGCAACTCGCCCGCCATCTCCTATGGAGTCAGAAGCATCTGAGGTTGCTTCGTGCAATTCGCATCCCTGGCATGCTCAATCGTGCAGCCGACAAGCTCTCACGACAGCCTACACTTCCGGGAGAGTGGTGTCTCCATCCCCAGGTGGTCCAGCTGATATGGGACTTCTTCGGAGCCACTCGGATAGATCTGGTTGCCTCTCCAGACTCGACCCATTGCCAACTGTTTTATTTCCTGACCGAAGGGACCCTCGGCACGGGGCCTACACAAGTATGCGTGCCTTGCCCGTTTGGGTTGCCAGCAAATGTTGCTTCCTCCTGGGCGCTGGCTCGAGGCACCTCGCTGACAGATATATGTAGAGCTGCGGGCTGGACGACACCTAACACGTTCGCTAGATTCTATAGCCTCCATGTAGAGCCGGTATATTCCCATATGCGCCAGTAGCGCGAGGGACCCGTTCTTAGTGTCGGCTTGCAATGCAGAAATGGCTAACCCAGTGAGTTCCTCCGTCACCCCTGCGGCAGTCAGACGTTGCGGAGCGTCTGACGCCAGGCCTACACTTGTATGCATTGTGGAACCTGTGTAAGGTTGGGTGTCCATATGTAGTGGTCCCTGCGGCGACCCCATACTGTATGTGTATTCCTCCACAATCAGCTCCTCTGCGGACAATCCCGTGTCTTTCCTTAGACAGAGCCCGCTCTGTCGTCTCTGCTGGTGTTCTTTCCCCCCTATAACTAGGCTGAAACCACCCCAGAGACTGCCGTATGTCATACAACCCTGCTTGGCTAGTCCATATGTGTAACCGTCGCAGTGCCTCCCTCCGGGGTAGGATGTGGCTTTCGCAGCGTTCCCTTCTCCAAGCGTTTCTCCAACGCTTTCCCAGCGTTATCCAATAAGTCACACTGAGTGGGTCTTGCGGAACAGCAGTGACGGACCTTCTCTGCTTAGAGCTCCTACTTCTGCCCAACTCTCAGGCCAGGAGGCTCAAGCGGAGCGCTGGAAGGGCCATCAGCCGTGGCGTTTTGGTAGATATCCCCATTCATCAGAATCACTTCTGACTCACGTCATAGTGAGCTGACAAAGGGGAACGTCTCGGTTATGTATGGTAACCCTCGTTCCCCGAGGAGGGAACGGAGATGTGAGTCCCCTCGCCACAGTTGCTGAGCTTCCGCTGTACGGCCGAGTCACAGGTCCGGCTCCTCAGCGGAAAAATAAGGATGTGAGGCACCTGCTCATTATATGCTCGTGCCGCGATGCATGGCAGCTGGGGCAATTATCGCATGCCAATTTGCATTGGCTCATTTAGTTACACTCAAAGTAAATAGGCTCTCGCAAGCGATCCCCATTCGTCAGAATCACTTCTGACTCACGTCTCCATTCCCTCCTCGGGGAACGAGGGTTACCATACGTAACCGAGACGTTTGTTTCCCTCTCATACTTACTGTTTGATGGGTTGTTTTTTTGAAATTTTGTAAATTAGTTTTCCCCTAACACTTACTGGTAGATGCTTTGATTTTTTAAATGTTGCAAATTAGTTTTCCTGATATGTATTGTACAGTGTAGGGAAGCTCATGACTTCATTTGTTAAATGATGTGACATATCTGTGTGAAGTAACAATGGAGCCCAAAATCTAAGAACATCATTTGTTACTGTTATCACCACAATAGTGGAATTTTTTTTTTTTCAGCTCTCAGATAACATGAAACGTATAACACAGAAGGCCTGGAGAACTTCATACCTTCTACTGTGGGGCTATAGAAGAGAATGTCAAAAATTCAATCAGGAAAAAATTGTCTGAACACAGACCTCAATAACTTGCAGGTGATTTTCAAAGAACGAGTTGCCTGGAATATAAATGTCCCCCACTCAAATTCAGACATAGCAAGTAATTTAACGCTAGCTAGAAAGACATAAGTGGATCACCTGCTTGAAGGGAGTTATTTTCTTTTTATATATATATATATATGAACACGCCTCTGTCGTGTTCAACTTAGTATTCTGTTCAGGCCTGCTTTATTTGTGTGTATATTAAGTATGGTGTCATTTCTTTCATAGCCTTTTTCTATATGTCCTTTTGAGTTTGATCACATGTCATTCTAGTTGCTTACTCTGTTTACTCATGCTATAAGAAATAATATACAATAAAGGTTTTTGTATGATAAACATTTCTTTTTTCCCACTGAGAGAGGTTATTGCTTCTTGACTAAAAATTCAGCCTGTAGTTAAAGCTTGCTCACCGACGGTGCTAGAGAGATTTACACTGCATTTGTGAACATGAAAGGACCCTCATTTTACATGCACATATTCAGAGAACCTTCCTCAGCTCCACAGCCTTTGAACAGCCATTAAACAATTTATCACTGAGCAGTTAATTTCTTTTCTCTAACCCTTGGGACAAACGGTATTTCTCAGCATTGCACCCATAAGATTTACACACATTGACCACTCTGAATCTTGTTGCTAATTTATTTCTGCCTCTTTTCACATGACTGTAAATGAAAACTTTGCATTTTTTTTGAGGCCTTTCCTCTCAGGCTCGAAGGGTTAGTTTATTTGAGTTTGTTTATGTGTGTTCACTCTTGCCCTAAATCACGTTGGTTTTTATTTTCTTTCTGTAGTTCCTCCAGCAATCCATGAGATGAAAAGTCACGGGGTTCGACCCGGTCAGATTGCCCTGCTGAGATGTGAGGCAGCAGCTGTCCCCTCTCCAGTCTTTGAGTGGTACAAGGGAGAGAAAAGGTAAAACCAAGAGTGATAGACGATAAAATCATTCATTTCATTAGCTTAGCTGTACAGTGATCATTTATCATACATGCATGTTAAGTGAGTTTATTTGTGATTCAGAATGCTCACTACGGAGAATAATGATGGTCAAGTCCGCCTTTTGTGGCAAGTGTGCCTTTGCAAAAAGATGTAATATTCTGATCAGTATTCATTTGCAGTCACTACATTTGTTGAATCCACAGAATAATTACTGTACAATCAAACTGTACACCAGTTTTGAGAATTTTGCCTAAGGTTTAATCACTGAAAGTTGATCTAAAGCTGAATTACAGTCTTTAGTAGTGTTAGTCTAATAGCTATGGATCTGCAGCTTATCAAATATTACAAAGTGTCTTATTAAAGAGTCTTAATTTTGAAAGATAGTGACTCTTGGTACAGCATAAGCTCATGAAAATCACTTTTGCAACTTAACCATCATTTTTAACTTTTAATTAAAGTCATACACTTCTGGCAAAAATAGTCTAACTTTCTAAAAGAGCTCTGAGTCAAACGGTAACATTTCAGCAATACAAAAAGATGTCTTGATTTATCAGTCGATAATTGTATTATTTTAAGAGTTGGCATAAATAAAATAACAATTTATCCGTCTAAAGTGGTTTTGGAGGGCAGTAGGGCACAATTCATTTTTCATACCCAAAAAGTGCTAAAATGAGGACTCTCCAGAAGGAAATACTAGTGTTTACAAGGCATTGAAGGAATAGTTTTAAGTATGCTTTGGTATAGGCTTTGGTTCTATGGAAATGAAATGTTAAATCACATCTTTAACTCTTCAGTTGTCATGACAGTCTAGTCAACTGTGGACAAGTACATAATGTGACTTTCTTTTTTTGCAGTATAATGATGGCTACAGATGGTTAAGTAGATGTAAGAGAGATAAGACCAATCACAATTCAATATGCAAATGAATGCAAGAAAGAATGCCAATCGCAATTAAGTATGCAAATATTCATCACTGCAAGCACACTGAAAACACTGGCACACTGCTAACTGTTCCAATTTATTGCCTTTTCGACCTTTCTCTGGAAGTGTCAGTGTTTCTTTTTAGGATTTTTGTCATTTTCTGTAAACATTTTAGAAATTGTATTTTTTTCTACTGTATTGTAGATGTGATTAAAAAAGAATTTCTACGTCTCCAATTATTTCACAGTTGGAGATTTTCAGAATTGAATTAAAAATTTCATAAAGTATACTTCTACAAAAACAAAAAAATAGAGAGCACACTTAAGGCACAAACCGTTTTTTGTATGGAGTCTAGCTGAATAAATAGCAGAGAATTGTGTAAATGAATAAAAAAGTTTTGAGGAATGATTCTATGATTCACTATAACATTTCAGTGTTTCCCACACATAGACTAATTCGTGGCGGTGCGCCACAGAATCAACACCGGCCGCCACATATTAGGGCTGTCACTTTTTATTCGATATTCGAATATGCATTCGAACATGACGTGAAATATCCGTAATCGAACTATAAATAAACTATTCGGTTTTTAAAGTGCTATGTGTAGCACATTTTTTACAGTCTATGATTAGACCGTTTGTTTTTTATTTTATTGTTTGCCATCTCATCCAGTAGCGGGCGCTCTAAACGTATTGTAGCGTAGGCCCATGACCAAATCAAGCGAATAATAGCCAATAGCCACCCTGTTTTGAAAATGGAAGATAACGCACAGAACGCCCAGCCTGAGCGGACAATTACGACCCCAACTCATCTAAAAAGTAGTGTCTGGAAATATTTTGGGTTCTACACCGTAGATGGTAAAGTAACCGTTAAAGATAAGGTAGTTTGCCGAATTTGCAAAAAACGGTTTACTTACGCATCCTCGACATCCAATCATCGCGCTCACCTGTCAAGTTACCATCCAAATGAAGCAGTGGAGTCAGAGACACAGCAGATGGCCAGGCGTCCAACATCGTATGACTGCATACTTTCTTGCACAACCGTTCGGCACCTTTTTTTCCATGTAACGTTAGCCTAATTTTGTGATTGGCTATGCATAGTGCATAGTGGCACTTCATATAGATTAAGTTGATAACCTGCTGTTTCAAACATTAAGTCAAAAATAATTTTCTATACATAATATATACTATATATACTATATATATTTTCTATACTATAATAATTTTTCTGTTTATGAAAAAAACGCTAAAAAAAGCGTTGCCTTATCTTCTCTGAAAAGCGTTCCGCACATTCAGCTGAAATAAAAAACACTTTGAATAAACAAAAAAAACCTTATCCAGTGATTAAATGTTTTCTGTGTTGACACATATCTTGTGCGATGTCCTAAACTGCTGGGATAATCACACAACGCATGCCGTGGTCCGCTAATGACACGTCTGATTCCGCGAACTAATGACTCCTTTGAACCAATTCCATTTAATGAATGGTTAAATCAATTGATCTGTCCAGCACTGAACTCATGAGATGTCTGTTTCCGTGTATAACAAATCGGTAACACTTTAACACTTTGTTGGGTCCGAGTCCACCTTTGTCGAGTCCGAGTCGAGTCCAAGTCCTTACCAATCAAGTCTGAGTCCAAGTCTGAGTCCAAAGGGGCCCGAGTCGGACTTGAGTCCGAGTCCTTAACATCTGAGTCCGGCCGAGTCCACAAAGATTTCAATGATTTGAAATTGACCTTTCACAAAGACTCGCCCCTCTTAGTTACTGTTGCTACGTCTGACAAGCCATTCCACTCTCACTCCACACATCATGTTCTCACACAGTGAAAAATATATTGCGGAGCAAAGAGGATACTGACAATGTGCCAACAGACCAGGTTCCTTTTGGAATAAAATAAAGTCTCAGCTTTAAAATTGTCATTTTTGTGAAATTCAAACAATAAATACCATTTTGTGGCGCTTCAATGTGTAGCGCCTTAGTTCAAGCAGCATGTGAACTGATCATCTATTTTAGTTATAGCACGAATTAAACACGAATGAACATTAGAACTGCAAAAAGATGTCAATACACACCTTTTGGTTTTGGTTTGGTTTGTTTGTCAGACAAAAATGGTGGATATCTGCATTATGATTGGTCACATTATTCAGAATCTGCAAGGTAATGCTCAAGAATGCAACAAGATGCATTAAGAGCCAGGGGTAAACGTTTGAGCAAGAAAATGGTGATGTGTACATTTTTCTTATTTTCTTTTACATTTTAATATCTTATTTAGCCTCTGAAGGGCAGTACTAAATTAATTAATGAATTTTTAAACAAAATAAGAACAATTTACACCAATTTACACGCCCTGGCTCTTAATGGATGTTTCCTTCTTGAGCATCACTGAATGTTTGCAGCGTTTGTAATAGTTGTGCCTGAGTCCCAGTTTGAAAATATGGATCTCAAAATCATACAATCACTGCTTTTTAAGGAGTCAAATAAGCAGAAGATGCTGGAAAAGCAAAGAATGTGCAGGAGCTGGAGGATTTTTCTGAAGACCATTGGGCAGTTTAGGCTAACTGTTCGGGACAAACAAGGGACTCATGAACAACCATTACAAAAAAACAAACAAAAAAACAGTTGTGGATCATTCAGGTAATGAATCAGGTAAAAATTCAGGTTAAAAAAATCAAGTTAATATGTAGTTTGTCTTGTAGTTTGTGTTTGTATTTTGTCTTGTATTTTGTGTTTGTAAGCTTTTTCAGGGCAGTAAAAAAAAAAAAACGTTTTTATGATCCTTATTATTAAAAAATAAATAAAAAGAACATTTTGGAGGTTCTGCAAGGTCTATGTAAACTTATGACTAAAATGTAAATGTAACAAAAATCATAACATTATTAGACGCCAAAATGTTGCTATGGTTATCACGTTCTCATATTACTATGGTTACTATGTCAAATCATCGCAATTTCATGACTCACAGGACTATAATTTAGCGGGTTCACTTCCACATTTAAATGCGGTTATCACTCCTTAAACTTTGCACTGTGAACGTAACCACTGGTCCTCTAGAAGCATGAAAAACAAAACTATTATTTAGATTGTCAATAGCGCTCCCTTTAAGCCACTTACTTACCGCGTTCTGCACTCTCACTAAAACTCTTGAAACACTGCATTTGATTGTTTACAAACAGCCAAATTAATGAAATGTGATGAAATGAGATCAGAGCTTTGGTCAAAAGAGTCATCTTATATTATTTCCTTTGATACAAGTCTACTTCTGAATGATGTATACAGTCATGTTAAACTAGAAATGGGTACAAACCTACAGTATGTTAGGAATATCTGTTATACTATCTTAACCCTACATTTAATTGTATGTTTGTATAACCTCATTACTATTAAAGAACATTCCAAGTCTTCGCACCAATCAGTGATGACTCAAGTGGTGGTTCTTGAATTTAAATACCAAATTACCCCATTACCCGTCATTTACCCACTCTTGCTGAGTACGATCTGAATCAGCAGTTCACACTGTGCTAATTGTAATTATAGGCTTCACTCAATTTATTCAAATTGCAAAGGAGGCTTATTGGCATTGGGTCTGTACTCTGCTTAATCTAAGGCTTTACATTGAACATTGTTGCTAAACTGTCTGGTTTACTGTATTTTTCTGAACTAACGGTAGTGAGGTGCAGGGAAATAGTAAAAGAGAAACCATTCAAGTAATATTGAGGAAACCAACAGGTATAATGCAGAAAAATCATAACCTACCTTTTACAAAAATAGATAATCATGAAAAGTGATAATCATATTTTTATAATGTATATGTATATAAATATAAAGGTAGTTGGGTCTCGAAATTATGTTCCTTTGTGATGGAAAGCACTTGCGAAATTAAATTGCGACTCCCGAAAACATTCCACTTCCCAGTTGCAATATGTAATTGCTTGTACGTAGGGATGCACAGATGTATAAAATAAATTATTTTCACTATCTGCCATTGACCAATTATTTAAAAACAGCCAATGATCAGGGCCTATATCCTGTCAATCAAAAGGGCGCGGAAAAACGTGTCAGACTGCAACTCATACTGTGGCTGCATCTGAAATCGCATACTTCCCTACTATATAGTAAAACAGTATGTGACAAAAAAAAAAAGTATGTCTGAATTCACAGAACTCATAAAAGAGTAGGCAAAAATGACCCTTATGACCTACTACTTCCGGCGAGTGTTCTGAAGTGTGCATATGATGGACTCTTTACTATTTTATGAGGCCACTGGAAAGGATTTATGAATGGCAGTGAAGCGACACAACTGACACTGATAGGTCACATGATAATGACAACATGGCGAATGTAGTACGTCCAGATTACATTTGTACTACACACATTCATAGACAGAACATACTTTTTTAGCGGTCGTGTGAAGTAATTATTTATTCAAAATAAGTACCTATACTCAAGAGAGTATAGGATTTCAGTGTGAAGAAAATGTCTTGTGTTAAATTTAGGGCTGTCAAAGTTAACGCGACAATAACACATGAACAGTTAAAAAACTATTTGACCCTATGAATCACCTGTAGTTTTTCCTACACCAAAAATACATTATTTGTATCATGCCTACCATTCAATAATTGCAAAGAGCTTTGTGCATTGTTACTTCTGATAAGAAACAAAGTGTCAGCTTTTCAATTCTGTCCATTTTATCACGAAATTCAAACCATAAATGGCGTTTTGGCGCTCTAAAAGGGTTAGTTCACCCGAAAATGAAAATTCTGTCATTGATTTCTCACCCTCGTATCGTTCCAAACCAGTGAGATCTTTGTTCGTCTTTGGAGCACAAATTAAGATATTTTTGATGAAATCTGAGAGCTTTCTGTCACTCCATAGACTGCTCCTCCATGTCAGTGTGCTATAACATCGTAGAAGACTGACATGGAGGAGAAGAGATTGTTGAATAAAGTCATTATTTGGGAGGGGGTTATATTGGGGTTGGGGGGTTTGCACACAAAAAGTATTCTTGTCGCTTCATAACATTAAGATTGAACCACCGTAGTCACATGGACTATTTTAACAATGTCTTTACTACCTTTCCGGGCCTTGAAAGTGGTAATAACGTTGCAGTCTATGGGGGGACAGAAAGCTCTCGGATTTCATAAAAAATATCTTCATTTGAGTTCCGACAATGAGCGAAGTACTTGCGGGTTTGGATTGGAACGACAAGAAGGTGAGTAATTAATGAAATTTCAGTTTTGGGTGAACATCAATAAGCTTGTAATGTCACATAACACTGCATTTATCTCAGGAGAGTTACCAATGTTCACAGTTCGTTAGTTAGCTGTAAAAAACACTAGAGAAGAGTTTATTTATGTTTGAATAATTTTGTCATTAAAGTTTTTATGAAAGCTACTTTATGTGCAACTGAGCTATGTAAACATTTCAACAAAATATTTTTTCGGTCCTCACAGATAATGTTCCATAGTAAAAAAATATATATACATAATAACTGAAAAAGGTGTATTATGCCTGCCCTTTATACATAATTATTTAATGAGCGTCACTTTCCTCTCTGGACTTGATTCATACAAAATAAACAAACAGTTACCAAAATTTCAGTCAATTTCCAAAATTTACATAAATGATTACAAAGGTGTATATTTGAGTGTATTATATCTGAAAATAAATAGCAGTTGAATATAATGGCTCTTTTGTTCATTTAAACCTTTAGTATAGTAATCTACTAAATGAGAGGTTTCCATGTAGTATTAGGAGAGAAAATCAAACTATTGGTATTGGCAGAGAAATTTAGTATCCGTTCATCTCTACTTGTAAGTAAAAACAGATTGATTTTTTTTTTTTTGTACTGTGTCCTATAACACTCAGATACAGTGGTAGCAAAGGTCTTTTGTTTTAAGAAAAGTTTTTGTTCAAGTAAGTGTCAGCAGGAGACAAGCTATTGGAGAGTTGGGGGACAAAAGGTCAGCACATTTACCTGTGAGAGTAACATGGATGACCCAGAGTCAGGACTCTCAAGAGCAACTGCTGCTGAACTTAAGACCTCGACAAAGCTACAAGCCATTTGCAAATTTTTCTGCTTCTGATTTTCCTTTTGGCAATTCCCTCAGGATCAGGGACAATTGTAACATATTTTTACATTTTCCTTCATAACTCACATCCTACCATATTTCTACCTGCCATCTTTTGGTGTAAGAAACATTAATATGTGTCAAAAACAGAAAACTTAGACGGGTAACCTGAAAGACATTCACAAGAAATGAATATTTTAGTCAAATAGTAATAACAATAAAACATAGTATAAAACAAAAAATACAGCAAAGTAAAGTAGAAAAAAATAGATTTAAACAAATCAAAATAGACAAATGGTTTATATCTACAGTACAGTATGTAAACCTACAGTAGAGTATCTAAGCATACAGTATATGGTTCTTAAGCTGAAATTTGTTTAGTCAATTAATCCCTTTATGTTTAAATATATACTACCGTTTAAAAGTTTGGGGTACAGTAAAATTTCAAATGTTTTTGAAAAAAACTCTTGTGCTCAAAAATACAGTAAAATAATAAAATTGTGAAATATTATTACAATTTAAAATGTTTATTTACATATTTAATTTTATTCATGTAATGGCTAAGCTACATTTGGTGCTCAAGAAAAATTTCTTATTATTATCATTATTGAAAATGTTGTGCTGCTTAATATTTTTGTGGAACTGATTTATTTATTTATTTTTAGAATCTTTTATAACAATACAAAAGTTCTACTGTCACTTTTGATCAATGTAAATCCCCAAACATTTGAGACACTGAAAATATTAGTAAACAATTTCACATTTAGAAATTGCTAGTAAATTTTTACAAATCATTACAAAGGAACGGCAAGTAACACATTGAAATAAAGATGCAATTTTTACAGTGTAGGGTTTCTCTTGCACAATTTTAATCAACCATTTTTTTTTCAGTTCGCTTCAGATGAATTTTTAAAAGTACATATATTCCGTGTAGTCTCTCGCCATGTATAAATGAAAAGAGAAAGTGCTGTTAAAATAGTTTTTGATGGATGGATTGTTAGCATGTCACACTGCAGCACACCGTTGTCACTGCTTGACATGTCATGTCAACTGATGGTCTTATTTCCAGGATTAACATGGGCCAGGGAATAGACATCAAGAACCTCAACTCCAGATCAGTTCTCACAGTCAAGAACATGACACAGGATCGCTATGGCAACTACACCTGTGTGGCTGTCAACAGGTTGGGAACAGCCAACGCCAGTGTGCCTCTGATTCGTAAGTAACAATCATTACTGTCCCCTGGTTAACTGTTGTCGAGTTTTCACCCATCTTTAAAACAAATGTTGCAGAGGAAATGTGAGAAGATGGTACTCAAATAGGTCATTGATTTGGAGCCTGAAGTTTTTCTGTGAAGCATTTTCAAAGAGCTATCGCTCTTAAAATGAGATGCAATTGCTTTGAGCAGTCTGTTTGAAATGCTTAGTGTTTTTCTGTTTCAGTGGTCACTGAGTCAATAATAAAAGTGGGCTAACAAGATAAACAAATGAGGAAAAAAAACAACAACAAAAAATAGTGATAGTCTTAAAAGTGGCAGATGGAAAAGTTGAGTCCCTTGCTTTTAAATGAAGCATATCAAAGGCCCAGCTGAGATGAAAATGCCAGCATTTTTCACGTTCTACTGAAGACCGACAGTCTGTGATGCGGGAAACCCAGAATAGACCAGAAAGCTGCATCTTCTCCTCCCACCAGAGTTACTTCGTTCTTATTTTCCTCATTGCTAATGAAAAGGAAACCTACCCTACTGTGCTCCTAATGAGAAATGGCAAGCAATTCCTCCACAACACGCACATCTCCACATCTGTAGAGATTGCAAATGCAAGAACTGGTCATCATTGCCTGGGCCTAAATTACTGTTATAATATTGGTCAATAACTATTGATGAAGCAAAGGTGGATTCAGGGACACATTAATATTTAATGGAGGACCTCAACCTCAGAGACAAGGTGTGGAGTACTAATCAAAGTGCAGTGTTTGATTTTCTCCTCAGCATGAAGAAACCTATCATTTTGCTCTATTTTTAGCCTAGCGTATGATTTCCTCCCTCATATTTTATACCTAGAATCGATTGAAAGTGTTTCTTAGATTATTCCCACAGGTTTGTTTTGTTGTCTCTGCATCCTAGACATGCAGTATCCCTAGCCGACCACTGTAGAATTAACTACTTCCCCCCTATGGAACCGGCTGGGTCATTTTCTGTACTGTACGTCTGCCAACATCAAGGTGATTGAGTGCTTTTGGCATCTACAAAGGGTATTTAGCATAGTGAAATGCTCTTTAATAGCAGCTCCCATTAAAGGTCCTCTGTGGCAAGGTGAAAGTAAAGGAGGTAAAGGCCATTATTCCATTTCGATAGGACGTTTAGGTAGGACTTGCATGTCAAAATTCATTGTTTTGTTTTTTGGGACTAAATGAGGGATTGATTTTGAAATATTTGCTAGCATTTCTTAAAGGGATAGTTCACCCAAAACCAAAACTTAGGTCATCATTTTCTCACCTTAATTTTGTTCCAAACTGTATGCATTTCTTTCTTCTGTGAAAGACAAGATTATTTGTCCCTACAGTAAAACTCATTGCGATCCAATGTTGTTTTGGACACCAATGACTTTCTTTATAGGGATAAAAACATTTGAAAATTGCTATTTAATATCTTCTTTTGTATTCTGCTGAAGACAAAATATTTAACAAGTCTGGGTGGGATGACATGAGGATGAATGCATAATGACAGAATTTTTGGATGAACTTTCTCCAAAATTAACCCTCAAAACAGGTGTTTTCATTGTCACTATCTGCACTGGCCCAGTTTTCCCACTAAAAGAGAGCTGGCACACTAGTCTCAACTCCATTAGTTCTTTATTGGCCTGAATATTTTATTTCTCATTGTTTTATGCTTCACGTAAAGTGTATGTTTGAATGTAATCCTTAACAGCAGAATTAGAATATTAACTGACATTATGCTTAAGAGATTAAATTTTCATTAAGAAAAAGTGCACTTTCATGAAACGTTGGCGTTGGCATGCACTCTGCTAATGACGTTAGAGTCAGATACACTCAGAGATCGAACCACATGTTTAAAACTGCATTATTTAAGCCTTTCCAATTGCCAAATGACCCCAATATAGCTAATGGCCTTGGTTGCAATAGTCAGAGACAGATTCTCTTCTGTAGATATAAAAAATGCATGTCAAAGCATCACACTCAGTCATCACACTTTGTTTTCCCAATGTCTCAATGGGAATTCATTAGTGTGGAAGATATTAACTCTTAAGGATGTGTTTAGCACTTATTAGTAACTGACTATAATGAAAATAATCTCACAGAATGTTGATATTTAGTGCATACAACTGGGACAAATGATTGCGTGAATTGATGAACAGCCATGAGTTTCTCAGCATCGTGCTATGCTGTCACTGTATAGTAGTTGATATTTTTCCTTCAGTGAGCACACACTCTCAAACGTGACAATGCAAACTTGCGGTTTTGTGAGGTAACAAATGTCTGGCAGTTAGTGTGTGTCTTTTGTTTAATTTCTAAAACCTTCCTGACCATTGTCTGCGAACACCAGTTCACTGAACAGTCTCTTTTAAAAAGCAAAAATCTGCAGGCACTGAGGCAAAGGTGATCAATTTAACAAACGGTGTGTTTTTTGGGGGGGTTTATTCTTTTTTATGTTGCTTTGAGAAAAATTGGTGATGCGAATTAGATTGACTTGACATTTACGTGGCTCTTTCTCCATTACTTACTGTCATCACATTTGATTGGACTTTTGACCCCTTTGCACCTGGCATTAAATTGCGTTTTCGGAGATCGGATCACAATCGGATAGCATTTGACCTCATTGAATACACCCAGGACACATTGTGATCGTATCACTGAAACCACATTTTGAATATGGTCAGGGACAGCTATAACTACAGTATGCAAGACAAGTAGTGTGAGAAACATATGTTGTTTGATCATTTTAATATAACATTCATATCACAAAAACGCCTGTGGCAAAAGCTCTTTTTGTCTTACCAAGTGCTGTGTTTTGGCTTCTTGTCTTGTTTTTTATTCTGTTTCACTCTGTGGTCTTACGATTTGGTCACCCAATTTAATGAACAATATCCAATGAATTGTTCCACTGCACTACACTTGAAATCTTTCATTTCTCTCCCCAAATCCTTACTCTCTCCTGGTCTGTTTTCATGTGGGTGCTTTAAAACTTTATTTCCCACCCTTTTCTTCACTTCTAATCCCTATTAGCATCCTTTACTCTTGGAATGTTTCAAACGCAGCCAAATGGAATAGACCAAATTACTTTTTTTTTTTTAATCTGCGAGCATTTTGATTTATCCATGTTTCACAAATTTGGTGAATGACAGAAAAAATTGCAGTTAACACAACCTCTCTAATGTAATGCACTGTACAAATGCCGTTCATACTATCCGGATACCATTGATAAGGGCAGGTGTAAAAGGGGCCAATGCGTTCTTTATTTTGCGTTTATGAGGGTCTACATATTTTTGGGATATGTAGGTGAACAACCAACTGTTAACTTTGAATATGCTGTTTTGCTTTCAGTTTGTTGATCTGAAAAGTGTACGTGTAAAAAAAAAAATTCATGTTATGCATATTGATAAATGCAGCATGTTTTTATAGAAACAATGAAATGTAAATACATTAACACAGCCAAGCTTTCTCTTGTTATGTCTTACATAACGTAAACAAGTTTGTATGTGTGAGGTAAATGTGTCTTGCACTTTGTCTCAAGCAAGGTACAGTATATTGTGAACCTGCTTTTTTTAATAACTGGTGTGTTTTCCTGTCTGAGCTTTTCTGCAACTCTTTCTTCTACATTTTGCTGTCCTGACTGTAAGGCGCAATGCTGAGAAGCAAAGATTTTGTTGTCCTTAATTGGCAGATTTCGTCTGCTCTGTAATCCAAGCTATCTTTCCCCCCTCATTTTTGCTTATAGCACAGTGTAGGCTTTGCCGAATAATCTCCTCCAACCTGTCATTGGAGTATGACTAAAACACTCATAGCCCGAAGAAGCTCTTAGCCTTTCTTGATAAAGCCTCCACATCTTCAGCTGGCACCAGCTAATGGAAGCCTTGTTCATTTGCCATGCCTATCAATCATAACCTCAGTGTCATCTTTTCATATCTCGCCGTTTCTTGTTGTTCCGGTTTTCTTTTACCACTCTTGGGAGTTTTGCCGGATGTTGTTGTCGTGGTTACTATAATGTATAGTCACGGGGTGGAGGCATAAAAAAGGATGAAATGGAAGGTGAACTAGAACAGAAGATATGATGTCTATTATTTCTCATGAATATCGTTTTTCTCCAGACTGGGAAACTTGTGCATTCGTCTTGCCATTCAACCAGCCCTCCTGATCCTATTCTTATTTCCCCATCAATCATAAATCAGGTTGCCTTCCCCCACAAGCACCTTTACATGCACTGTAAAGAACTGCCAAATACAGACTGTGCACAGTTTATGCTGATACATTTAAGTGCTGTGTTAAGTGCCCATGGATTATGAATCTGATTGGCTGGTATATGCACCATGTTATTCCAGTTCTTCCGAATAGGCTACATTTCAAACGAACTTATAGACAACACTAATGTAGTCTTACATAGCCAAACCTTTGACTATGACGTAAAGTCTGGTCCACATTGCAACTATTCTGGAGAACACTGGCATGTAAAGTGACTAAACACATTTTTTTTGTGTAAGAGTTCAGCGCTGTTTGTAACATTCTCCTTAATAGCTAAAAAAAGTTAACCAAAAAAAGCTAAAAATGGAGGCAAATTATGGGATCAGCCTGGTCAAAAATAATGATTATTTCACAGACATAGCTAGAAAATAAGCTCATACAGTTCAACTCATGGATATCAAGTTTACTTTCTGCTAAGTGCCTCTAACAAAACTCTGGAATATCTTTCAGTTTTGATGCCAGTAGCTTTGCAAACTTTGGTAAATCCGGTGATTTGATCTTCCTAAAAAGCGCTTATTGTCTCAGCCTTGTAGACTCAACTTTGTGCCCTTAGTCCCAGAAGCTGCATAAAACCAGCCAATCAGATTAGAGCTTGCCAGACAGAGAAAGTGCTTTCCAGTTGTTTTGTGCTTATGCATCAGACAGTCGGTGAACGAAGTGGACTGTGGATTTGCAGTCTGAGGCCGAGACTACAAATGCTATTACATTAACCCATTTTGTTGCTGTTTTCTTGATGCACATACTGTATGAAAGATTAATGTTATACTGCATTTTCTTGTTGAGGTTTCATTTTGTTGTCTTCATTTGCAGTGGTTTTGAAGTCCTAATGAAATTCAGTCCCGTTCTGAAAAGGACAGCTGAACAGATGGACTGACATTTGTCTTTCTCATTGACTTTTATCTTGTATTACAACAGTCATCATTTTGACGTCTTGCCGCCTCGCCATTTGCACGCTGAATGTGCGGCGAGCAAGTCCTTGAAATATAAGGTGTTTGTGATGCAAAGAGTCTGTTTTGGCTATAAAACACCTCCTGTCCAATCATTAACGGAGACAGCGGTTAAAACCGCCTGGAGAAATAGGCAGTCCTTACGATGCGTCTGACCATGCATGAAAGATAGAAGGTTTAGCCGTTCAAGGATGCAGCCAAAGTTTTTCATCATCAGTATTGCAGTGTGCTTTTAAATCAATCATTAAGGGGATGCCATAAAATAAATGAATTAATGCACAGCTCATAGTCTTGTTTTACTCTCAAAATGATCTAATAATGCACAGCAGAGAGCGCTCTACTTGTATCTTGGCAATTTACATTTCTGTGAATTGTATAGAAGCTGGGGGTTTCTCTCTTTGTGCATTTTAAAGGAAAAAATAAGATGTTATTATAGAAGAGGTCGTCCAGTATACACATCATCAGCTTTTATGTGGATGCAATGCAGGCTACTCCATTGTCCTATACAGTACCTGAAGATTGTACGTCATGCAATACTGTAATATAAAGACTGAGAGCTCCACATGGAAAGAAATCTCACAAATCGCATTAAGGTGTTCATCCAGTATTAACAGAGGGAGAAGAAATCTTTTTAAGGTTTTAGAAAAACTAAGAATATAATTAGTAACATGATCTTTGTTTCAGAAGAACCATTGTTTTAGCAAAACTAAAACTATTTAGTTGGGATTCTCAACTAAAATTACAATTTAGGCCAAGTTTGCTAAGAATGAGAAACATTATATTTACATAAAAAATTTAGCAAAATATGAATGATAAAAATATCTGAAAGGAAGCCAAGTATTTGTACCCAGATACTAAAGTATCGATACTAAAGATTTATATGTTTTAAAGAAACAAGGATTTTTTCTGATTATTTTGTTATGTAGTTATTTATTTAGTTATCTTAAACTGAAATCTAGGAAAGTCAAAATGAAAAATAATGTAATATTCTAATCAAAAATTACAACCATCTGTAATCACATAAGTTGTAATTCTAAGGTTAGTGTAGTTCTGTACCAAGGAGACAACAGTGTCAGTGAAGAGCATGCTTGAGGTATGCGTAAGGTAAATATTACTTTTTTTTATTGTCTCTCAGTTGTAATCAAGTTGTAATATTGTCAAATTATGCAGAAAAATAATTGTAATTGTGTGTGTAGGAAGCATAAAATGCTAGCTATGAATGTTGCTGGCCATTTCATAGCAAAAATATCCATTCATCTATTATTTTTTACAACTGCTTGTCCAATTAGCAAAAAACATCAATGTAATTTCCCATAAAGAATAAATTGGGCTTTGAGATGTGGTGGAAATAATATGTATGGATGGGAGATAGTTAAAATGAAAGAATTTTCCTGTGGTATATGTATGTATTTACACTCTTGGACATAACTACAAAGTAGGCTAGATAAACTAGCGAAAGTGTGTTTTACGGGATTTTAATTTCTGAAATTCCACAGGGCCAGAAGTAGAAAGTAAAAAGAAACTCCTGGATATACAAACCAAGGATAAACCTATATGTATGTGCATGCAATACATCTATGAATAAATAACTCTTTGTTCATAATCTTTAAAACGTAACTCCTTAGATAAACCTGGTTGTATACCCTTTTATTTACTTTGAAAAGTCAGTTTATTCCCAAAGTGTGCATTGTGCTGTCAGTGGTGATGATTGCTCTCAGTTGCATACCTGTGCACTTAACACAAACGTCAGCTGAAAGCGGTAACACACATCCCCTGTGTTTTTGCTTCATACACACACTCTGTCTCAACACTGGCAACGTCTCAACTCAATTTAGCAAAGGGCTTACCAAAGAGAAGCCTCTGTTGAGGTCATTACACCCCTTAATCACAAAGTCATTCTTACTGTAACGGAGTCACTGTAATGTTGATTTGAACAACAAAAGAGAAAACACGGATCCTTTCTTCCTTCAGTTCATCTCTACTGTCACAAAGGATTTTGGAAGGGAATGATAATTCTTTTGACAAATGTCCAGATGGTTTGTTTGTGACTTAGTTTGAGTCTTTTCTTTCTTAAAAAGCAAATGACCAGTGTCTGTCATCCAACCACTTGTATGTTGTCATATGTTATTCATTCATTGTTCATTAATAAAGGCTCATTAAATTTGATAAGGCGAGCAGAAGTACACCAAACTATAATAACATATTTGGTTGCTTTTAGTATTTGAATGTCATTGCATGAGATTTAATCAAGTGGAAATTTGAAGAAAAATAACACAAAGACCTTTTTAAGCAAAACATTTCACAAAAGGAAGTGTGCCTGGTTTTAAACTATAATAGAATATACTATAATATATATATATATATTGGCATCGTTTATTAATTGTTCCAAACCTGTGTGCATTTTTCTTCTGTGAAACACAAAATAATAGATTTTGAAGAACATTGGGCTCCATTGGATTACATTGGGTTACATTGGACCTAATGACTTTAATTATATGGACAAAAACAAAATACTGAGAAATATCTTCTTTTGTGTTCCAAAACTGAAAATTCTGTCATCATTTACTCACTGTTTCAAGCCTGTATGCTTTACTTTCTTCTGTAGACCATAAAAAGAGAAATTGTAGATATTTTGTTTGTTTGTTTCTCTCCATACAATGTCAGTTGGTCATTGGTAACCAAAACTGTTTGGTTCTTCAGAATATCTTCTTTTGTGTTCTGCGGAAGAAAGAAAGTCATACCAGTTCGGAACAACATGAGCGTGAGTAAATGATCACAAAATATTCATTAATGGGTAAACTATCCCGTCAGGCTAAAGTTTGTGTTTCATTGAACTCCATTTAAATGCAAGTCAACATGGAAGACTTGAAACGCAAGCACATGCAGAGAGTTTCACCTTTTGATGTGTGCCCAAGTCCAAGTTTGGTGAACTCTGACCTATCATAAACATCTTGTCTCAATACAAATAATACAAACTTCAAAGCTGCATGTTATACTTTATGCGTTGTTGCAGGAAAGTGGAGTAAATGGTATATTTTAACAATTACATTTTTATTAGAGATCTATTGTTTATTAGAAGTTTTTTTAAATGCTTGAAATCTTGCTTGAAAATGTATTTTGTGTCACTCATTTAATGTGATGAACTACACCTGTGGTAACTTAAGGAGAATTCACTTCATACATCCACTAAAAAATTACCTTGAGACCAGCTGGTTAACAGGAATATCAAAAATGGCTAGGAAATTTTAAGTTGGCCACTTTTGTTTGCAGATGCCAATTGACTTGATATTTTGTATAATGCAATGACATTCACACCTTTTTAAGTGTCCAAATACTTTTGCTTTGCATTCGGCATGGATCCATTTTGTATATTTTATATTTTACTTTATCAGCAGATGGAAAATGTGGAAGACAGAGGTGTTTGTGTATATCTCCCCCAGATCTAGACGTTAAGTTTTAATTACCATCGGTTAAGTAACTCGCTGGAGAATATTGAGCATATATGAGATTAAAAATGGATTGACATTAAAGTCCTGCTTTTAACATTTCCCAAAAAGGGAGCTGAGGCAATTGAGAGAGTATGATATCTATTAATAATACGAAAACTATATTACATCGTCATGATTAAACGACTGTCTGCTAGGTGCAAATTTAATTTCATGTGTTAATTGAACTGAGCTTCATTCCGGTCCATTGAATTGAGTGATGCTTAGAAGCTTCTAATTTGGAGTATCAAAGATCAGCGATCATAATAAGATTTGAAACCGACTCCGTCAAAACCCCTCTGAACATAAAAACCGAACAAGACCTGATTGAACGTTACATTTTGATCAAGATGATGAACCTCAGCAGGGATTTGTTTTATTTTGTGGTGTGAAGGGCCCTTTTATTGCCCGCTGACCACAGAAGCGTTTTCACACCCCTCTCTCCAGTCTTTGCATGTTTTTGTTCTCTTTTCCCTTCTTTTGGGTCTTCATTATGTTAATAATATATAAATGTCCTCTTTTCCCTCTCCTTTTCTTTTCCTGTAGCAATTATTGAACCCACAACAACTAGTGCTGTCTCAAGTCCAGGTCAGTATATGTCACATGCTGTTCGCAGCTCAGTAAGGGATCCGAAATGCTGCACTAACCAAAAATGACCTCTTCTTCATTGCAATTTCTCCTTCTCTCGATTGGCCAGGATGCCTGCTGGCGTTCAGCTTTGTGTGTCGTCACTTTATTTATTTTTCTAGGGCTGTCAATCGGTTGTTGTTGTTTTTATCATATTATTTACATTATGTTGATTAATTCATCACATATGAATGTTTGTTGAAAAAGCTGTTGTAGCCATGATGTAGCTTCTAAAAAAGTAATTTATAACCTAAATATAAATTTGCATTTACATTAAACAATGCTACAATTACATATAATGTTTTTTTCGTATTTTAATACAACGCTATTTATTAAACCAACACTACCGTTCAAAAGTTTGGGGTCGGTAAGATTTTTAAATGTTTTTGAAATAAGTCTCTTCTGCTCAGCAAGTCTGCATTTATTTGATCAAAATATGAAGTGTAATATTATGAAATATTAGTACAATTTAAAATAACTGTTTTCTATTTTAATATATTTTAAAATATAATTTATTTCTACTATGGTAATGCCGAATTTTCAGCATGTATGCTTTTAATTATGCATAATTACTGAACATGCAACTAGACCAAACCATAATCCTAATAGTAAGTACATAATTAATACTTATGTATAATTACACTGTAACAAGGACACCTTAAAATAAATTGTAACCAACTTTTCTTATTATTAACAGTGTTGAAAACCATTGTGCTGATTAATGAAAATGAAACCATGATGTTGTTTTTATGACTGTTTTTCTTTAATAAACAGAAAGGACAACATTTATTTTAAATACAGTAGAATTCTTTTATATTATAAATGTGTTTACTTTTGATCAATTTAATGCATCCTTGCTGAATAAAAGTATAATTTTCTTTAAAAAAAAATAATATTTTGAACAGTAGTGTAAATGTATTTCTAGGGGCTTTCGCACCAGATAGTTCTAGGAACTTAGTTCTAGGATGTAGCCACCAGGATGGTTCCCCGAGAACTAACGGTTCCCATAGGAACGTTTTCCTGGTTGCATTCGCACCGCCAGTAGGACCTCTGAAGTGACGTAAGCCATGCTTGTTGTTGTGATTTTTATATTTATTTCAAACAAACAGTGCTCGCATTCTCCATGTTCATTAGTTTACGATCTGTCTAACATGATATTAGATAGAACTGTTACACATAGAAAGTACACAGTAATGTAAGTAAAGGTTAAGAAGTCCATCTGTCACTGTTTTCTATGTTCGTAGAGTTCGTTTCTGGAGTAAATATATAGTCTATAATCTGTGTATAATCACAGTTTTTCAAAAAAATGGCGGGTGCCGGTGTTTCGCATGCGTTCGGCCAATCAGCGTACACTAACGTCACGGATACTTCCTGTAGTGCTGGTTTAGACCCTACTCTGAAGTAGGAGCTAAACTAGTTCCTCCAAAAGGAGTTCCTAGAACTAAAATCATTCCTAGTTCCTGCGGTGCGAACACACCAAAAACCGGGAACTTCCGCCAATAGTTCTAGGAACTATGAAAAGGTTGTGAAAGCCCCTTATTTAACATTTTTGGCTGTTTAAATTGTTGACCCTGTCAGCCAAACTTGGTTCACACCGAATGCTCTTACTTTCAGCTCACTCATTGGTTTGCACATTACAAGTTGGTGAGCAGTTTACCCGGATCATTTTGAGTCTGACATGTCCAAAACAGATGGTTCTCGGTTCCATGAGTTGTAGACTCGAGAACCACCTGGACTTGATTCAGTTTTGTGAACCAGTTTAAATGAATCTTTTAAAAGATCCAAATCAAAATAATAGCAAATTAGACATTACTAAAAAAAGATGCTTTTAGTTTTTTTTTAGTTGCGTTATTTTCTTTATGCGTTAATCACTTTAAATTAAAAACTGTTAAATTGACAGCCCTAAATTTTCACTTTCTTTCTTTGTGTTTCTTTGTGTATTATTTCTTGAACTTGTGGCATTGCACAGTACAGCACTGACACCCCTCTGAGCGAGCACTGTGGCGTTATGGTGGGCACTGTCATGTGTAGCGCTGGGGCGAGTGGCTTTCCTAAACGCTGACTGCTTCTCTCTGGCTTCCTCATTCTCTGCTTTAGCGCGGCTGCATGAAGGGCAGGATATTGATAATACGCCTCCTCGACATCCCTCTTTTATTTGTTGTCTGCCATTTTCTCTTCTCCTGAGCAGCAACTGATTCCGCCGTCTCTGAACGTCTCTCACTATCTATAGCGTCGCTGTGTTTTCACTGTTGTGCTACTTACTGAAATCACAGACCATGATATTCTCTATCTGGGGAAATGTGGAGTGTGTGTGTGGAGGGGGTGGGGTGGGGGGGGGTGTAGTTGTAGGTGTAGTTCACCCAAAAATGACAATTCTGTCATTATTTACTCACCTTCATGTTGTTTCAAACACATTCTTATAACACAAAAGGAAAAAATTCAAAGAATTGCACTGACCGTTGTTGGATATAAATAACCGGATATCGGATATGCTCATTTCTTCTATTTTCACATTTAGATTACCTTTGCCATTATCGAATGTTCACTTTGTTTTCTTTAAAATCACTAATTTATTTACACTAGCTATGGACACCTTTTGTTTAAACTGGAATGAAATCATTCCAATTGATGAATCCGAACATAGTGTTTACGTGTGACAAACGTCATTATGCCATTTCGATTGCATATGCTTAGAACATTCCAGATTCGGTTTTCAATCTGATCAAGTGTTTACATGTACTATTGAACGGATTAGAAAAGGTTTAAACCATCATATACAATCCGAAATGAAATTTTAATCCGATTGGCGTGGTTTCATATGACTTTTTATTCTGACTGTGCAACTAGTCCGATTACAGTCAGATTATTAGGGTCCTTGTCAGGCCTTGTCTCAGTTTCAATTTGTACCTCCACTCCCAAAACACATCAACTTTAACCCTTTGACGTGAACGATCACACCAAAGTGATTAGAACTTTCAGTGCATCACATGATCAACTGCTCAATTCAAATGTGCTTTGGCTGGTGCTGATCCAGAAATAAACTAGGTAACTATAGTTTACTCAATTCTTCTCTTAGTTCACTGGCCACCATAGCCGCAGGGACATATTTTATCATGGGGGGTGCTTAGGGCGGGATTTGATGTTACAGTGCGATGCCGTGTTGGAGGATTTAAATAAAATCCTGATATTAAAAAGCCCAAACAACACTTACAAATGAACATACAAATGAATGAGGACAGAGTTATGTGAGAATGCACAGAACTCATGATTAAATAAGTAAAATGTTAAAAACACTGCATTTTCACTACACTTGATAACCTTTCACAGGTGAGAATGTGTTGGCTGATGTTTTATATATTAACTCAATATTACAGGTTTTATACTATGGTAACGTTTTAATGTTGTGTTAGCTGACGCCTTTGTCTTGTAGTATTGTGCAAAATCATCTGAAGTCTATTGCAGGTATAGATATTCAGACATGCGTCTAACTATGGTTGCTGACACATAGTCATCTTGCTCTTGAGTGTTTACGGACCGGTGTTTTGAGCATTCCAATATGCCGGCCGGCCTGCTTATGTATAGCGGCCCATAGAAACAGCCACTAATGAGGCATTTATGTACATCAATGTTCAGAACAACCAGTAGATTCTTCACAATTTCTCCTTTTGTGTTCCACAGAATAAATAAAGTCCTTCGGGTTTAGACCAATATGAATGTGAATAAATGATAACAAAGTTTTTATTTTTGGTTGAACTATTCTTTTAAGACATGTCTTTTGAAAGCCAGTGTGAAAATGTAATCTCTAAAATGGGATACATTACTTCCCCTTATGCTTTCTCTTTAACACATAAACTGACATACACGGACACAATGCACACACTAACAGCGTGTGTGATGTGTTGTATTGCATGGCTGCTCTTAGTAACCACAATGAGTATCATTCAACGTTACAGATCTTAATGCATTTTCATACTCCATTCAGATATGCCACTGTATTAGTAGGTATACCATTTGTATGGAATGGATATAATTAGCCATGGGGTCCTCTCACTGCCAGAGTTTAGACCTTTGCCAGTGTGTAGCCCTTAACTTTCATTTGATGCAACGCTTGCAGAACAAATGACAATTTCATGGTCCACTGCAGTAGCGGCAGTATCAATCGCTGAGATAAACTGTCTCGACGTCCCACTGTTCTTGTTTTGTTCCAAGTTCCAAATTGTATTTCTATCTAGTTAATTTTGTGATGTCCTAGTTGAGCGACTTGGCCGAGAGAGGACAGTTTGAATTCCTCACAACAGGTGCACTACTTATTTGACAAAGACTATAAATGAATTGATAAATGCTAATTATGTTTTGACATCTCTTCACAGGAGGGTTGGATTATGGGTATTCAGAAAGAAGCAATACATACGGTATGCAAATGAAATGATATATAGAAATGTATATGAGTATGCACAAGGGAAGACCGAGGCAATTGGTTTTCAAATGGCTTTCGAGACGAGGGTATTTCCTTGTAAATGTCAGGTGTTACATGACTTATGTATGTTGTAATTTTAATTTATTAATTACAACATTTGTTGATCATTTTGTTTTTCATAATTGTTTTATTGATTATTTTTTTCTTTAAAAAGCCTATAATGGCAGGTTATATTGTGACAGCTTATTGCCTCTGCTGTAGGGGCATGTTGTCACAAAATAATGGTATTTTTTATCCTGGCCAAAAACGGTGGGATTTGATTTACGTTTAATAGCTTTTTTGTAAGAATTTAAGATATGTGTCTGCAAAAAAAATTGGACCCACCTTTGTGTAAAAAGTGTAACTATTAGCCCCAGTCTTCCCTGTATATGTATAAAATTAAAACATTGCTCAATAGCTATTAAATCCATTCTTTACTTTGTATGTGTGAGATATTTCATACTTGCCAGAATGGAAACAGGAGGGGATGTTAGATCTTTGCCGACCAGATGCTTGTCAATACCTATTCATAGTTCCCTTGCATGATTTTGAAACATTTTGGCCTTTCTTTACACATTTACAACTGCGCTAAAAATGACTATAATTGACTGTGAAAATCAATCCCTACTTCACTATGCGCTTTTCTCCAAACACACTGCCAACACTTTTGTGTTTCTCTGCATGTTGGCTGAAATAGCAGCTGCATTCAGACATGCTTTTGATTCCACTGAAAACCAACCTGTCTCTTATCGGTAACCATTCTGACAAATAGTTCAGACAGCTTCCACACAAAGTGAGATTTATGAAGCATTTGTGCTATTGGGATTTATTCGTTGAAATAGAGTGTGCTTCATTTTATATATATATATATATTGAGAGCTCAGGCCACAACACTGAAGTTATGATTTATGTTCCCCTTGATGTTTTGTCACATAGATTGTACTGAAGTTGTTCTTTAGAAGAAAGTGCAACCTTAAATGATTTGACTTTTTGTTTCTATACATTGAGGTACCCTATAGGTATATACATTATATAATCATAACCTGATTCCTGATTAAGCGCTTTTATGATAGGACTTTTACAAAAAAGAAATTCAAGTAAATATCCAAAGTAAAATATTTCAAACAAAAATCCTTTCACGGAGAGCTTTTTGAGAATCTCAATTTGACACTGTCCACATTCAATTGTCTTCTCGTGATCTCATTCTTCATACCTCCAAATTAGCTTAGTTACAGGGCTTTTTTAGAGCATAATCATGTTTAAGAGCATAACTATAGCTCTAATATCCTGCCCAACTGTGTCTCATTCACCATATCAACAAATGAGGTTATTAGTTGGATGTCATTAGTTTGACATTGCTTTTTTTTCTTCCTCTGAGACTCACATTCCTAATTTTTTGTGTCTACAAAACAAAGCAATTACCGCTGTCAGCAGATCAAGATACTAGTTTTTTTGTCTTTCCAGCATCACGAATGAATTTTATCTCCAATGTGAACTAATCTGGCAAACGTGATGGAACAGTGTTGTCAGTGTTTTTCTTGTGAACTGTTACAACGCTGCGTTCCGAATCCTTGCAGTGGATTCCAAGCATATGGGAGAACATATGCCAAGCATGCATGGTGCATGAATACTGATTATTATCGCAAACAGGGCCTTTTTGACCAAAATTAGCATCAGCGTGAGAGAGAGAGTTATTGCCCATGGACATGTGCTTGCTTAGAATGGAAATGGTTATAATTAGGTTGTTTACCTCAGATATGTTCTGCAATGAAATTATGAAGATATATTTTTATAATCCATATTTAGTTTTTATTTTTAGTTGTACATGTCTGCATTTTTGTGTCAGGGCTGGGTTTTCAAAATAAATGCACTGTGCCATTTAATTTCTGGTTCATATTGAACTTTTATTGCATTAAAATGCTGATGTGCTGTTATAGGCCTTGTCAAAAAGTTTAGCATGTTCTAGTGTCCTCAAAAGGTATCTTTACCTGCTTAACCAGCTAATCATCCAGTCAGTCAATGAAGAATACGTCAGCTTTTTTATGGCATGGATGTTGTTCTTTTTTTTCTTTTTTTTTTTTTTTTTTTTACGAAAACACAAAATGGTGTAGTTGAAGTGGCGAAAGCGTAAAAGATTACATACACTACCATTCAAAAGTTTGGGGTTGTCTTTTATGCTCACCAGTAAGTATTTCATGCTCACCAAGGCTGCATTTATTTAATAAAAAATACAGTAAAAACAGTAATATTGTGAAATATTGTTACAATTTAATATATTTTAAAATTGAATTAACTCTTGTGATTGCAAAGCTGAAATTTCAGGAGACATTACTCACCTTAGAAATATATAATGAAAAACATAATTTCATTATCAATATTGAAAACAGTTGTACTAGCTATGTAATATTCTTGTGGAAACCCTTTTTCTTTTTTTCAGGATTTTTTTGATGAATATAAAGTGTATAACTGTACTATAGTGTATAATGTCATGCATCTAGACCTCTTGAGCTCAAATTAATCTAATTTTTTTAATTTATTTACTTAATTTAATACTCTTAAACTTTCTAAAGACTCTTTATTAACTTAAGCACTAAAATCCAAGTCATTTATCCTCCCATTTTATCTATGCCTTGCAGAAATGCGCTAATTTTGTGGAGAGGTCCAACACATTTGGAATCTCCTCTTGTAGTGTTTATAGTGTGCCAGACTTGACTAGAACCCTTTAAATGAGACCGTCACTTACAGCCATTAAAACATTTTGACATAATCTACTCATCCTCATATCATGCGTATGATATATTTCTGTGGAATATAAAATGAATTATCAAACAAAAAATATGTGGCTTCTTTTCAAACAACTTTTTCATACAAAATTGGGTGATGACCAGTGGCTGTCAAGCTCCTAAAGGACAAAAAATACTATGATTGTCAGTATATAACATTTTACATTCTGTTCTGTTCCTTATACAATGCTAGTATATGGCTCTAAATTTGGAATGCAGCACATGAGTGACATGGTACTTATTGTTTTTGGAGGGTGAGTTGATGATGAAGGTATTTTCATTTTTTAAAGATCTGTCCCTTTAGCATGTTTAATTACATTGGTAAATGCTGTCAAAAATGTTAAATTGATAATGTTCAATAAAAGATGACATGTTTGGGCAACTCTTTCTCTCAGTACTAATTGTCCAGCATCACATAGGTTATTCCCATGTGTCAATTATTTTGAAAGAAGTGCATAATTTTCATTGTCACTTCATTGTCACCTTTAATGAGAATGAAGTCCAGAGTGTACATATCATCTCAGGTTTGTCAAGATAGTCAGTCATTTCAGTCTAGTGATGTTATCATTTTCACTACAGGATTTCACTATTTTTCATTAGATTTTCAAGCGTAAGCCCTGGTGTAATTTTATTTTATTTTATTGTTTTGGGAAAAAAATGTAACACCTCATTTTACAATAATGTTTAGGTTTGTAACCTTAAGCACTGCTTTACATACATATACACATACATGCATACATACATAGTAAGGATGCATTTAATTGATCAATAGTGACAAAATAATATTTTCAAATAAATGCTGTTCTTTTGAACTTTCTAGGCATCAAAGAATGCTAAAAGAAAATATATATCATGGTTTCCACAAAAATATTAA
Organism: Abramis brama; assembly: GCF_963993115.1. Taxonomy (NCBI): domain Eukaryota; kingdom Metazoa; phylum Chordata; class Actinopteri; order Cypriniformes; family Leuciscidae; genus Abramis; species Abramis brama. The sequence goes on along the minus strand of NC_139973.1, from coordinate 12,731,971 downwards.
GCTGCACTCATGTTTTTGATAAAATAAATAAAGCCATATAAACAGCAATATATACATACACACACATCAGGTTTTCAAATAAAAATGTGTAATGGTTGGTACGTCCCACATGAAGGGCACAGTATGCTTCAGGCTTGCCATAGAATTTGGTATTATATTTGGTATTAAAATTCCCCTTGTCCCTCCAAAGTTCAATATTAATGAGTTCAGTTTTTTAGCTTACCATAGCTGTCGTTCAGCCTCTATCCTTTTTTATTTGTATAATCCTTCAGGCTTCTGGTCTCCTGGCACTCCGTGAACTCTCTCAGAATGGAGGCATAGTGGCCTATCGGGGAATAATCCTGTTTAGCGATTCTTTCAGGTGCACTTATCAGATTTATGCTGCATCAGGAAGGCTGAGATCAACGGAGGGATAGACCCCTCGTATAGACGGGATGTGGTGCTACCTGACCTTCATTTTGCTTCGTGTTATGAAAAAACGGCACCATTTCTGGTTGTGGATGATAAGCATGTGGCATGTCATAAATCTTTCTTGACCTCTAGATTCTAAACAGGCATGGCTAGAGCAATAATGCTTGTATTCAATATGGTTCAACTGGAGTCTCATGTGTGCTTTTGTGGAAGACATCCCCATTCTAAATGATCCTGTGTTTACATGAGCCCTCGGAATAGCTCAAAAATCAATACTGCACCCTGTTCTGCATACTGATGCGCTCTGCTTTGATCTCGCATTCAGGGGCATACAGTGAATCGCTTTAATTGTACATCACAGAAAAGCCTTCTGCTGTGTTTCACTATGTTGCTCTCTTTTTAGTTCTTATGCACCAATGGATGAACCCCCTGATCAAATTGTGTAGCAGTAATACTCTGTGGAAGATTTCTTGTAAAATCAATGTCTCTCAGCCTTAATTATTTTAGTTTCATTGCATATATGTATGTTTAGAATCAGTTTTGGTTGAAGTTCGTCCACACAAGGAATTTGAATTGATAACAGAAACTTGCTGTAATTGCAGGCTGATTAACAGAAGAAAAATTTATTTACAGATTATATTAAGTGGTATGTCTACAGAGAGTTGCTATATATAGGTTTGTGAAGCAGAGAATGAGTATTTGTAGAGCAGATGGATCTGTACAGCTAGTATGAGTATGAAGATATAGAAATGTCAAATAAAAGTTGAATTTGCATATCGCACAGATGGACTTGTACAGGTAGCATGTATAAATAGAAATTTACATATTGCACATTAATTGTATCACTCACTAGAGATGTGCCCGAATATTCAGCTGTGCAGGGTTCCAAATTAACACTTGTTGAGTGCCAATTGCAAGTAAAAATTGGCTTTGCAGAGTAAATAAAGCAAATTTCTATGCCAGTTTGCTGGTATTTTTTTTTTCCTTCTCCAGATCCCCATGTGGTAACACATATGTGAAATATTCCTCATATTAGGCCACTGTCGTGGAAATATTGAATACGAATATAACCAATTAAATCTGACTTCTTAATATAATACTTCCCTGAAGTATGGTGACGGCGTCAAAAAGCTACTATCACTACTTTAATCACACATGAGCTGTTTCTTTTGTTGTCTTTTGAGTGTAGAATATTTATTATTTATTCTATTCACTACCTCAATCACACATAGATGTTCTGTTGTTGTCTTTTGAGCATAGAATCTATTTCTCAGCTGTGCAGCATATACCTGACACGACTCCCAAGTTGCTCTTTGTAGAAATTAAGTTTTATTCACGGCCGGGAGATCACTGGCCACAACAACCGAGTCTCCTGAATAGAAATATACATTTAAATCATACAGTTGAGTAAAAATCAATGTCACTCAAGTCTTCTTCACTGTGATTTGTTCTGGTGATCGGTTTGTAATGATCTAAGCTAATCATATGACTGTTAGTTCTACTGTGTTAAGCACTTTTTGGTTAAGCATATATGGCTTTGACCTGAGCATCCTTAGTCTGCATTTCTCTGTACATTTAATGTTGAAAATACCCATTACATAAAATATGTATATCACATTCCTCCCTCTGATCGTTTTTACACGATCACATTTTCAAAATGACCTACTTTTGACCTTCATCTTCCCCTACTTACAGTTTCTTTCTAAAATTCTCTGACGTCAACATTTCTCTCTGCTCTCTAAATATCAAAGACATTTTTCTCCAACTTAATCATTTGTACATACACACTGTCCTTCTTGCTTGCTCAGTAGTGCATGAATACATATAGCAGTATATAAAACTACAAGTGCTATGATAAGCAGAGTAAGTAACAAAGGCATAAAACAAACTTCAGAATTAATCCTAAAAATTTAGATAATCAAAATTACTTGAATAGAGACTATTGTTGTCACACTAATCAGAATCATTTGCTGACCCACGGTTGATCTCAGACCCCATGCTTGTCTGGCCGGTCCCACAGATGTCTCAGCATTTTCTTCCTCCAAGATGTTGTGATTTCTTTTCGGCTGGTGTATTTCCTCGATTCAGTTTGTGTGCCGTCAGGTTGGGGAGGTTTGCAGTGCGACACGTGAATTCAGATATCACGCTCGCCATCCTTGATGGCAGTGTTGGTTGTCAGAATGATCTCATGGCCCCAACCACCTTGGACAATGCCACGCCTTCCTCAGGAAGTCTTTGACCCAGATCCACTGTCCTGGCTCGTAGGAATGTTGGGGTTCGTCACCTAAAACCGGCAAAGCAGCTTTCACCTGCAATTGGATATATTTTAAAGTTTTAGTTAAAGACATCATATACTTTCTCAATTGTTCATCGACCGCCGCAAGGTCCTCCTGGGGAGGAGGCTTGATTCCCACTCCCATAGGCCAACCTGTAAAAATGTAATGTGGGCTGAGGTCTGTCCTTGTCCCTTTTCGGGCTCTCATGGCCATCAAGTCTATTTGTTTTTTACAGTCTGATTTGCCCTTTCCACTGAGCCTCCACTTTGTGGATGAGTTTTCAAATTTATTGCCAATTTTGTGATTAATTTATTTACAAAATGTGTCCCATTATCACTGGACAATCTTTTTGGTACTCCCCATCTTGGGATAACTTTTCCAATTAGAGCTTTTGCTACAGCCGTAGCATCAGCTTTTCTATTTGATAAACACTCAACCCACTTTGAAAACATGCTAACAATTACAAGACAATACATGTAACTTCGGCATGGTGTCAACTCGAAGAAATCCATCATGATGTGCTGAAAAGGAAGTTCATTCAAGGAAGTAGCCATTTTTTTCATTTCAATCAACGTTGGTGGGAGCTGAACATAATCGGGCGCCAGAGATGTGTATGCAGTTAACACGATTGGCTGTTGATGTTTAAGTGCAGCATCCTTTGCTGTTCATTGCTTTTTCTTGTGTGGCGCATTTACAGATTTTAATTTCTGAAGAAAATTGTAGGTTTTTGAGCAATATAATTAATTTTGAATGTGTTGTACAGTCATGAGGATCTCCGTCATCCTCAGTAAGTATTGTAGCAATGTGGATGGATTTAGTAGGGTGCACCATTTCAATGTGACACTGGACATTATCAGCGAGACGTTCTGCCAGTGCAGCGAACGGGTAGCAGTTAAATGAGCCGTTCGGGACTACATTAGCAGAGCATGCACTGCATGTGGAATAAACACAGTTAAAACGTGGAATGCCACCAAAACCGAGCACGCTAAAAGCATTTAAACTCCTTTAAATGCAAATGAGCTGCTGCTCCCGGCATAGAGGGCGGAGCTTCAAGAGCTCATGTCCTTTTACCTCACACAGACGTGCACTGAAAATTTCAAAAACTTTTAGCCTTTTATGTTCAAACCGGAGTCAGAAAGATGGAGAGACTCAAGAAGAAGTGACAACATGTAGACAACATTTCTGAATGGTTAGTTGGTGAATTTATTTATCTTATGTGTAGTTATCTTCTAGTCATTGATTAGCATAGTCTGTCTTGATAATCTGTGTTCCGGGGGCGAGGTTTATGTAAATTTTAGGGTCGGTGATGTCACTAACCCGGGAGGAGGCTTGTGTATTCCCTACCAGCCATTTGTTGTATCCTTAAAAAGCAATTTCTTTAAAAGAAAATATCTCCCGTTGTTTTGATCTTTGAGCGTTGTAACTTTGCAAATATTGTTTATGCTCAAACAGCAACATTACACACTAACTAAAGTTAGAAAGTGAAATCATATTCAACCACCCCTTTAACAGAGAATGCAGGGTATTGCTGGGCTACCAATAAAATCAAGATCCAATTTTTTCCTTGGTGGTTTTTCTAAATCTGGCAACATTTGTTGATAAGCAGAGATAGATCAAAGGAAAGAGTTAAAGCCCAACTATAATACCAGTTTGGTGTAATTTGCATAAAAGCACCTTCGGAATTGAACACTTCAATACCATCCATCCATCTTCTTCCACTCATCCGGGGCTGGGTCACAGGGGCAGCAGTCTAAGCAGAGACGCCCAGACATCCCTCTCCCTAGACACTTCCTCCAGCTCTTCCGGGGGGATACCGAGGCGTTCCCAGGCCAGCCGGGAGACATAATCCATCCAGCGTGTCCTAGGTCTTCCACGGGGTTTCCTCCCGGTGGGACGTGTCCAGAACACCTCCCCAGTAAGGCATCCAGGAGGCATCCGTAACAGATGCCCGAGCCACCTCAGCTGGCTCCTCTCGATGTGGAGGAGCAGCGGTTCTACTCTGTGCTCCTCCCGAGTGACCAAGCTCCTCACCCTATCTCTAAGGGAACGCCCAGCCACCCTGCGGAGAAAACTCATTTCGGCCGCCTGTATCCGGGATCTTGTCCTTTCGGTCATGACCCACAGCTCATGACAATAGGTCATTTTTATTTCAAATACCATCATTTGAAATAAAATTGATCAATTCCAATTTGGACAATACATCACTAGCCATTAAATTTACAGGGCATGTTTCAGAAACCAGGAAAGAATGGGTCACTTGTTTCAGCTTGTTTGTTACCCTCAATGGCATAGTCAACTTATCAACCGATGGTATGCCAGATGAACCATATGTTGTTTGTTTTTAGAGCGGTCTCTGCAGTGATCAAAGGAAACCTGTGTCCACCAAAAAGGTAATCAAAGTCCTTTATCCTATTTATGGTTTCTCACATTTGATGGAAACCAAGAGCTGTTAGGGGAAAGAGGAGATGGTTCTTTTGTGAGGAGTAGATGGTTCATGTGTGAGATGTTGTTTCCTCTCACTTGGACAATCCTTGGCCCAGTATCTTTTTCACCACAGACATGACATGGTTCTGCAGCAGTTTTCCACTGATATAATGCCCCTTAACAGCCTTCTGGAGCCTCCTAGTGGTCTTCTTGATGGTTTGTGACCTCCTCTATAGCTGCTTTGTGTGTGATTGCTCCCCAGTCAACCTCATTCTGGCACTCATCCTGTTCCAAGCAGTCTGCCACCCTGGAGTGTCAGTTCCATCGGAACCTGCATCAGCATTTATTCTTATATTTCTTGGGTTAAAAAACATCTTCACCAGTTCCACGTACCTCAGTCCATTTCAAACCGAGCTTGTTGCTGAAAATAGCTTCCTAGTCTCGTCCTGTGGGTTTGGTATGTGGCATCGATTGTTCTCCGCTGCTCTGATAAACCGTTCCATCCCTTTTTCGGGGTCTGGAAGTGCAGCAGCCTCATTTCGGAGTTCCTCTAAGTTCCAAGGTTGCTTCATATGGGCCCTCCTTTCCAGGAAAACTGAAGCTTTAGCAGGTTGAGGGCTTCTTGACTCTCCAGTCTGGCCTTGTTGTTATATTTCTCATCAAGGTTCCTCACTGTGACACCTTTTTATCTGAAAGGAATGGATAAAACAAACGTCTCTTTGAATTTTCTCTTGCAATTTGAAACAATTTGTTTACCTCCCTCCATAGCAATGCCAGTGTCTTATCACTCTCTGTGTCATTGTCATCAGGTTTAATCTTTTCCTCATCATGGATTGGGCAGAAGGGACATTTGCTTCCTCAGTTGCAGCTGCCTGGACACTTTGATCAGTCAAAATTCTGTAGGGAGGGTGCAATGACTTGTGCAGGCCTTATCTTCCTCTTCCTGTTTTTGCTTTGTAGTTTATACAGCATTAAGGGCTGCAGGTTCTGTGGCAGATTTTCTTTGCTGTTTTTGTTGCTCTGCCCCTCTCTCCCACTTGTTGAACAGGATCCAGTCTACCTGCTTTTGCTTCTTCAAAGGCAACTGCTCCAACTGTTTTCTGGTTTCTTCTAGAATTGAAACACTCATAGAACCGCATGAGTCAAAATACCCTTTTGTCAATTTTGACCACCATTGTATCTGTTCAATTTGTTCATTACTCAAATTCCCACTTTTTTTTTTTTTTTTCAAGGGTCCCCTCGATTCAGGGACCGTGTCTGGTTTACCACAGCAATTCCCCATTCTATTTAAGCAATTCTTCTTTGCAGAAAGGAAAAAGATAGAAACTCACAATATTTTTTTTCCAGAGTGTGAGAGTAAGCAAGCTGTTCTTTGCAAGATGCAAAATAGAAAAATACTCACAATTATAGAATGATTGTGAAATCAAGCAAATTCTGGTTTGCAAAATGTAGAAGAAAAAAAACGTTGCGATACTGATAATTAAAAGCAAGCAAGTTCTTTGCAGAAAAACAGTAGTGATTGTGATATTATTATTTTTCAGTGCCTCAATGTATTTCCACAATTCTCCTGATTCCTATTTGAGTAGGAATTTGGTTTCTATACAAGTGTAATATTACAATATTTTCTTCTTGGTCACCCAACTTCAGACATTTAATAGAGTATTCATACTCCGTGATACAATATATAAAACAATATTAAACTATAATTTTGTTAATATTTTCTTAGGATGCAGGATATTTCTTACTCTATTTAATTCATATAATTTTATTCCTGAGATTCCTGGTCACCCAATCAGGAATAAATAATTTTATTCCTGAGATTCCTGGTCACCCAACTTCAGACATTTAATAGAGTATTCATACTCCGTGATACAATATATAAAACAATATTAAACTATAATTTTGTTAATATTTTCTTAGGATGCAGGATATTTCTTACTCTATTTAATTCATATAATTTTATTCCTGAGATCTCAGTTCTGATTATTATTATTATTAGTATTATTAGTATTATTTCATTCAAACAAAGAGCAAGTTGTAGTCGATCTTACCTTACAAGTTCTTCGAGGTCGTGAAAGGATTTGTCCCTCCTCTGGCGGGTTTTTTTCAATGTGAGGAAAATTTGTCCTCTTATGATTTTAAATCAGTGATAAAAGGGGAAGAAAAACTTCCCGTTCCCGTCGATGAAGGGAGGAGATCCTCAGGCCTCCTGACTAGGCTCGCCAAGACTGTTGTGGAAATATTTAATACAAATATAACCAATTAAATCTGACTTCTTAATACAATACTTCCCTGAAGTATGGTGACGGCGTCCCGTCAAAAAACTACTATCACTACCTCAATCACGCATGAGCTGTTCCCTATCAGTCGTTCACGTTCGACGTAACGTCGATGTGACAACGTAATTGGGATCAATTCAGGGAGCCCTATTATCTTCGAGTGTCTACAGAACGAGCCAATGAACATTGGTGTGCGTGAATCGCGTCACGCGCCCCACCCCGCAGCGCAGGTATAAACAGGAAGCGGGGGCACGCACACATTGTCTTTCACTTTGGAGCCGAGAGGTTATTTGACTTCACGAGCGCTGCAAGAAGAGACTCTACAAGTTGGAAAAATCTTCTAACTCTGTTCCAGCTTTGGTGTGACGGCGCAATCAGCGGTGGCCGCGAGCTTATAGCTCACAACTGCTGTTCTCACAGCATTAAACTGTGTGTCTATGTGTGTCAGTATCGGTGGGCGTTCCCTGAGTTTATACTCACTACAGCCGCGGTTACCCCTGGGTGCCTCAGCGCGGAAAGATTTTTATTTTCTCTTTTTTTGTTTTCAACTGAAAGAGCAACAAAAGCGTGACCCTGCCTCCTTTTCAGGATGTCATTCCGGTCTTGCTCAACCATGCAGCCGACGAGCTCTCACGGCAGCAGGTGCTACTGGGAGATTTGCAACTCCACCCCAGGTGGTCCAGCTGATTTGGAGGCGCTTCGGGACCGCACATGTAGATCTGTTTGCTGCCCCGGACTCGTCGCGCTGCCAGCTGTTTTACTCCCTGACCAAGGGGACCCTCGGCTCGGACGCACTGGCACACAACTGGCCCTACGCACAACCTACGCAAATATGCGTTTCTCCCAGTGAGCCTTCTTGCACAGACCCTGTGCAAAGTCAGGGAGGATGAGGAGCAGCGCCATATTGGCCTAACCAGACCTGGTTCCCGAGATTAGTGCTCCTCGCGACAGCCCCTCCCTGGCCCATTCCTCTGAGAGAGGACCTGCTCTCTCAGAGACGGGACACCCTATGGCACCTGCGTCTAGACCTCTGGAAATTCCATGTCTGGTCCCTGGACGGGGCACGGAGGTTATATGTGACCTACCCCAGGCGGTAGTTGACACCATCACTTCCGCTAGAGCCCCCTCTATGAGGCGCCTCTATGCGTTGAAGTGAAACCTGTTCGTTGAGTGGTGTTCTTTTCACGAGAAGAACCCTTGAACTTGCTCGATCAGAGCTGTGCTTTCCTTCCTGCAAGATGGGTTGGAGCGAAGGCTGACTAAAAACAGGACACACTGTAAAAAAAGAAAAGTTGACAACTTAAAATTATAAGGCAACTTGCTGCATAGATTTTTTGAGTTGACTCAACTAATAGAGTTTAATCAACTAGAGATGTTATAGTTGAGTCAACTCAACTATAGAGATGTTTTAGTTGAGTCAACTAAAAAAATCAGTGCAGAAAGTTGCCTTATAATTTTAAGTTAAGTCAACTTTCCTTTTTTTACAGTGCATGACGTCACAAGATGCGGCCCTAAAAAGGACAGAATGCTCAAGCTTACCTGTTTTTTCTCATCTTTGGAGCTACATTGCCCATTGCAATTCGATACATTACAGTCTTTTTGCAGCAGATCTTTGTGTGTGTGCAATGTATCATTTACTTTTTTGATCAAGACCAAAAGGATCAAGACAACCAAACTACAGTACAAGTGTGAACACCTCCTAAATCGTCAGAGCCCCAGCAAAAGAAATCATAGATTTGTTAATGGAAGTTAGTATGTTATATATATTCCTTAAAACCCTCACTCAAAATTGTTAACAATTTCAGAATACTTCAGTTAAGTGAGTAGGTGTTGAATCTGAGTGATTTTATTCAGTGAAGGATCTTTCAGACCGATTCAAATCAATAACTCATCTACTCATCATAACTCAGCTATTCATCCAAAGAAGCGACTCATAAGTGTCATTAGTTTGGGAATTGGAATACACTGGTCAGGAGTGTTGTATGTTTGTTTTTATGTGCTGCCCACAAGGACAACTCAATAGAATGATTCTTGCTATTATTTCATGGTACACAGATTTTATTGCATCACATTCAATACAGACTACGATCTCGCATTCACAACTCAGGTAAAATTTTAATGTTTTTTCTTTTTTTTCTTTTGCTGTTGCGTTGACAATTTAGTTGTGTTTGTCACAAATATGCAAGGGGAAAAAAACAGCTTAAAACCAAAAATAGCAAAAATAGGCCTGTATATTAATAGAAAATAATGCAAGATCCATTTTCATGGCCGGTAAACAATATTTATGACAAAACATTTTCTTCCATTGCCAGGTGTGGCAAAAAAGTCGATTTTGGACTCTGGTTATGCTTATGTGTGTGTTGTTTTGCCACTAATGTTGCTTTCATCATTTTCCACATGCATAAATTAGAATCTAAGCACACACAAAACTCAACGAACTGTCCTCGCAAAAGTATTCAAGCTTCTGTAAGCCAGAGCTGGTCTTTTTTTTCCTACCTACACTAAACACAAAAACGAAAACATGCATTTTTCATGGGCTAAAATCTTCTACCAGGGGCAAAAATGCACTCTTCCTCTTGTGAAGATTAATCTTTAGCCTTGAGCTCTGTACCCTCTCTGAGATGTCATGTTCCGCCATAAATGGGCAATAGCAAATGATCACTCGCATCCAGTCCATTCTCCTATACTGAATCACCCCCTCCTTTCCTTCCCATCTCTCTCTCTCTCCCTCTCCTACGCTCAATTATCTGTGCTTCTCCTACATGCACTCTCGGCCTGATTATCTCACCCACTCTGGGGCTCCTTCACTGGGCTGTCCATTAAATGGTATCCGTAGCTTCTCTCTCCCTTCCCCCCACATACACTAGCACCAGCTCTGCACAAAAGCATCAAGGCCCAAACAAGCGCCTGGATGCAGAGGATGAGCAGGTTAATGTTCAAGTATAAATGCAAAAGTTTTGTACAAAAGAATCAGCAGAGGTAATTTTGCAGTGAAATCTCTCATGCATCCATTTAGTCTGAAATACCTGAACATTGCATTTTTGGAAGGGCTTCAGAGGAAAATGGATATGCTTGCAGATGCTCAGGATTGACAAGATGTTGCATGGAACTTCCTTTGTTTTGACATGCAGTGTCCCATCTCTTCTCTTTCTTATCTCTTAATTCTCCTCCCTCCCTTCCTCTCTGCTCTTGATCTCAAAGAAAAGCTTTTATCTTGTCAGTCCCATTTCAGTCACATCTTGAATATTACCTGTCGTCCTTTCTGTCTGTGTAATACATAATGCCACATACACAGACATGGGTGTTCACTATATATATCCAATACTATATGTGTAAATTTTTATCCATTTAGTTTTTTTCCATGGGCACTTTTGCTCCAAATTTATTTTATTGATTGATTGATCGATTGATTGATTTAATAAAATGGCCACCTCCTTTGTCTTGATATATCTAATTTTATAACATTTTATATATCCTAAATAAATAATATAAATATTATTATTATAGAAATAGAGAGAGTGTGTGTGTGTGTGTGTGTGTGTGTGTGTGTGTGTGTGTGTGTGTGTGTGTGTGTGTGTGTGTGTGTGTGTGTGTGTGTGTGTGTGTGTAAACTTCATACATCATAATCTTTCATCATAAACTTTCATAATATTTATCTTCGCTGATGCTGTTGTCTCCTTGGTGGCCAAAAACATGAAAAAAGCTTAATTAGTTGTGGTACAGATGATTCCATGGCTGAGGGACAGTCATAATTTTTGTGACAATGTATACATACTTTTTATATAATGAACTGAAATGGTTTGTTTATTTCACATAATTTAAATTAGTGCAGTTTTAAAATGTAATTTATCATGTTGTTTTATGGATTTTAACATTGAAAGAAATAAGTGATAAATGCATGGAAAATATTTTTACAAATTTTATTGTTCTTTATAACAAATAGAAAAGCTAAAATATGTTTGTTTTAAGAAACGTCTGGTACATAAAAGTGCCTGAAGTTGAAGAAAAACTCATTATTATACCACATGCCTACAGCAAAAGGCCATGGTCTGTGTTCCTTCCTTCTCGACATTTGAACGTTATTCAAATTCATACTAACGATGGCTTACTAATTTAAGATGCACATGGGATTGTCTTTAAATGATAATGTCATAGGGAGTGTCATTAGGAAGTTGGTTTTCATTGCTCTTTCATGTGGCTAAGCTAAAGGGGGAAATAATGTTCTTTCAGCGTGATTTCAAGCCGCAAACTAATGGATCTCACTTGGAGGGTGTTTTACTTTTTTCTTTTTTCTTTTTTTCTGGAGTGCAAAAACCTCTGATGAGTCAATAACTCTCAATCTGTTTCTCACTGACACAGTTTACAATATGTGTGGAATGGTTTTTATGACATGAGAATGATAGTGTCAGTGGATAGCTCTTTGTTGATGATACAGTAGTTATGCTGTGAAGATGCATAATCGCTCCTGTCATTCTTGCCAGAAAGCATTTTTTGTTCAGCCATCTAAACGCAGCCTGTATTTACCGATCAGAGCTTTTTAACTATACTAAGAACAAACTTTATTTTTTTATGCAAAAGATTATTCCTTTAGCCACTAATGGCAATGCCATTCTCAGAGAGATAAAATGCTTTCAAGGTTTTGTGGATGAACAATTCACAGTTATCATGTTAGTGAGGTTAGCAGAGCAGTAAAGTTGCATCATAAAGCTATTGTCCTTCTTACTACAGTTGCATCTGCTCCTCACAGGGGCTCATTAAATGACCGTTTCAGCACATGGAAAATGACAGCTAAAGCGCTGAAGAGTATTTGATTGAAAGGAAATTCTAAACTGTCCTCAATGAAAAACCATGAATAAGTCACTCGTTTTAGTAAATACACAATTGTGTGCCTGCATCCAGTGGAAAAAAAGCTGTTTTAGATGCAGTAACAAAAAAAACCCACCATAGTTCACAAGGCAACTTCTGAGAATTAGGAAAAAATGTATGTGAAAGTAAAAAGCACGATTTTTGCAAATAAGCTGCTGTTTAGCCACACTGTGACATTTGTTTGTTTCTAATGTTACTAATGAGCCGTTTTGGTAAAGCAAAGATGATTTATCACAAAGACGTGATATATGTAATATACTAGCTAGATCTAGATCATTCTTCACTGACATGACTTGCATTAAAATATTCCAGACTGCGTAAACTTTCATTACACAGACTTGTACAGTCTTATTAAAGTCAAACTTCTTTCTAGTCATTATAGTATGAGAATTTCACTCTCCTCTGGAATAATCTCTGGCTAGATTTTTTTTTCTTATACCATCCAATTATCTCTGAATCCCAGTGGCAGGTTGTGCTCTCACCTGAATGTGGCAAAACCCCTGTCACTCTTCACCTTTTCCCCATCTCTCTCTCTCTCTCTCTCTCTCTCTCTCTCTCTCTCTCTCTCTCTCTCTCTCTCTCTCTCTCTGCCAGTTGCCCCACCCACCCCAGCCTTCCCTGCTCACTCACCATTGCAAAACTGAAATCCTGTTCACTTTACCTGAACCACAAACAAGCCTTGTTAAGGCATGTTGTGCCCAGAATAGATTTTGTTAAAGCAAAAGTTCACCCAAAATTGGAAATTCTTGCATTATTTAGTCACCCTCAAAACCTGAATGAATAGTTTTTTTCATTGGATGTAGTCAAGTCTCCTGTAGATAGTTTCAAAGCAGCTTTACAATGAGAAACAGGAAAATAATAATTCAGTGATGCAAGCATTCAATGATGAAAAACTAAAGTTTTTTTTTCTCCATATAGTGAAAGTTAATGGGGTCCAAACAACACTGGTCCCCACTCACTTTCAGTCACAGACCAACATTATGTAAAAAAAAAAAGAAAGACTATTTTTAGCTATTCTAAGGTTAGGGGTGATTGGGGGATGTAAAAAAAATAATAATAATAATTGCCTCACAATAAGTGTATTGTGATTGTCACTAACATTTTAGTAACTAAACCGAATTTTATTAGGTTTAGTGACAACGTTACAATGTTTACATGGTACAATTTCTGTTATTTCAATTCAATTATTGTGATTTGATTTAATATTGACTCATTTGGATAAATATTAGGTACACAAGATAGGCATTAATTTTTCTCAAGAAAAAACAACTCACCTAAAGCTGTAAACATACAGAGATCCCTATCAGCTGGCAGTATTATTTAAGGTTAAAAATAACTCAAATGAAATATAATGCGTTTTTTTATTATAATAACAACTTTATTTAATGATATAAGTAAAAATATAATAAATATGTACACATATTTAGCAAAATACTCTCTATAGCTCTTTTTTTCTAGCCAACTAACGTGCTATAGCCTATTATGGTCATCATATGGCTTTCCTGAGGTAAATGTTATGTGACATAATTGTTCTCCAGCTGTTTTATTGACCCCTTTGTTTGATTGATTGGTCGATATTATGTATGAGGAATATACATTTCGGTAAGTTGTCTACTGTATCTTTCAACAGTGTTCATCGGTTCACGTGTCTGTTCACGTGGGATCTGTCACGTAACATTTACAAGCGCCAAAACGGTATTTATGAATTGAATTTGAATTTCGTAATAAAATTGACAGAATCTGAGAGCTGAGATTTTTTTATATCATAAGTAACCTGCTCTGTCTAGTCTGTCGGTCTCCGTGTCCTCTTTGCTTCGCGATTTTTCTGTGCGTGAGAAAATGGATGTGTGGTGTGAGAGCGTGTGAAAAGTGTCAATTGCGTGAGTCTCACGGTGAATGCGTGAGGGTTGGCAGATCTGCAAAAAAGATACTGAAGAGATGGAAGTACACTTTGAAAGTCTATGCATTTGGCTGTATGCGTACGCTTAAGCGTTCATGTCAACGCTGATACTTTGTGCTTTTTTGCCTTGGAGAACAACAGAAACATTTATAGAGATATAGCTAGAATGGCATTTGTACATAATGTACAAATGTACATTTCTGTGAGCACAGCTTCTTTTAAATGTCATGAGCACAGCCAGGCACATATGTTTTTTTAACATGATTATGAAAGTTAATGTAATTTTACAGGCAGCTGTTCCCATTTAAAAGGTGATATGTGTAATTGTTTTGATGTTAAAATACTTTCTCCTATCCCAGCTTAATATGGAAGGACAACTATAAGTAAGCCGTTTATCGGTTGATTTCCTTGAAAAGTGTAAACACTGTGGCATTATCAAAACACTGGCTCAACCAATTTTGTGAGTTTGGGGCGTGGCTAACTGTTTGACTGACCAATGGCATACATGGACGTAAGTTTTGGTAACCAGTATTTCTGCAACTCTACAAAAGATGATCTTCAACATGCAAATGATATTACCACAATAATATGCTTAAATAATAAATATTGGAAGATGTTTTGTGTTGTAAGCTTTTCCACTGTAGTTACTGATCTAATTTCTTCATCAAACCAATCACCTCTCGCTCTTTCTCTCTCTCTCTCTCTCTCTCTCTCTCTCTTTCCATCAGATGGAACTTCTTTAATCAGATCTCTTTAATCACAGATATGAACTTTATCATCATAAGCTCTAAACATATTTTATTTTTAACTTCAAATTAAGAAATATGCATTGAGGCCTCTGCACTCCCAAAGGGCTCATCATTTTAATTTTCTAAACACCTCAGATTACATCAAGACTACACGCAGGCATGTAAAAATCTCCTTGGGACGTGTCATTTTCTCTTTCTGTGCTGTGCGAAAGATTAAGGTCAGTTAGCAGTGTGATCTCTTTGACGAGATCTGAAGGTGCAATTCCCAAGACCATGTTGCCTCGGAAGTTCCAAACACTTTTTTTGAGGATCCCGCCAGAACGAGACTAGTCAAACAATCGACATTAATAAGCCCCGTCTTACATCCTGTCCACACTAACAACACTAATTTGTATGCGAGGGATTGGCAGACACTTTTGTCTGAGCTGCTTTGAGAAAAGAGGATTAGTGAGTTTGCTCTGCTTTCATTTTTCTAGTGTTTTACTGTTGAAAGACTGGAGAAACTGGAAGAACTCTCTTGCTATATTACCATCCCCATTCGAGACACGATACCTGAATTCACCCAAAAATCTATATGGTTTAATATGAACAATTATCATACAGTATTATACATGTTTGGTATCATTTGAAATGTCTCAGTGCGACTGGTACAAAGGTCTCATTCCCACCGAAGTAAACCAAAAAGGTAATAAAGTGTGGACAGTTTAGAGATATCTTGTTAACTGCTATGCCCCCATGTAAATCAACTCCTGTCCCCAGTAAGTCTGGGACAGTGATTAATGCAAATTCCCACTGTGAACTCATGTTTACATTTGAAAAGAGGTTTCTGCCTAGTATTTATGGAGATGCTGAAGAAGGCTTCTGGCGATTTGTAGCTCAAATTAGCCGTGATGCTGAGAGTGGCCGAGACTCTCATCATCATGTATTTTCTGATGTCATGTTCGGATCTTTTCTCTTTATTCCAGAGCATTTGATGTTTTGTATTATCTTTGAACTGATTATGAAATTGGCATGATACATTTACCTGACATAATAAATTGTTACATTTGATTTTATTCTGACTTGCTCTAAAATTGTTTTCCCAAGTAGATTAAATGGAATCGCATGTTACCGCAAAATCTGCATCAGATTAGTGACGACTAATATTTGTCACTAATTCAAGTGTACTTGGTTTGTAAAGACAAGAAATAGGTTTCCGTTTAGGACAGCAAAATGCTGCTTGACCAACCTAAATTTGGGTGTGTCTTACCTCTGTTTTATGTAATGTTACTCTAGTCAAGTGTACGGGGGAAACCACGGCATGACCAAACCAAAGCTACTATCAGAGAAGTAATGTTGGTCGACGTATATCTGTAGTAGTGGTCATGACCTCTGTCTAAAGAAAACGTTACTTTAATTCAAGTGTATACAAAAATATCTTTGATTGTGTAAGCGTGAATGCGACCATCTCAGGTATATAGCCAATTACCTCTGTTTAGTGATCAAAACTGGCGAGTTTGTGATCGTGAAACCCGCGCTAAACAGAAAAGGCGTGAGGACCTCAAAGCGACATAGTTTCCTAATATGAACGGGTAAAATATAAGTCAAGAGTTAAAAAGAATAACCAAACATTCGCTCACTTTTAATGATGCTCAGATATCATTAAAACCTTTTTCATTTATGGAGTCAGATGAAATAACGAGGTAATGCATATGAGAAAATGTATTTCATTTAATTTTGTTGTGTTGCGTAAAAGGAAAGACAGTAACGCGCAAAAACCTTCCCCGTATTATTGGAGACCGCCATTTGGACCGATAAACGGGCTTACACTGTCACAGAACCTTTTGAGCCTTACAGCGTTACCCTGGTGTTTCTCTCTCGTCAAAGTGAAACAGAGGAGGATTAAAACCTTGACTTCCCTCACCAAAGTGTGTTTTGAGGTTCTTGTGGGGGGGCTTTTTTATTATTATTTCCTGAGATATGTTTGCTAGCCTGGGTTGTTTATTTGTAACGGCTGTACATGTTTCCAATAAGATTAGTTTTTGATGGTGTGTCCTTTCTTTTCTTTGTTGACATTTGGATGATTGAAGTGGGTTTATTCTTTGGATGAATAGCAGGTCTTTTGGAGCACTGAGGCAGAGGTGTCGCTCACTGTCTGGGGAAAGAAGAAGGAAAACAGTTTCGCTTAGGAGACTTTTTTACAAACAGATATCAGATATTGTTTGGTGCCAGTATAAACTCGCAATCTATTGATACAAAGAGCGTGGCATTTTGACTGCAGCTGCATTTACACTTTTGGCACCTCCAAGGGTTAATCTCAATCACAGTTATTCAAATAACTATAATTGGATTTTTCAGTCATCCTGAGAGAAGAGCATCATTTGTTTTTGTCTTGTATCGGTTTCTTTCGATGTCTTTAATGAAGGACCCTGTGGGTGGTGGGTTTGTTTGGATGCCTCATTCATGCTCTCTCTTCAGCGACAAAGCAATAATGTGTAACTATTAGCTACGTTTTTTCTTCATGGCCATGCCACAAATAAGACCAACGAGAGGCTTTATTGTCTCACAATTAGCTGAATTTCTCTTGACCAGGAAAAAAAAAAAAGTTGAAATGAAGACAGACTTGGAGTTCTTGAAGTGTTAAAGATATTTTACGGTTTAGTTTAAATTAATGTGTGATGAGTGTGAGATTTGGTGTTTTATTCTGCAGAACAAATTATTAGACTTAGTCAATGATATTTTACAGATCAAGAAAAGATTTTAATCATAAGAAAAGATCTGTGGAAGTACCTCACTTTTTTATTCGATTGTCTTTTTGAGGACAATGAATATTTCAATATTGGTACATTTCAATATTGGTTTGCATTGAATTAATAATTCAACAATCTTTGTACATTGTAAATGTACAATAAATACAATGTATGTAGCATACTGTGTGTGTTGACCTCATATCATTTTCGTGTTCAGAAAGAATTATTATTTTATTATAAAGAAAGATTTATAATATTTCTTGACTTTGGTATATTTTTATATTTAATTATTCTTAAATACTATTCAAAGCACTTTGTGGTTTGACTCATACTTATTTTTATAATTAGTTATGGTGTTACCACTAACAATATAGACCTTATGTCAAATACAGAGACGTGGAAAGTTTAGAGTCAATTTTGAAGCAGCTTTATAAATAGTTACTGCCATTAACATAAACAGAATTCTTTTTTAAGACAGGATGGCTGAATTTTACACAATTGCCTGACAATCTGACAAGAGAAAGGTGCTGTAGAATACCTAGAAGGTTTACCTTCCTCCGTTTTGAAAGAGCATATTAATTGACAGTGAACCACCACAAAATTGGATTTTCATTATGATGGGAAAACTGACACTTTCAAAAATGCTTGTGAACATTTCATCATTAGCTTTTTGTCAGAAGGCAATTTGGCTGCTCCCTGGAGATTAACAATACCTCAAACACCACAAATCTTATTCATGAACATAACTTATTCGAAGGGCTTTGTCAGCTCCATAATGTGGGAATAAGACTCTAAGCGGAGAGGAGTGGGACAAGCAGATTTTCACTGAATTTCACTGAAACACTGAATTTCATGACTTTACACGTAAGAGAATCTGTTGTAATGATGACTTTAAGGTACTTGTCGCTGTGATCAAGGGGTCAGGGTTTTTCTGGTTAGCATGGCCCTCTCAGCCCCTGCTGGTAGATGCCATCAAAATCTGTGATTTCTGACAGAATAAAAACAGATACAGAATGCTACGTTACGTTACGATTATGTTACGATGTTATGCAGGGTCAGAAATTAACTTTTCTACTAAGGGGCAATATTTGCCCCCTGGAAGTAATTTGCTGGAGCATTTTCTTGAATTTTTTATAGTTTCCTAATTAAATGTATTTGTGTTGTTTTTTTATGTCAAATATTTAAATGTAATCAATTAAAGCTGTAGTCTACGATGTTGAAAATCGGTCGAGAAAGCCTGAGACGGATGGGAAGTTTTAAAAAACTCATCCCGCCCCTCCACACACACCCCTCCCCTCTGTGCTACCTGATCCCTCCCACCGGGAAACGACCTGAACAACGTCACTCAGTCAAGCTGTGATCACCGGTAGTAAACAGCGCATCTTGTTCAAATTCCGATCGGCTCGAACAGAAACCCGCTAGGCCTACTGAAATATATTCAAGCACTTCAAGAAATATAATTACTTTGACCCTAAACGGCTAACATTCCAATGCCGACCGGCAGCATAAGCATGTTGTCAGACTGATAAAAAGCTATTTATGTAACACCTCACACCATAAAAGTATAATTAAATGCTTACCTGCTCAACAAAAAGTCAGCCGTGTCAGCGTCGGTTTTCAGTCCCAAATATCCACTGCTGAGCTGATGCTACTTTGCTAGCTACCATAGACTGTCAGCTGCTTGCCCGCGAAATTTCATGTCGCAGGAGGGGGGCGGGGTGGGGTGCGGTGGGGTGGAGACACGAGCGCCACGTGGAGTTTCAAGTGGAGCGGGGGATTGGATGAGAGCAGTTGACCAATGTAAGCTGTCCGGCCGGACAGCTTACATTGGTCAACTTCTCTGCAGCTGTACACCCAATAGAGTGAATGGATTTTTTTCATTCTTTTTTCTCTTCATATTGTTAGGATTGTACTGTAGAACCATAACCAGCATCTAAACGAGGTTATTAATAATGAACAATCTTTGAAATCGTAGACCATAGCTTTAATTAAATCAATCAGACTGCTGTAGTCTGTTCCCTGTAAAATTTGATCAACATCAACGAAAGACATTGTTACAAAAAAGAGCCAAGGTGACACAGAAGCTGCCTCTGACATGGCATGTTTATTTACACTTACACAGACTGTTTAATGCTGCTTGAACATGGTATAAAGATATTTACACAATAAAATTGCATAATGTTATGAGATTAATGTAATTTTAAATAGCCTACATAAAGTTTTTAAATAATAAAATTAAACATTTAAGAACTCTAAGCTGCAATATGACAAATAATTATTGATGATTATTATGACCGCCGCTAGCGTAGCTAGCGAAAGCGGTCATATAGGGATTGTCAAAGTTTTTTTTTTTTTTTTTTTTTCGTCATCTACTGAATTTTTCGTCAACGATACCAGGGACACCGAAACACCGGGGAACATGAAATTTGGTGGGCATGTAGCCCCACTAGACTTTTACGGAAAAATAAAATATAAAATAAATTCATTTATGTGCACATTTAGTGACTGTACACTCATCGGCCTGTAGATGGTGGTGTTGAGCGAAGGGTTGCTGGTTTAGGATGATACTGTCACTAAGGTTGCCAACTGTCCCGAATTAGGCGGGACGTCCCGCATTTTGGGCCTAATTTATTTGTCCCTTGCGTGACCTCCCGTGTCCCGTTTTTTGACAAGCTGATAAACCACTGACTGATACAACAGCAACAGCAGCAGTGCTGACCACGACACTTGAGAATGATCACCGACACCTGTCATCATCCAATCACAGCTTTTTTTAATCACTGTTTTGAGACAAATCATTGTTTGATTTGCGAACATCCTCTGCCGTCTGGTCGCTTCCGCTTCAAGCCGGACTCGTCTCGCGCTAACGGTAATTTCCTTTCACTGTCCACGTTTTGATTTCGGCTAATCAATTTTGGCGAATGCAAACAACGTGATTATTGTTCATGAGTCTAACATCCAGCCACGCAAGAAAACATGTAATCTACCTGAGGGAATAATATGCTCAAAAAACATTTCTGATTATTATTAATGTTTTAAAGCTTTTAGAAAGTACATAGAAAGCTTTTGTAACATTATCTTAACTGTCACTTTTGATTAATGTAATGCATCCTTGCTGAATAAAAGTAGGCAATTACTTTCTTTATTTTTTTTCCCAAAAAATAATCTTACTAACCCCAAACTTTTGAACTGTAAGCCTAGTGTATAATGTTAAAAAAGCTTTCTATTTTAGATAAATGCTATTATTTTGAACTATGGTTTGTTTGTAATGTGACTTTTTTCATGTATGACATTAAAATTATTTTTAGAATTAAATACATAAATAGGTTAAGCAATACAAATGTGTTTATGTCTGATAACCTTTTAAACACAAACTTAACTGCAGCCACTGAAATGACGTACACTGTGTGATACAGTACAAATATTTTGAGTGTCCCTCATTTTCCTATAAATAACCACGATTGTCCCGCATTTTCCTTTTCTGAAGTTGGCAACCCTAACTGTCACACACACACATGCAGGAATACAAACAAACGCAAGCATGCACACACACTGACATCCACACGCACAGACACACACCCATACACACACACATACAAATCCACATGCACAGACACACACACAAACACACACGCGCACACACATGTACGCACGCATACATACACGCACAGACACACACACACAGACACACACATACACAAACACACACACATACACACACACACAGACAGACATGCACATACTACTACTTTTTTTAGGTATATACATAAACACGCAATACAGCCAAATTGCTCCACGTCATTTCTTTTTGTGGAAAGCCAGTGCAGGCCTGAGCGGCGGTCATATTTTGTACCGCCATGCGGTACATCTAGTTGGCCTTGATTTTAGTACTGAATATTAATGTCGATTAACGGAATATATTGCGGAATATATTTTTGTGGAAAAGGCACATCTTTTAGGCTCGCTTTAGTTTAATTGTGCAGGGGCTTTTTTTTTGCCCCGGTGGCTTGAATTTGGGTGGCATTTTTGTCTATTTTGTTTGCTTTTTTTGCCCCAGTATGGCAGTATCTTGAATTTGTCCTTTTTTTTTTTTTTTTTTTTTGTCTACTAACACTTTCTGTTTCTACTCTATTTCCTTTCTATTTATAAAAAAAAAAACTTGCTATGCGTACTGTGCTAGACTAACTGGGACTTGTCACAGCACTTACATATTGTTGCCCTTTCGTTGGTTTAACTGCTTTTATTGTTCTCCTCATTTGCAAGTTGCTTTGGATAAAAGCATCTGCTAAATGAAGATAGCATTTTTGTCTGTTTTGGTGGCATTTTTATGTCATGTTATGTTATGTTATGTTACGTTACGCTACATTACCTATATGTTATGTTCACATATTTCTAGAAGACTAGGTACTAGCTAAGCAAAAGCTTTTTTTTAGTATTTTAGTATTTTAGACCTCCTTGGCTGTGATAATCCACGACGAATCATTCTTAACACACATTTTAGTTTTTTCTAAGCGTTCTTTCATGCAAGGTTTATGTACCGCTTGCGAGCTTAAATGTTACTTTCACCCACAGAATTGCCTCGTGTAAAGGGCCTCTGTGTTGTTTCTCGTCTTGATTTTTCCCAGAGGTGGATGTATTTCTGACAGGACTGCAATGTAATTTGCACCGCGGCTGCCAGAGGGGGTCGTAGATAGGGTCAATATCCCAGCCTAATTTGTCAGGAATCATCAAGTAAGGCTGATCAATAATTTTTGACCCCTTCCAGAAAGGCTCAAACACAAAGGTATAAAGCACTTCCTGGCCTGAAGCGATGGGAGTTTGACAGCATCCATATCAAGCTAAAGTGCATGTGTCACTGTGGGGAGTTTGGTATTTATGCAGTGCTGTAAGTCCCACAGATAGTGTCAGAGTGCCTGAAAGGATCGAGCAATGGAAGAAAGGATAGTCTGGATTTGACGGTGATAACATTTGAAGGTTTGTGTGCGTGGAAGTGCTTGTTTGTTAGAGTCATTGTAGTTGTTGTAGAGACTGTCTGGTGCTAGCAGTCCTGTCAATCAATATGGCCTACAGGCCCAGCTACATGAATTTTGAATAAAAACAAACAGCTTCAGAAATAGATAACTCTAACGTACCACGTTTCATCTTTCATGAGATACAGCGTCTGAACCAAAAGCTTCCAGAGTCCAAACACACTAATGGTCCGATATCAGATAAAAACACAAGAAAACCTCTAGGCAAATGTTCAGCAAATAATGTAACTTCTAGCTTATCTTGAGCATACAGTTTGTTTGCCTGTGGTAATGGTTTGTTGCATTAGGTGGCTAAAAGCACCATTTCCCCGTCCTGCCTTGCAGTGGTGAGAATTGTTTGCAAAAACCATCCTGAGTGGAGGAGAAGAATAGAAATGAATAATACATATATTAAATAGATTTTTAGTAGTGTGCAGGTGATCTTTGCCACTCTTAGAAGTGCATAACACAACCAGTGCGCTGACTGAATATAGCTTACTCGTGGACACTATGGCTTTCATCCATGTTTTCCCAGGGCTGTGCACAATAGGGTCTTGAGTTTCATCCTCATGTAATTGACTCATATTTCATGTGTTGAGTTTGAAGTATCTAATGATACGAAAGCAATGATCACAGATAGAGCTTAAAGGGGCTGTTGCTGTTTAAAAACATGTATTTGTACATATGCTAATTAGTGAATCTCCTACCAACAATGCATATGTTAACTTCAGTCTCCATAAATAAAACATACTTTAGTATCTGGGCTTAGTGCATGACTGTGCTTAGGGAAATTTTATATTGCATATTAAATTCTACACCATTGGTGGAATTATGCTTTATATTACAGTACATGTTGCTTTAAATGTTATGCTGCTTTTATTTTTATAAACAAAAAAAAGTCTGTAAAATGGTAGTTGAAATGTCAAGCAGTGAAAGGAGTGTCATCTGCTCTGACATTACATATATATAAACTGTTCAAAAGTTTGGGGTCAACAAGATATTTTAATGTTTTTGAAAGTCTCACCAAGGCTGCATTTATTTGATAAAAAATACAGTAAAAACAGTAATATTGAGAAATAATATTACAATTTTCAGCAGCCAGTACCCCAGTGTTCAGTGTCACATTTTTCTTCAGCTGATTTGGTGCTCATGAAACATTTCTTGTTATTATTATTGGTGTTGGAAACAGTTGTTCTGCTTAATATTTTAATGGAAACTATGA
The DNA here is from genome assembly GCF_963993115.1 of Abramis brama. Lineage (NCBI taxonomy): Eukaryota > Metazoa > Chordata > Actinopteri > Cypriniformes > Leuciscidae > Abramis > Abramis brama. Next base: position 12,708,106 of record NC_139973.1, on the reverse strand, counting down.
TACTTTAATTTTCATTTTTCAGTATTCTTTGATGAATAGAAAGTTCAAAAGAACAGATTTTTTTTAAATAGTAATCTTTTGTAACATTATAAATGTCTTTGCTGTCACTTGATTATTTTAATGAATCCTTGCTAAGTAAAATAATTAATTTAATTTAAAAAGTCATAGGGTAAATCTGTCACAATTACACACACGCACGCACACACACACACACTTAATCTAAAACCACTACATGGAATATTTGTACTTTTAAAAATTGTCACAAATGTTCAAGTGAACTGCAAAAAAAAAAGATGTGGTTAAAAATGGTGAAAAGCTAATGGACATGTTATTTGTAACCAAGTGCAGTAGCATATCTATGCAGATCTCACAGCATGATTGAGAAGTGAAGATGTATTACAGAGAATCACAGACAGTTGCAGGTTTTTTCATTAGTTGTCTCTAGTTACATGATGAGGAGGGGGAAGAATGGACAAATCGACAGATTATACCAGCACTGGCTGATTCAGCAGCGAAGCCTTGTGTTACTGCTCCAATTCATGGTACTCATTATTTACGCCACCCATGGGATGCTTGTTGATGAAGGAGGCAAAGACACTGAATCTCCCATGTTTACTCCACAACAGATGTGTTTCCTTTTTGTTTTTCCAGAGGATTCTCAAAGAGCTTGATGACGTCTTTAGCACACTGCGATCTAATCAAAACCCAGTAGGCATAATTATGTGCTGGAAATAGTGGCGTTTAAAATGCAGCACAATGATCAATCGATACATTGGGTCAATTACAGGCAATAACTTCACGCTTCCCCGCTCTGAACAGGCAAGGCTGAGGATGAAACGTGCTTTGAGGGGAAAGAATGTTTAGGATCATTGAAATTTCAAAAGTAGACTAGACTGCACATGGCTATCACACAAAATATGTCTCTTTTTTAAGAAAGTCCAATGTGCTGAAAAGTGCACCACAAGGGAAGCGAAATTAAATGTATTTTTGTTGTTTATGCATTGTCTGCCGCAGTCTTGTATCAAAAAGAGTTCCTGTTGTGTTGGTGGTGTTCAGGTGAAGCTCAAGGCCAGAAAGAGACACAGTCGAGTCTTATTCACTACCAGCATGTCAGATGAACTCCTTCTGTGTACAATATTGAAATGAGCGTTTACTCAGCACAGAATCAGAAATGAGCTAATTTTTATCTCATCAGACCATCACACATAGTGTTAGGCTCTATTTATGATAATGCATTCTTGGGATTTCAAACCCATTATCATTATCACAGCAGAAACATAATAAACATTTGTGAAAAATAACAAACTCCCTCAGTACCTCAAGTTGTAGCAAGGTGATTAACTCAAAACTGATCAGACAGTTACACAGACACTTGACTTTCTCCAAGTGCTATTAAATTTTGACTCAAAGTGGCAGCTCTTTCACCATGTGTTTGTTCTGTCAATTGCTGTTCACATTGTAATTACAGGCGTAGAGTTTTTATTATATGCACAAAATTATTTATTCTCATTGGTAGAAACTCTTTGTACAGTGTTCCTATTGTTTCTTTCTTTCACTTTCTTTCGAAAAATGCCATGCCACTAAATACCATGTTTTATGGACATGGTATTCTTTGAAGTACCTCGTAAATACCATCATAAATTAATAATAGAGTGATTAAAATTGTAAAGGTCCCATGGCTTGAAAATTTCACTTTATGAGGTTTTTTAACATTAATATGAGTTCCCCTAGCCTGCATATTGTCCCCCGGTGGCTAGAAATGGCGATAAGTGTAAACCAAGCCCTGCTCCGCCTTTGAGAAAATGAAAGCTCAGATGGGCCAATCTGGAATCTTCCCTATATGTCGTCATATGGGGGAAAGGTTACCTCCCCTTTCTCTGCTTTGCCTGCCCAGAGAGTTTGGCCCGCCCATGATAAAATGAGCTAAAACTGCGAGCGCGATATTGTTTTTTCCACGAGAGACATCATGGCTTGCAAACGAGCGAAGCATGGCAGTGCTCAGTGTTTGGATGTACAAATGAACACAAAAGTCTTTTTTTAGTTCCTTCATCCGAGCCTCTGAAGAACCAGTGGGTTAATTTTATTTTCTCTGGAAATGCGCTGACACAACTTCCCAAAATTTTGTATGGTAAGTGTCATTTTTAGGCACAATTAATAATGGCAGAGTTCTGAATATAGTGGCGCTGGTTAGTGTCTATAGCTGATATTTTATATATATATATATATATATATATATATATATACAAGCAAGTGTTGAGTAGAGGTAAATCTTCAGGAGTAAATCATGGGTTATGTGTAACATGACTTCAATATACGTGGACATGGAGAACTTTGTCATTAAAAAATGAGCCAGAGTAACATTACAGTCTTCTCTAAACTACAAAGATTACTGATATAGATGCTAATACGGGCTTTAGAACGATAGCAAATCAGAGCAACATGAAAAGCCAACAACGTAGGCTAGCGTTAGCTACATGATAATAACTGTAACAGCATACATACCAACTAAAGTACCGTATCCAGAGACAATATTTTAAACTAACCATTCGGAGACGTCCTGCTGTAGCCGCTGAGTTGCAACTTCTTCAGGTGCTTCTCCATCCGGATCAGATTCTAGGTCAAACGGGAAAGCTTGAACGACTGCGTGTCATGAGCCATTGCGATACATCCACTGTAAACATTAGCGCATGGTACTGTGGCTGCAAGCTGGTCAAGGCCACACCCCCACCCTCCACCTTGCCCCGCCTCTCTCCTCCGCATTAGCATTTAAAGCTACAGACACAGAAATGGCACATCCTAAGGAAAGCTCATTGTGGGACTGCCTCGTAGTGGCTGTAATTCTGCACCAAGTCTGAATTTCGGGAAAGAGACTTCAGATACAGTATTAGAGGACCACTAAGGCCTATATAAAAGCATCCAAAAAGCATAGGACCTTTAAACAAATTAATTGCATGATATTCTGATTAATTAATCAAATTGTATAACAATGTAATTGGAATAAACACATGTATATGTGTGAGAAAAGCCACTAAACGGAGGAAATTCAGTGAACTTTAGAAGTGGTTACTGTATCACCACTTGTTTGTTTTATTTCCTTATCATTGAACATAAGCCTATAACTTGCCTACAGTCCACAGCAATCCATATTTGCACGTTCCGTCCATCCTGTTTTTTTAAATGTTGGTCTACATACATGAGTCAGATTGGCATCTTTATCTGTCATGTCTTGTCTTGCTGTTCAGACTGACTTCTTTGGTCGTGTTAAGTTAAAATTAATTAAGTTTGGAAAAACATGTCTCGAGACCCCTGCGTTCTATTCCATTTTGTTTGCGCTCTTTCCAGCTGTTTTTGAATTCAATAACGGTGTGAACACCCCCTTACTTATTCTGTGCAGCTTAATTATACTAAATGAATGTTAAATTGACAGCCCTAATGAAGAAATAAAGAAATCTTTCTCTCTTTCTCATACTGTTTCATTGCGAAATTCTGATTTCATGGATAAACAAAAAGAACTTTGTGCATTGCATTTAATTTACTCCAGTACCACATAAAAACCAAAGTATATGAATTAGGGTTGTCAGTCGATTATTTTTTAAATCAAATTTACTACATGATATTCATATTAATATAATTCATATGAATAAACCTGATTATATAACAGCATATTGACATACGTGATAATATCACATGTATCAATATTACCTAAAAAAAAAAGAAAAAAAGAGCAAGACCAACGTAAACAGGGTCATACTGTACTCCTAATGTATGGAGGCAGATTAGTCTCAAATATAAATCACGCAAAAAACATGATTCACAAATGCGTAGACAATTTCGCATGCATGAAACCTAATTCACGTACACACCAAAAAAATCCACGTGCGTGAAAAAAAAATATATATTCACAAAAAGCAATTAACATGTGCAAAATAAAATTATATAATCATAAAATACATTTCACAAATGCAAAACACAATTCGTAGATATACAACTGTGCACAAAAACCTTTGAATGTTTAAAATGTACGAGTGTATCCTTGCATTTGAATGTGCAAATCGTCATTCACGTACGAATTGCCTTAGATATGTGTGTGTGTGTGTTTTTGAGACTTTCCTGGCAGCATAACACTCGTAACACAGAGCAGTCGTACTCTTTAGCCAATCAGTTTTAAGCTTATCAATCGACCAATCAGTATCACGTGAGGGCGGGCCTACCTGCATGTTACGTCATCAGCTTTCGACCAGTTCATGGCTGAGCAGAGGTAAGTGCAGTTAGTCGTTAATTTCTGTGTTAACTGAAGTTAAAGAAGCTTGAGATCAGTTGAAGCAATAGTTTATTAACTGCTGTTTAGTCCACATGTGAATATAAACATTTATTTTTAGTATTGATGGATTTTCATGTCCTGTCCACCACACATTCAACTGATGATAATGTATGTAATGACGTGCATATATAGGAGACATGTTTTGATCTGCATATATTATGTAGTTTTATTGTTTCAGATTTCCAAGACAGATGATGTATGAAGTTGCAGACAACCAGTACTGTGATCTTACCATTTCTACTGTAATTCTTTGAAAACAGTCATGTTGCAAGCCATCCATTTTGACAGTTGTTTCAACAAGTGGTTGAAAGTGATGCATTGTTACTGTATTCATTTGTCTCCTGCGGACTATATGTACACGCTTTAGGAATAAAGCCTTGCTATGCATGCATTATTAAATGTTCTTGTAAGAATTAAAAGATTCAGACATAGTTCAGTTTGATGTACACGTTTTATTAATTTGAAAGTTTCTTAATCCTTTGGGAATAAAATATATAAAATGACTTGATCATGATTAATGTTCCTGTTACATATGAAGATCATGAACTGACAGTCTAAACTGTGAAGCACAATATTTGAATAGAGTTTACTGAGTAATCTTAGTCGCATAATCTTAATTGCCTCTCTATGATAAGTACCTTTGTCTTATCAGCATAAAATCAGATTTGCCTATTTTACTAGGCAAAGTAAAATTAATGCTTCACAATATTGTCCTGTGAGACCTTAAGATGACAATAAAAAACCTTATTTAAAAACCTTGACATTACAATACAGCATAAGGAAATGCATGTTGAATATATTGGTAACACTCTACAATAAGTTACAATAACTAAGTTAACATTAGTTCATGTATTAAATAACCATGAGCAATACATTTGTTGCTGTGTTTGTTAATCTTTGTTAACGTTAGTTAAAAAATACAGCTGTTCATTGTTAGTTTACAGTGCATTTACTAATTTTAACAAGATTTGAATTAAGTATTAGTAATTGTTAACATTAACAAAAAATAATAAAGGCTGTTCACGTGCAGTTCATTATTAGTTCATGTTAACTAATGAAACGTTTTAATAAAGTGTTACCAATTAAGACATAAATACAAAAAAAAAGTATAAAAGAGAATAAAGAAACAACATGAATTAAGATGTTCGTGACTGCTATCCAGATGTCACACCAAAGGCGAGTAATCCTGAAAAATGCAGGGAAACAAGTGTTAATAATAATTTAACATCATACACAAATGGCAAAAAACACTGGCTGCTCATTAAAATAGGTCTATTCACTATTTAAAGAACAATCTCGATGGGTATTGACTATTGACCACAGATGATTGTTTTGCAATCATTAGCGTGATTGTAGCTGTGAGAGCTGTCTGTACCTTCAGCTAAAATACAACAAAACAAGCATCATTCTTCTTCATTTTTGACACGATATGGGACATCTGATTACAACAACACTTGCTTACATCAGTGAGTAGTTCATAAACTATTGCTTCAACTGATCTCAAACTTCTTTAACTTCAGTTAACACAGAAATGAACGACTAACTGCACTTACCTCTGCTCAGCCATGAACTGGTCGAAAGCTGATGACGTAACATGTAGGTAGGCCCGCCCTCACGTGATACTGATTGGTCGATTGATAAGCTTAAATCTGATTGGCTTAAGAGTACGACTGCTCTGTGTTACGAGTGTTATGCTGCCAGGAAAGTCTCAAAAACACACACACACATATCTAAGGCGATTCGTACGTGAATGACGATTTGCACATTCAAATGCAAGGATACGCTCGTACATTTTAAACATTCAAAGGTTTTTGTGCACAGTTGTATATCTACGAATTGTGTTTTGCATTTGTGAAATGTATTTTATGATTATATAATTTTATTTTGCGCATGTGAATTGCTTTTTGTGAATATATTTTTTTTTTCACGCACGTGGATTTTTTTTGTGTGTACGTGAATTAGGTTTCATGCATGTGAAATTGTCTACGCATTTGTGAATCATGTTTTTTGCGTGAATTATATTTGAGACTAATCTGCTTCCATACTAATGTGCTGCTTAATTGTGCTAAATGAATGTATTAAATTAACTACCCTAATAAATATATAAAGCTTTCCTTCTTTTGAGTTAAGGAAAGTACTCCAAGCAAAGTTTTCTAACCTCCAAGTACACTCATCGCAATAATGATGCCAACCGGCTCAATGTTTGTGCGAAAGCAAGCCGAGGAAAACAAAATGTTTTTCATGTTTGTTCTATTATGAGGCAGGGAATTAGGTAGTTTATCATATGGAGAGCAGAAACACTGAAAGAGGACTTAAAGGGAATATTTGTCAAATCCAAGATTGGAGATGTGGGATTTACGCCAGTTTGCCAAGGACTCGGTAGAAGCTTAGGCCTGCGTGGAGAGGCTTTCTCTGGAGGCAGTAGAGGGAACAATAGGCCACTGATTGATGGTCAAGGACATTGAACCCTTCTCTCGAAGCCGGAGAAGACTAGCCTCCAGGGAGAAGGGCTGCAGCCAGCCGTCGTCTGTGCAGATTACCTGGAGATATGGCCACCCTCACATAACCGCCAATGAGATGATTGCTTTCATTTAATCATGTAAACTGCTGCCAGTGCTGTGTTAGGGAGTGATGATTCTGAATTTTCACAACAGTACACATCAAAACAGTTGACTTTACATTTGTCGAATATGGTTTATTTTATTAAATAATTAACCAACATTAATGATGCTAAGGGCCATCAGGTTTGTGCAAAATTCAGAATTTAAGAATTGCCAGTTCATGAGTTTGAATTTGAATGAAATTGGTCATGCTTCACACGAAGTTAAATGGAATTTGAGTTGGAATGACAGGATATGGAATTTACTAAATTATGTCAATTCAATCCAACATTTAAAGCTTGTCTTGAAAAACTTTCCTTTTTGACTATTTGACTTATTAATTTAGAGTTGGTCATTTATTAATGTTTTTTTTTTAAATAAGTATTCTATGCTCACCAAATACAGTAATATTGTATTTATTATTATATTGTATTATTATTATTAGTAGTAGTATTACAAATTTAAAATAACTGCTCTGTGAAAAATTATTGTTGGTTTTAATTAAAGTAAGTGACCTGGTTGCCTTAAAATTTTTAGTTCATTGAAATAAAAATAAAAAATTAGTTAATCCAATGAAGGAGATTGATAAATAAAAACTACAAATATTATGTTATTTGAACAACGTTATCTAAGTTGATTTGACAAAAGATAAAAAGTTGTGATAGCAAATCATGAAAATAATTTCAATTTTAATATATTTTAAAATGTAATTAATTACTTAAAAAGCATCATTACTCCAGTCTTCAGTGTCACATGATCTTTCAGAAATCATTCTAATATAATATACTGATTTTGTGCTCAAGAAACATTTAGAATTAGTGTTAATGTTGAAAATGGTTGTGCTACTTAATCATTTTGGCATAACCATAATACTTTTTTGGGGATTCTTCGATGAATAGGGAGTTCAAAATAACATAATTTACTGTATTTAAAATAGAAATCTTTTGTAACATTATAAATGTCTTTACTGTCACTTTTGTTCAGTTTTGTCATGGTGGTTGCAGGAAGGCAAATACAGACGAAGATAAGAAATCCAAAATGACAGGTTTAATGGTAATTCTGGCAAACAGACAATCAGGTAGCAACACACTAACCAAGACGGTGAACAGACAAGGAGTGACTGAAAAGGAAGAACTTATAGGAACACAAACTAGGTAACGAGCAACACAGCTGAACAGAATTAACTCATAATGAGGTGATCATGGTAACTAGGAAATGGCGGGAATACAAACAAAGGAAGGCATGTGACGTGAAAACAAACAATGTCCATGATAACTGAAATAGAACAGACTGTGACATCAGAGAGAGGGAATAGAGGGAAGATGGAGGCGGTTTGGGAGGAGGACGAGGATGTGGCAAGAGGCAGGTAGAAGGAGCAGACAGACAGATGGAGGATGACGACCAGGGCGGGACAGAAGGAGGTAGCATCCATTGTGGTGACATGGATAGTAGTGGCCAGGTGGAAATGACCCAGAGCTCAGCCATGCCGAATGCCCAAGGCAGAGTCGACGGCAGTAGGAATCTTGATGGTGATGGATTCAGGGCGAGGATCGACGGCGACAGAGCTTTGGGAGGTGGAGCCCACCACGCAGATGGACATCCAAGGCAGTGATGGTGCGCTGATGACCTGGGCGGCCACAACAGAGCCGCAGCGATGACCCCTCGAGGTGGAGGTGGAGATCCAGAGAGCAGAGGATGAGCTGGTGCGACCGAGGGTGGAGGTGGAGCCTGAGGGAGGGTGGAGCTTGCCGAAGCCAAAGGGGTGGAGGGCCGCAAAGGATGGCCCGCAAATCCGTAGCTGAGGCTTGGCAATATCCGACCCAGGTGGAGCCGACGGTCCAAGGGTCCAACGGAATCACGGGCTCAAGTGTCAATAGCAATTAGTAGAGGTGGCGGGAGAGGGAGGATGGGTGGGATTAATAGGACTGATGAAGATTCAGATACAGGTTCAGATTCAGATAAGTTCCAGGGATAAAGGGAATTAATCTCACCACACTCAAACTGTCCAATAAGTCCAGCCGGTGCTCACTCTCAGTGGCGGGAGGGTGGGTGGGGCTCGCTTCCATGCCCTCGAACTCCCCGAGGACTCCCATGGTGATGGATGGCGAAGTCAGCTCACACCCCTGGTCGGACTCTCCATGGTGCTTTGGCTCTGGGGCGACGTTATGTTCCGCCTTCCCATCCTCGGGTATAGGCTCACTCGTCGCGGCAGGTGGAAGCTTCCAGTCTGCGGGGGGCTTAGGAGTCATCGAACGGGGTGGTGACGGGCTGGGCACTGGGTCTGGCCAGGTTCTGGATCGGGGCCGTATGCACTCCAGACACCTCACGACGGCTTCCCTCCAAGTCAGTACGGTGGTGTCTGGGAGGTGGATGTGTTGTGGAAGTTCGCCCCGATCCAGAACAGGGTCTTGAGGGTTTCGTCCTCCAGAGAGCAGTTGCTGGCCAAAAAAAATTAATTCTTAATAAATTAAAAATAATCAGGGCTTTCCTGAGCCATGACGATAAATGTAGCCCTATTGTCATTACTAGTTCCTGTTTGCTACCTCAAATTCAATTCAAATGTAGGAATTGACTAATCAGAAGCCAGAACCAAAACTATCCATTTTATATTAATACAGTAATAATGGAAACTGTGGAAATAGTCGTATTATAACTGTAACTTGTTTTATCACAGCATAAGAGCGGCACAATGAGGGAGAGTGTTGAATGGAAGGATGAAATTCATTAAGCAGCTTAACGATGGGTCTTGTGCCAGTTAAAAGGAATGGTGGAACTCGAACTAGCAGCTGATTATAGGGTGACAGACCCTCTTTTTATTCTGCACTGTGTCACACCAACAACATTATGCCTTAAAAATCTTAAGCTGTAAACTAAATCAACCAAAACAAATGCACAATGGAGGACAGAGGAAGAGCTCTCATTTAATTGGAGTCAAGGACATTTTTACGGAAACTTCTGTCCGTGTGTCCTCGGTTATCATTATGAAGGATTATAATACGTGTACTCTTCATAATCATACGAGGCGTTTTGTGTGCTTTAGATAGAGTGTATAACCATGATTTAGACGCGCATGACTGATTACCTCCTGATCCGAAATTAATGAGGAAATTGATGCTCTTGGATCTCAAGATATGCTGTCTTTAGACGGTTAATCCACCGATTGTTTTTTGGTGTGAAATGTCATCTCAGTCTTAATACCTGCACTAACTTCACTCATATGTCTCTGGGACAGCCATGTTGTTGCAAAAGCCACCGCAATAACCCCTTTTCTCACTGTATTTACACACTTTAGACCTAAAGCAGAGTAATCACAATGAAGCCAGTGTCTGGGTGGGGAGGGTTTGAGTTAATTAAAATGGCAAGTGCAGTAACAACCTGCACTGTCACAACAACAGACTGATTTAGACGCAGTGGGATATTAAACAGCTCCCTAACTCACACAACGCAACCAGGCAGGTAATATTGGTGCTTTTCTTAATTGCTTCTAGTGCCAGATGATAGGATGTTTCTGGCACGACCCTGAATCATTGCTGACGTTACAGTAGCTATAAGTCTGATGTGGGCGGTGGAAAGAAATATACTGTAGGGACAAAGCCTTTCATCCTTTTCCGTTCACAGGCCATATGGCTTTGTTTGTTTTTTGACAAAGGGTGCTTATAGTTAGATACTGCAGCAGGTGCCTATAGCCCAAATGATTCTGTTCCACTGGTAGCGTGCACACTCTGTGGCTCTGGCAAAGGGGCCAATGCAGGATGTGAGCTGTTTCCATGGTTACCGGCTCCACTCTCTCTGCCTAGCAAAAACTGTGTCATTATCCGGTGCTTTGGATGGAGGCAGAATGAAGCCGCAGTGTACAGGGCAGTTCGCTCTTCTCGTTTCCTCCCCGGCCTGACCATGCATCTCACGCTCATCATCACAATTTGCATCATTTTCTATCTCATATAGCCATTTCTGATATTCTAGGCTTCCCATTGCACGTGGCTGTAATTTTTTGGTATAATTTTTTTTAAGCAACACTGGTAATTTAAAGCCATAAAAGCTGGAATGGAAGTGAAAATGGATGTGCGGCTTTTCATCTGAGCTTTGAGCTCCCATTTTTTGCAATTCGGGAGAGGACTTGTCACAAAGCAATTATTTTATCAACCTTCCATGCACAAACATACTTATTACTGTCAGATGTGCCATTTGATGCTGTGATTCAGCCTTATTGTGGTTTTGAATGCAGGAAAACAGTTCCCACAAATGAATCCATATCATAATGACTCTATTAGATGTGTATTTGCAAACAACAAAAGCATTGGAAAAATTGCTGGATGTAAAAGAAAGTCAGTAGTTCCAGCCAGGACACATAATCATGTGTGTGTGCGTGCGTGCGTGCGTGTGCGTGTGCGTGTGCGTGTGTGTGTGTGTGTGATGTACTAATCTCCTTAGGTAGGCCAGTGTCTGTCATTAACAGAGCTGTGAAATAAAAACTCTCATGAAGATGAATGCCTGTACACTCTCACACCTGTTCTGAAGCGCCTCTCCTGAGTACTAGACTCAAGTTGTTTTGCTTCGGGGACAGACCTGAAGGCTTTCTGCCATTGAGATCGGTGTTGACTGTGAAAATATGAGCATACCTAACGTCAGCACAGGCATATCTGTGGCGTTTGCCAAGGCAAGCATCACTATTATTATTTGCTCATACTTGGAGATTCAATTTTGCCTCGTACCATGCTTCGGACATGAATAATATATATATATATATTTTTTTTTTTACTATCGACCATTGAGCAACTGCATAGCAACATACAAAGAACCACCCAGAATACCTTAGCAGCTGCATAGCAACTCCCTGGCAACCACCCAGAACAGTGGCGTGCATGGGGGGGGCTTGAGCCCCTGCCTCTTTAATCGCTCGTATAAAGTCATATTGCGGTGCTCTCCGAACCGCAGTTTCAACCGAGGGCGACCACCTCATCCATTCCAACACCTCCCGGAACACAATATCAACCGAGGGGGAACCCCCCATGTGTTAAATATCATTCAAAGTACCTTAGCAACACCTCAGCAACCTCCCAGAACACCCTTGCACCCACATAGCAACATGCCAGTAGCCACTTGGTGTATCTTTGTATCTGCATAGCAATGCCCTGGCAACTACCTAGAACACCTAGCAAAGGATACAGCAAGTTGCTAATAACAGAGCATCTTAGCAGCTACATAGCAATTCCCTGGCAACCACCCAGAACACCCTTGATAAGGCATAGCAATATGCTAACGAATTAAAGTACTTTGGTGACCATCCAAAATACCCTTGCAACCACATAGCAATGTGCCAGTAACGACTAGGTGCAACTACCTAGAACACCCTAGCAAAGGATGCAGTAATGTGTAAGAACCACTCAGCACAGCTTAGCAACTGCATAGCAACCACACAGAACAACCTAGAAGCGTTATGTCAGCAAGTTTTTGCATATATTTTAAAATAAATCTTATGCAAATTTATTTTCCTATTAGATAAAACAGATTTGATGTGCTCTAGGCTCAAAGGTAATACTATCAAGTCTTTGAGATGAATTGTTATGCCCTCTTATTTTTAAGTACCCAGCGTGGTTTTAAAACAAGGCGTCTTATTGAACGACTCCTTCAGGCATCCGAGCTCGTCGTGAGTCTTGATTTGAGAGTGTGAAGGCAGGCAGCGTGAGCTCCGCTCGTATGAAAAGGGAGGAGGTACTGCTTGACTGAGACTATGACTTGCTGCCAGTAGTGAGAGAGAATCTGCTAATCAGCATGTGTCTCTGCTCTGTTGTTTACAGCACCCAACACCGCTCCGTATGGAAGTAAAGGATGCGCTGAAGTCCTGCTGGCCTGCCGGTACCTGATCCTGGCTCTCTCTTCTCTCGTCAGCGTTTACTAGCCCTGAGGACGGCCATACACAATGACTGTAAAGAACCCTTTTGAGCATTTACAGATCCTTTGACATTGCTGATGGCTGGATCCAATCTGGTACAGTGTGTTTGGAAAGCTGCAAGGGATTTTAATCAGCATTGCTTATGTTGGGATGGTAATTTTCTTCTGTGGTGTTTGTCATCATGTAAATACATGCAGTTTTAGGGGTTTTGTTTTCTTTCTTTTGTCTTCTTTTCTTTGCTTGATTTCCCACTTCGTGAATCGGTACACATTGTCCCCTTCAAACACTCTCAAATTAGCTGAAATCACGCTTTGGAAAAGTGAGGGTGTGTGACATTAGTGTCTTTGTTATTGAAAAAGGAAAGACACCCTAGTGTGCCACCTTGCTCTCCATGCTGGTACATCATTCACATACCCATAAAGCGGGCAAAGTGTTTAAATAATACGGTTTTTGGTGAGCTCATTTAAATCCAGTGAACCAAGAAACATTGTTTAAGATTACACAAAGGTAGATATATTGAAATTGATATCAAAAGTAATACAATCAAAGGTGAAGTGAACAATTGAAGAGCAGCTTTAGTTTAATACGCTAATGTGCATGGTTTTTCCACTGACAATGAAATATGATTATTCATTTTCTGGACCAAAACTGCAGGCATACCTCAATGGTTTAGACCTCTAGGCTAGAGACCCCAATTGCATTTAACTGAATTATGCAGAGTAAGATCATAAGCCTTTCTAGTTATTCTAGAAATACATGATTTAGTTGTTTTACTGCAGGAAAAAAAATCATAGATTGCACTCTCGAGATTAAAATATGCATGTAGTATGAGATAAATGTACAATTTAAATTTACATCTTGTAAAATTATTTGTGAGCCTAATTGTAAAATTAAAATGAGACGCATACAGTGGCCAAAAGGTTATAAAGTGAATAAATATGTCCCTTCTGCCCTGGGGGTCTTAAAAATCAGAGCTATACTATGAAAATATTCAGTGTTGCATTTGATGCTATATTAAATAAGATATCAAATAACAATAGCGCATAAAAGACATTAAGCAGTTGGCAGCTTGCAAAATAATGTAATGGGCCGATCCAAAGTCCATACTGGATGGGAAAGACAGCAGAAAATGGGTCATATTTGATGTGCACTTTGATTAAATGAGGAAATTATGGACAGTGTCTAATGGAACTTATCTGATGATGATTCATTGTTGTTGTTTTTTTTGTTTTTTTTAAAGATTGTTTTATGGTTGGATTCATTTGAACAGGATTTTTATAATGAACATATTACCTGCTTTGCTTCTGTCAGTGTGAAATAGTTTTGAATAGGGAAGCAGAAAAAAAAGAATATGCACTTCCCTTGTCGGGACAATATGAAACTTACAAGTGTGGATCCAAACATGTGAATTTACAAAATACGTATGCAGTATGGCATAGTTTACAATGTTGTCTTTCATTTTAGATGCCACAACTGTTGATGATTCTTGTCAAATGAGTAGAAGTTGGAAAAAAGAACCATTTGTAATCAAATAATCTACTTTTAACTCAGAGGGTGTGAACCAGTCATACGGTATAATAGAAAACGAGTCACGTGTGTGTATATTCGAAGAAAGTAGAATTCATTTTATCTTATTGGTAGAGCCAGTGTCTAGGTTTAGTTTAACCTCTACCCTAGTTCCCACACACTTGTTGTATACTAAGATGTGCAGAAATTATAAATGTGCTGCATGTCAAGTTAATATGTATGTTAAGGTGGCCACTTACCATAAATTGATCATTTGAGAACAAAACCAGTTTTCGAGGCTGCTTTGACTTAATGAAATGTGTTCCACACTACTGGACATCACAAGGCTTGTCTGTTGAGCTATGATGAAATGTTCTTTTCATGTGAAAGTCATCACAGAATAGTTTCTGCTCAGTGCGCAATATTGGGTCCTTTCCTATGGACTATATTTAGGCTATTTGGTTAATGCGTGACAAGCTTACATTCTTTTTGTCTATTATTTCTTGCACAAAATACATTTTGAAGGACAGGAAAAGTCATCAGACTATTTCATGTACACTTACAACAGATATATTCTGACATGAGTCTTTATTATGAGGTATCACAGTATCATATAGGTTTCACCTAATGTCCCTTTGCTTATTACAGACCTGAAAGCCTCAAAGATCAAACGGAGGGACGTTTAAATATTCATCGCTGTGTCATCACACCAAGGCCTGGCTCTTGCCGTTGTGATGTAAATAGTAACATTGCACTTGCTTGTCATAACCACAAACATTCATAATCCCAGATTAATATCAGTAGCTTTGAACAGTAAATACGCTGCATTTCATATCGACGTAAACTTAATTTTGAGTCCACTTTAGAAGCAAGTACTGTATAAAATGTGCCTTTAAAAGTATTAATTGATATGATCTGTTGCTATTCCATGTCAAACGCCATGTCTAAGCCTCATGCATTTGCCATTCATAACTAGCATACCAGACAAATATCAGTGTTGCGCAGTATTTCTTGCTTCCTATTTGATTCTTTCAGTCCAAACTAATAGCTGATCATTTTTTTAAACGTTTGCCAATTTTGAGTTCTGTAAAGATGTAGAAGTAGCACATGCTCTTTTAATTAATATTAAGAATTAAACATCAACAAAGAGCTCATTAAAGCATCATTAAAACTGCGTAAGTGGATATCAAGATAAAAAGGCTAAAAAAAGCAGACAAGAGGCATTCATGCATGCATAATTCTCCTGAAAGTTACAGCCTTTCAAAAGAGTCTGTAAATAACAGGCAAATGTGCTGCAAATTTCCACTCTGAACATCTAATGACTTGATAATCACATTCCTGGACATGCATTAATATTCAATGATGAGTTTCAAAATGGCTCGTGTCAGGCAAGCGCTAGTTGTTGACAGATCTCGCATGGTGCCGGTGGTCATGAAAACCCAATAGACAGATGCTATTTTCGAATGGGTTCAAATTACTGCAAGCAACACAGTAGGCCTATGTTGTGGCCTGAGGAGACCCCTTGAGTTCCAACACCTTCCTGAATCCGTCGCAGTGTGGTATCAGGTAGAAATTTCGATTTTTTTTTTTTTATATATATATATATATATATAAATCCTATGAGCACATATCAGTATAGAAAAGTTTTCGGTGTTGTGTAACCACACGTGTACAGTCCAAAAAGCCAAACATTTAAGATACTTCATCTCCTATCTTGAACGGAGCTGCTGGCGAGACAGAATGAGGGTGGTAGGCGGTATTTCAATGATTAAAAACCTGTCAGCTCCATCTCTGTCTTGGCCAGACTCTTTTGAAAGTCGGTTTGAGAGTGCTGTGTGTGCGGTCAGGGGAGGTGATTCTTCTGACCTGGCAGTTAATAAAATTCTTCCTGTGCCTTTGTCAGTTTCTGGAGGATGATTTTGTGGAGTGCTGGAGGGTGCTGCATTAACCAGCTGTGAGCGCTCACTCTCCCAGCAGCACTCTGGCAGGGCTGACAGTAATCTACATAAACCTCTGTCCTTTTCAAAATGCTTGCCAGTAATTGCAGTTTTGCAGTATTCTAATTGACTCCACGGAGCACCGTAAAGAACAAAAACCTATAATCCTTACCGCAGCCCATTTGGTTCGCGGCTATTGTGTTAAACCTTCAAATGATATGAAACTGATGACAAATGAACCGGCCGCCATGACTGTACGTAGCCTGTAGAAACATTCCTTGGCAAAATATTTGTCTGGATAATAAAGTAGCTGCCAAAACAAGAATGAGTGAATTCTAAAGCTTTTTTTTTCCTCGCCATGAAGTGTTTTGTCAACCCCCTCGCTCATTATTTTCACTGAGCTGGAAAATAAGTTAGCCAAGCACTGATGCAGTGGTTTTGATAATGCTAAGGTTTTAACACAGCTGTATTTTGCTAAGCTCTGTTTGAAACTGGCAATTGAGTCTCATCGGGAGAAGCGTTTACGTAAAAAACAAGGGATCAATTTAGAACGCAAGTCTAGGGTTTTATAAAAACACACTATTCTCTTGAATTCACTGTTATGTCTCATTAGATGTCGGTTGGCCTGGTAATTTGTTGCTAGCTGTTTTGAATGGCATGGGTTATTTGTGTTGGCACCGTTCATATCTTAAGCAGTTATTTTGTGAAGTGGAATAAGTCCACCAGTGAAACCACCAGTCTACTACTGAGTAATTGAGCACAGATTGAGGACACCCGCCAGAATGATCCAAATTTACACTAATGCTTTTTAGAAATATTTTGTGAGCTTTGGTTTCTTTTGTATACACGTTTATTTGATTTTGGTATCTTTTATTTTGTTTTGTTCAATTTGGTGTGAAATAGACATTGTAACCATATTGGGATGGCTGTACTTTTATTTCCTCAACTCTTGAAGCTGAAATTTCTGTGATGAGAAATTTGAAATGGTCATCTTTACTTACATGTGTATGGAGATACTTTAGCCACCAGGGATATAGTTGTATATTTTAGGCTCTAGATCACTGGAATGACATATATGGCTTTAAGTGGCATTGATATATATTGATATTTGTCAAGAAAAAAAAAGAATCATATACTTTAATTACTTTAAAGCTTACATTGTGTATAGCACGTATGCAAGTTCATTTTCATCATGTTTGATGTAATTTTGTAGCAGTGGTTTGATACTAATAAAGTTGGAAGTTGGTGATGGAACCGTGAAATGTGCTTTACATGATACTTAATGAAATGTTATTTTAAAACACTGTACCTGAAAAAGTCATCTGCATATGATATAATTAAGCAAGAACATGAGATGGTGTGTTTTATTGCATATGAAATAAATATGAATAAATTTAAGATAAATAAAATGAATCTATAGACTTGTATGCCAAAATACTACGTCCCACAGTGAACGATAATGCACCTTAATAAAATGCAAGCAACTATTCAGGCACCATATAGACCCTTTAAAGTGCATTTACACCCTGATGCTGGTCTATAGTTGACAATTTCCTCTAATTTTCTCTCTGGCTTTCATAGTTTATACTTTCATTCCTCATGCTATAGCAGTATTTTTTCTGTCTTTCATGCTAGCCTTCCTCGTTTGGTTTCTAATCAGGAACATAATGTACTGGGGAGTCTGTTGAAGTTTAAAGAGTTAATCCCTGTCTATTTGAGTTTCCATGTCAGTGGTCTATGACCTGCTACACTAGAGTGCCTCATGGGAGACAGCGTTTTATGTGTGCTGGGAACAAGCTGATCTCCTGCTGCACTAGATGAAAACCCCAAATTGCCAAAAAAAAGACCATTCCACAGTGACTACATTTGGTTACATCATGTACAATTCATGTTTATAGAGTGCATTCTACACAAAAAAACCCCAAACCTTTCACCTTTTGTGGTGAAAAACATTGTGTGAGAGCGGTCACGGAGTGAATCATACTCAGAGTTTAGTGGAAATGATTTAGTACTCTGAGTCTGTCAGCCTCCTCCCACATCCCCATGACAGATGTCCACACTGCAGCATATTTATCTTTCATTTGGAGATCAGGCCAGGTCATTTTCAATGGCCCTCTTAAAGCCTCAGTTAATGGCCCACATCACAGTGTTCTTTCAACTTCAAGAAAATGCTTCACTGAATAGAGAACACCAGTTAGAGGAGTTGTAATGCTGCAGTGATTTTGTTTTGTATTTGTTTAAAAACAAATTGCACTGTGTTTCAAATTTTGCTGTAGTATTTCTATATTTAACTGCTACAAATTAAAGTGCAAATATTCCACTTGATATCCCTTTACTAGGGCAAGTTGTAACACTAAGAGAAAACATATACACCAGTTTAAACTGTGTACATGAATTGTAAAATATATATATATATATATAAATAATTATTTAAGTTATTAAATTAACTAATTATGATTAAATCAAAATGGTAAAACATAGAAATCACTAATTCAAAAATACTCATGAGAGTGGTGGTCATCATGTGTGACAGTGATTTCGCCCTGTAGCTCATTACTAATTGGCTAAACTGATGGTGTTGTTGCAACTTACTCAGTGTCTCCCCTACTAAGTACAGCTCCAAACCTACAGTAGACATAGATCAGTGATCCTCTGCTGTATTTAAAATCAGTAATGGACTTATTTGTTTTTTGACATTGAGTATGAAATTGTGTTCAACTCATTGCCTGTGTTCTGTCAGAGGGGGTGAACAGAGGACTAAAATGCAGAGGATTTTTGAACACAGTTTATTAAACTTTGGTAAAATAAAAAAACAACAACCTCCAAAGTAGCAACCCATATGAACAAAAATGAGAGGAATTGTCTGGGAGCTCCAGCGCTGTCCATACAGTGCTCAGTAGACAGCATAACTGTGGAGACCACCCGAGATGCAGCGCTTACACAGAACAAGAAACAAGACGAGACCGAGAGAACAGCGAGGGCAACGATCAGCTGTCACTCCTTGTCTAAGCGTCCTGGACACAGCAACGAGCAGAGGTAAGACATAGATCACACACAGAACAATGCCACAACACATGAGACGAAGCACGTAAAGATCTAATGACAAGAAGGGCAGACACAGCAGAGATTATAAGAGTAGCGGGAACAAGCAACAGGTGAGAGAAATCAGCTCGTGATCTGTGCGCACCCTTGCTGCAAAATCAGCCCTGATTGCTCAGGTCATGAGCTGCAGAAAAAGACAGGACAACACAGAAAACGGGGAAGCCGATGATGCACTCTGAACTATGACAGCTCTTGCCCGCAGCACAAATCGAACAGGTCGACATGAACTGACGAGCCTCCATCGCCATGGACGGCCACCAAAACCGCTGCTTGGTTAACATACAAGTACGAGTCGCTCCTGGATGGCAAGCTAGTTCGGATGAATGACCCCACTGTAGGATGCTAATTCGGATCGATTCGGGCACAAACAACAGGCTCTCTGGGCACCCCGCGGGAACCATGATGTTGCGCAGTGCCGTGCGGACTCTGGACTCCACCCCCCAGGTGAACACCACCCGATCGGGAGTCAGAATAGTCACAGGGAGGGTGGATCTTGCCTCTGCCTCAAAGATCAGAGACTGATCAGAGACTCAGGCCACCCTACTTAGGTGGTAGGAGATGTTAAACCTGAAACAACCGAAAAACAGTGCCTAGCGAGCCTAGCGAGGATTTAGCTGTTAAGCAGTGCGGATGTATTCTAGGTTTTTATGATCAGCCCAAATGACAAAAGGGACCCCTGTGGCCTCTAACCAATGGTGCCACTCCTCCAGCGCCAACTTAACAGCCAGTGACTCCCTATTCCTGATGTCGTAATTCTGTTCCGAGGGGGTTAAAGATGAGAAAAAAAGGCGCAGGGATGTATTCTGCCGTCCGAAGGTGATCTCTGAGACAAAGTTTCCCCCACTCCCACCTCCACAACGAACTGACAAGATGGGTCAGGAGTAGCAAGGATGGGAGAACAAACAAAGCTCTTTAAGTTTGTAAACGCAGACTGCGCCTGTGGCGACCAACAGAAACGATTTCGAGTGGAGGTGAGATCAGTCAGAGGAAGGGCAACCTGGCTAAAATTCCAAATGAACCGCCTGTAAAAATTGGCGAACCCCAGTAATCACTGGACTGCTCTACGACTATCTGGGGTGGGCCAATCAGCAACCGTTTTTATCCATTCTTATACCCTCGGGTTAAAGAATAAATCCCAGGAAAGGAACTGACCATGTGTGAAACTCGCACTTCTCCACCTTGGCGAATAAACGATTCTCAAGCAGCCACTGGAGCACTCACCTGACGTGCTGGACATGGTGACACTCATTCTGGGTGAAGATCAGGATGTCGTTGAGGTAAACAAATACAAACCGGTCAACCATGTCTCTGATGAGTGATGAGTGCCTGGAAGACCTCCAGGGAGACCAAATATTCAAACTGCCCCGTTGGGGTGTTAAAGGCGGTCAGAAAAAAGGGAAAAGCCGATGATGCACCCTGAACCGTGTTTGGGCAATGTAGAAATACATTTTCTGGCCTTAGTTTCCAATGTTATGATTAATGATTAATTCATGTTTAAATTTGTTTGATCTAATGTGTCGGAAAGTCAGAATATTATATTGTATTAATTTGTACAATGTCATTTGTATGGAAATTTTGGAATGATTGAAATGGAATGATTTTTCGAGAAAAATCAAGCATGAAGGTCCACCCCACCCCTAAACATAACCATATTCTGAAGCATAAGCAGCTGGTAACGTACGCATGAGATCGTACAAATTCTTTTTAATTAGCCAGCAATTCGCCAAAAAGTAAAATAGTTATGAACTGCCATGAGAGTGTTTTTCTATAAATGTAAATGTTAGCCGAAAAAGTACATTTATTTTAAATAATTTACATTTATTTGCAGTAATTTATTTGATATCATTTGAATATTTTTATTAGAATTTGCAAATTAAATTTCTATATATATATATATATATATAAGAAGGCTATATATTACTGCTGTCAAAACGATTAATTGCGATTAATCGCGTCTTAACATAAAAGCTTGTGTTTTCGTAATATATGTGTGTATATATTTATATATATTATATATACGTCTGTGTGAGTGTGTGTATACTGTATATATACACACACATTTATGCACATATATATGTGTGTGTGTGTGTGTGTGTGTATGTATACGCAGACACGCACACACACATATTATGTAAACAAACTTTTATATTAGATGTGATTAATCGCGATTAATCGATTTGACAGCACTAATATATATATATATATATATATATATATAGTCTTGGGGGGAAAAATCTGGTTACCCTACTCTTGATCATCTCATGCATTAGTGACATTGTAGTGACATTATAAATAATGACAGAAATAATTCATTATGCTGATTTGACTTGGAGCTTGAAGAAAATGTGCTGAAAACAAACCTGAGAAAGTCTCTCGGAAACATCTTTCATTGGTCTCTAAGCACAGAAGATAACACACTCACACAAAAGTTCCACTGGTTTGCACAATTTCCTGATATCTTTGTGTTTCAGAGTCTCGTGCTCCTCTTATCTATATACAGCTGTCCTCTACTGGAGGTTCTTACAGGGATGTTATTTCTGCAGAGGACTAATAAGATTGAATTGGTGTGAGTTTGCTTCTCGTCGATCTTCTCCATGTGCAGACGGAGGGGGAGAGAGTGGCAGGAGAACACCTGCGAGCGGATTAATGAGGGAGAGACTGCTCTCCGAGCTGCCCATATACTCTCGCTAATTAATCCTGCTGGTCATTAGCACTAACGGTTAGCTTCATTCAAATACCAAGCATTTTATGTTATCTCTATAATGAAACTTGCACTGTAAAACTGCCTTGATTAACATATAGGCTGAAATTATGAGGGCAAAGGTTGCTCTTAAATATACAGTTTACCCAAAAATAAAAATTCTGACATTATTTATTTATTAGTTTTACCTGATTTACTCTGCTATTCTACATTTCTTGGGGGGAAAACAAAGCTGCATAAAACTTCAGGTAATTCAGTTAACAAAAAACACAAAAGTGGTCCATATTATAAGTCTTCTAATGCCATATGATAGCTTTGTGTGAGAAAGTGACCAAATTTAAGTCTTTATTCAATTAACTTCACTTCAAGTGAGCCGTTAACTCAAGAACATCTTCAAATGAATCAATGATTCAGTAAGTTGACTTGACAACTGAATCAGAGAAGAAATCATTGCTTTGTGCCTTCCTTTTGAATGAACTGGTTGATATGGTTCACAAATTGGACTGAACGGTTCATCAATGAATTGTTGGACTGATTCATTCATGAATCAGCGTTTACTCAATTATCTAGCTGCTGCAGTTCTCAAATTAACTGTTCACTGTGGGGGAATTTGTCTGTGAACAAATACTTTAAGCTTTGTATAAGCTAACTTTGCTTTTTTTTACATTTTCAACTTTCTTTAGTGTGTTATGTTGCTGTTTGAGCATTAAGATGTCTGCAAAGATACAAAGAAGGGAGTTATTCCAATGCTATCTCACAACCAAGTCGTACGAGTGAGTACGAGGTGGCTAATTCGTACGACCACTGTCTAAACCCCAGTGATGGGTAAGTTTAGGGGCTGGTCAGTAGGTTATTCGTACGAATTCATACGAATTGGGTAACTATGTACTAAAATACTAAAATATGTACGATTTAGCAAAAATCGTACGAGTGAGGTCTGAGGGAAACCTATTCTATTAGACCTCAAAAACAAAATCAAGACTTTGTAAAAGGGCATAATATACCCTTTTTTGGGGGGGTGAACTATCACCACAATTTATAAAGGGATTATGGGAGTTATCTGAATGTGAAAAACATGGCTATTTTTGTGAGTGTGCATGTGTGCACATTAGGATTTAAAAAGATCTCACCCTGCTACACACAGACACATACACACTTTCTGTCTTTCCCTATATGGTTGCCTTATTGCAACGCTCATGGCAGATGAGAAGCAACTCCACACAGAAGAGGAAGAATGAGAAAGGACGTGTGAGGGAGAAACTGAAGTGGTGAGGGAGGGAGCCGTCACACAGAGCGCTTCCTAAAATCATGTTACTGTGTCATTATCCCACCTCTGCTCTCTTCCCAGCAATCATATTTGGAGAACATCTTTCAGGAGCTCTCAGTGCCACAACAACTGGTAAGCATGGCTAATGGAAATTTAATCAGTGACAAGAGTGGAGAATCAGTCATAATGCATGTCAAACTGAATGCACCCCGATAAGGAATAACAGAGAGATGCAAATAGTGGTTAAGGGAGGCTTCGCTGACAGACTGAAAATACCCTCATTCTTCCTGCAGCAAGCGCCGATGGCTGTTTCTTGTTTGTGAGTGTTTTATTTAAAGCCTGATTTATGAATGTTTTTTCATTGATTTTAATGCCACAAAAATGAGCACTCCAGCAAAACCATAAGGCACAAGGATGCAAATAGCCCTGTTTATGTTTTTTCATTATAGCAATAAGAGCAAATCTAATTAGGACGTCAAGATTTTAAGCAGTTATTTCTTGGCTCCTTGTTTGTTTGTTTGGTTTTCATTTTTCATACTTTCTCCAGGCAGAACCTTGTAAGATTAAACCAATAAATGGCTTGCAAAACTTGGGGTTAAATTGACTACACATGACAAAACCTATACAAATCCCTCTTATCCCATTTCAACTTCCCCACTGGTAAACAGAGCGCTATCTTGTTCCACCAAAGAACTGCCATGAGCAAGACGGCGTATAAAACCGCAATCTACAAAGGAACAAAACTGGGATGCTCCACCAGCCCACCACGCATCCTCCGTGCTTCAACTTACCCATGAAATGGATTTCTTAAGGCTCGAAGCATGCAAACACTTCACACGAGTTTCAAATCAAGCTTGCATGATTGGCATTTAACCCTCTCTGTTCTAATGCTTTGGTCCTGAGAGTCGTGGCCTGTATATCCAATAGGTTTCATTTGGACAATAATTTGCAATATGTTAATCGCATTAATGCTGATGTTTGCTTGTAACTTATGTCATGATGTAGTACTGCCTGTTAAAATATATGGATATCAGATGTGTTTGTATCAGTTTTGGGATATTTCTGCTTTACTGGAGTATTTATGTTAACTTTCTCTATTACTTCAGTTTTGAAAATACAATTAATAGGCCCTAAACTCTCTTTTGAGACCCACCCATTTTCAACAGCGAACTGCAAAAAAAATCACAGTGTAAATTCGCAATCCAATTCAATTCCCAAACAGTTCTTTTGAATTGCATATTTTGATCAATCTGATTATTTTGAATCTGAATACCTGTTCACAAAGAACAAGTCTGAATTATTAATTTCACCAATCAAAAACACACACTGGACAACGTATCACTCAACAGATCTCTCAACTTGATGTCACTGGAAAATGTCACTATTTTACGAGGTGACTATTTGACTACTCATATGAGTATGAGTTCATATGATGTGAATCATACAAAGACATACTGTGGCAAGTAGGGCAGGCCGAGAGCCGTGGGAACGGAGTGAGGGCGGTGGCACAAGAGTTAATGAGTGCCACCTGCGCCACACTGGTCTCGAGTCCCATGGAGGAGATCTGGAAGGATAAAAGGACGAGTGACGAGTTGCTTTTTTTTGTTGTCAGTAGTCGTCCATGAGGGGCTGCCGCTTTACTTTCGTTTTGTTATATTTATTTTGTGAATAAAGTTATGTTGTCTTCCCTGAACACAAACCTTTGTTACACATACGTTTTTAGAAAAGAAGTTAGAATGAAGCTCAACCCCTAAACATAACCATCACTGTGGTATGGCAGGCCATTTTAGCTTAAATTTTTACAACCGTTACTTGTCGTAATTGCATTTTTACTAGTAAAAAATTTAGTTTGAGATCTTTACAATTCTGTTCGTACTAGTAACAATTACAATTAGAGAGCTCTCTAGTTCATTTATCACTAGTAACAATTATGATTAGAAAGCTCTCTAATTTATTTATTACGATTAAAGGGCTCTCTAACTCAGTTATTTCTAGTAACAATAGTGATTAGAGAGCTCTCTAATTAATTTATTAATGGTAACAATTATGATTGGAGAGCTCTAAATAAATTTTTACTATTCATATGCGATTAGAGAAAATTAGAGAGCTCTACAATTGAATACTTGCTAGTTACAATTACTATTAGAGAGCTTTCTAAATCAATTATTACAGTAAGAATTCCAGAGAGCTCTTTAACCCTTCTGCTCACGTCTTCATCTCACGACTCTCTGCTCTTGGTATTTCTGGAACTGGCCTATCCTGGTTCACTTCCTACCTGTCTGACCGTCAGCATTACATCTCTATTCGCCAGCTAATTCCACTACTGCCCCTGTCTCACATGGTGTTCCCCAGGGTTCTGTTCTTGGACCTCTACTCTTCATCATCTACATACTTCCTTTAGGTAACATTATCCGTCAACAGGGGTCAGAGAAACAGGAAGCAAAAGGATATGTTTTAAGGTGAGTTTTGAAATCCTTTAATGATGAGAGGTCGCAAATGTGTTGGGGAATAGAATTCCGGAGAGTGGGGGCAGCGATACAAAATGCTCTTCCACCAAACAATGCTTGTGTTATGGGATCAACAACAGACATGTATCAGAAGAAATGGATGAGATCAGAAATATACAGGTGTGCAAAACCATGGAGTGCTTTGAACGTGATAATTAGTATCTTGTATTGAATATGAAAGCGAATGGGTAGCCAGTGGAGTCTGTGTAGAATAGGAGTTTTGTGGGAAGATTTATTTGTATATGTGAGGACAGACCCTAGTTGCGAAGTTCTGAATATATTGGATCTTTATTGTTGTGTTGGGTAAGCCATAGAAAAGATAATTATAGTAGTCGAGCTGTGAAGTGATGAAAGTGTGAACCAGGGTCTTAGCATCACTGACATTTAAAAACGGATGTAAACGAATGATATTACAGAGGTGAAAGAAGACAGACTTAGTGAGTGAGGAAATGTGAGGAAGGAAAGAGAGAAGAATCCAAGATTATACCAAGGTTTTTAACAGTGGTGGAAGGTTGAACCAAGACTCCAGCAATATTAACATTGTCAACACAAAAACGGGATGTAATTTGAGGTGAACCAACAAGTAGTAGATCTTTTATCTGTGTTGAGTTTGAGGAAATTGCTGGTCATCCAAGCATTTATATCATCAATACAAGCTGATATAGAGTTGGTGGGGAAATGAACATTGAGTTGAGAACGGATGTGAAGTTGGGTGTCATCTGCGTAGCTATGGAAAATTAAAGCCATGACTTTATGATCTGATTCATGTTATGTACTGTATGTTATGTTATCTATCTCCGTTTATTATGTTACCTATCTCAGTTTATCTGTATTGGGTCTTTGTCGGCTGTCATGTTTATTTGTTATAATATTGTAAAGCGACCTTAAGTTTGCAGAAAGGTGCTATATAAAATAAACATTATTATTATTATTATTATTATTCTGCATGTAAGTTTTAAATATTCTAGCTAAGACAAGAGCTAACTCTAGCTGAGTTCTTATTACAGTGCAATGCATAAGTGAATACACCCATGCTAAAGTTGACTAAAAAGAGGAATAAAAAATCATATTTTGGAAATTGAACTTAATGCCTTAATTTAAAAAATTAGGAAAAATCCAACCTTTAAGGACACCAATTTTCTTTGTGAATGAATAATGTATCGTAAATAAATAAATGTTCTTCCTTAAAATACATGGTGCATAAGTGAGTACACCCCTATGTTAAATTCCCATAAAGGTTGGATTTTTCCTAATTTTTTAAATTAAGGCATTAAGTTCAATTTCCAAAATATGATTTTTTATTCCTCTTTTTAGTCAACTTTAGCATGGGTGTATTCACTTATGCATTGCACTGTATATACATAGTGACGCATCATGCTTGTCACGTGACACAACGCAGCAATAGCGCTGTATGACAGATGTATTGCTTTTTTTCCCGGTTTTCCAAACTTGTTAACTGATATTCCAATTCCGATGAATGTGTTTTTATGTTTTAAACACCTTTATAATGATCATGTTAGCTGATCTATAATGCGCGATGGGCGCCACCATGTTAGCTGTTATGTAGGAAGCCATGTTTGTTTATATTTTTCTGTATAGTAATACGCAGCCATGTGGCTTTGAACACTGTTTGAGTGAACGTAAATGACAGCCGCTTAGCAACCTAAAAACAAACATGGCTACACACATCAGGTGACCATATTTCATTGATATATTGACATTATTGTGCCCTATAAACTTTTGCTGTGGTACTTCTGTAACAATGGAAGTGTCTCTGACATATAAACACATCATGTGCCCGTAAACACTATTTGAGTAGCTTGTTGTGCCACATATGGGACCGTACCACTCAAGTGGTAATATCATTTTCACTTGTTACAGTTAGATAGCTCTCTAATTAAATTTTTATTGGTAAAAATACAATTACAATGAGTAACTCTGGGAGCATTTTAAAGACAAAAGAAAATTGATAGTCTGTCAAGTATATAAATAAATAGGCCTATAAATCCACAACAAAATGCTAATAATTAAAATATAGCCTTAAAATAGCCTAATATATTTTCATTTTGTATATAATGTTCTTGCCCAGTGTTTCCCAATACGTTTTGTCTTATTTACCTTCACCGCGCTTTCAATAATACTCAAGTACCCCTTCATCGGCATCAAAATAGAAGTGTGTTCCTCTTAAAGGGTGTTATATTTGATATCATTCGCCATTTACATTAATTTTCTTTATTCACCTTTAAACTTAATGCAGTCAGCACTGTGGGAGATAAAACAAACTAAGGAAGTTGATTCCTATCCCTTTAATGAGACACCTGAGCTTAAATGTCTATTCCAAGCTTTGTCAGTTCTGAGGGCAATCACTTTCTTTAGAAAGACCTAACAACCAGCTTAAGTACTCTCTGGAGTACATGTACCCCTGATTGGGAATCACAGCTTTAGCCCGAAAAAAGAGTTTGCAGACTATGCCTGATCTTCATTATAATTAGATGCTACCCCAACTCATAAGGATGGCAAACTATGCTGTGTACATTATCACACACAAATCATCTGCAGCAAATAGGAAAATGTGGTGTCGAGAAATTGGGAGAAGGGTCTGCACTGTGGCAGAGGAGGAGACCCATTAGGCCCAATCTGGTATTGGCTCCTCCAAACAAAGCTCTTTGATGCAGGGTATGTTTGAGTTCATATTTTTTTAATTGAGGCTATGGCTGGCTGTGTGAGTGTTATCTGCAGTTCAGGAAATGATGTGATGTTGGTGGCAGTACACACACATATGGATTCCCATTCTGAGGTCAGTGGCTGGCCAGCAGACAGTGCACAGTGAATGAATCATAACCTGCTATTGGCAGTATTTTAATTGCATGGCCTTATTTGGTTATTAGAGTGACCTTGTATATTTTTCCTGCAATGTGAAAAGCAATGAAGACTTAATTGGTATACCAGTGTGGTTTTATTGAACTTTAAGTGCAATACTATATGATGATGATGGCACCTCTAACAGCTGCTCCAGTTTTGTTGTCGGGGCTAATGGGATCAGCCAATGTCTGGATGTCAGATTAGCCAAAGACAAACGAGCTGTATGTAGGCCTACCTCTACATTGAGACTGTAAGGAGCTGCAAGTTTCTGTTAACATAATCATCAGTGATATCAGTGTATTAATCCACTTTACCAGCTATTTCCAAGCACTTTATTGAAGCCATCCTTTACTATATATATACTGTATATATATACACCAGGAATGGGCAACTTTGGTCATGATGAGGGCCAGCATTTTTTCTCCTTTATACTAAGGGGCCAGATTACTAATCCGCACTCACACATTTTACATCATTTTACTCAATTTTCTGTGAAAAAACCAGTGTACAATTAATGCAATGTGTTTTTAAAGAGTTTACCAACTATAAAACTTGTGCAATTATGCTAATTCAAAAGGGCAACTTCATTGTCAGTTAACAAGCAAATGTAAACATCCCAACTGCACTGTCTGTAAATTTGCATCAAACAAATTAACAAATGCCCTATTTTTGATTAGTAGCCTATAGAGAACATTCTCAAGCCACACTCAGAGAACAGTTAAAAAGTGCTTATTAAAAAAATAGTTATTAAAAAATAAATGAATATAAGAACAATTCAGTGCATAAATTTCCATACCAGACCACCCCCAAAACACATTTACCATTTATTCCCACTATCAAAAAGTCTCGAAATGAGAAACTGCTGGTGTCCGACTGAATCAATGTCAGTCAGAAAGTTTGTACAGCCAACTTGCAGTAGCTGAAAGAGAGTGTCATCTGTCAGCCTGTTTCTCTCTTTTGATTTGATGTGCTTCATTGTTAAGAAACTACTTTCACAGATAATAAGTGTTAGCTGCCAAACATGCTTAACATTAACAGTGCAGATTTCTTTGAGGAGGGGAAACGGGACCCAGGTAGCAGTTTCCAAAATTCAAGCCTTCTCTCGTTGCGACATGCCTGAAAAAAGGGGTCTGACTGAAGAGTTGTAGCTGCATCTCTCAAGGCTGCTCATTGACAGCCACGGTCAGAGGGTCTGCGACGAGGTCTGTGCGAGGCTGCATGACATGTCCTGGAATTGAATTTTTAATTGCTCTTGTAGACTTTTTGATTTCTTTTCTGTACTTGGCAAAAAACTTCTCGCATTTGGGAGCATCTTTCGCATCTCCTCGCTCGTTCATAAGCGCCTAGAGGTCTGAAACAATCTGAGACAGTCCTAGTTGTAACTGTGTGTTCAGATTATTCAGATGCACGGTCATATCTGTGAGGAAAAGCCATGATGCAACTAAATTCTGGATCCCGTAGTTTGCTGCAGTAAGCGCTTGTGTCTGATTTGATATTGTCCTCCAAAAACAGAGGAATTTCAATGCGCAGCACAAAGAATCTTTCCAGATACTTCCCACGGCTCATCCATCTGATGTCAGTGTGCATCAGTAAATGCCCATAAGCAGCACTGACATAATCAAAAAAGACTTTCGTCACGTCATTCATGAAATGGCTGAAGTCCAGAATCTTCGTACACAGGGCCTCCTGTAACAAAGAAAATTACAGATCATGTTACATAACGAAATAAAAAATAAGCCAACTAACCTGATGTATTGCAGTAGTGGACTGTTAATGCCACTCTTCTGAAGAAGCCCAGCGAATCCAGATTATGTTTATTGCATTGCTGATGCTCCATCAGTAACAATAGCGGACAATTTAGCACATTCTCAACAGCTTTGAAAATATCCTCTACCTTCGTGGTGCCGTGTAATGAAGCCAACTCTTAACAACTCCTCTTGAACATCAAAGTCCTCACAAAGATCAGGAGCTGATTGACATCTGTCACAACTGTGCTTTCATCCTGTACGTATAATCATGCTGTAAAGTATTTGCAATTGTTAATTGCATGTTTAAGCTTTTCTTGGACTTGACATTGAATGTCAGAAATTTGACGTGTTACTATTCGGCGGGACAAAGATAGAGATTCAATGTTCTTGGCCATTTTCTTGTCTCCAAATGGTTTAGTCATCTCAATCACATATTGCTTTACAATTTCGCCCTCTAATAACGTATTTTCTGCTTTCACAGGCACAAGTGAAACCGCATAAGATGCCTTTCTTGCACCGTTTTGTTAACAATATATTTTAAGAGCAATTTTGGCATCACTGGTGTATCTTTCATACTCCTCTTTGTGTGCAGCAGTGTAATCGCAATTTCAATTAAAATCCTTCATTGCAGATCCAAACACGATTTTCATTGTCAATTTTTCTTTTCGTTTTGCTCATTTTGGTTCACATAAGAGAGTACATGCCAGTTGTCCATCCCTGATATACACTCACTGGCCACTTTATTAGGTACACCTGTTCAACTGCTCGTTAATACAAATATCCAATCAATCACATGGCAACAATTCATGGTCAAGACAATCTGCTGAAGTGGATGGGGAAGAAAGGTGATTTAAGAGACTTTGAACATGGCAGACAGGCTGATCTACTGGGATTTCCAAGCACAACCATCTCTAGGGTATCAGAGAATGGTCTGAAAAAAAGTGATGATATCCAGTAAGTGGCAGTTCTTGGGTGAAAATGCCGTGTTGAGAACGGCCAGACTGGTTCGAGCTGATAGAAAGGCAACAGTAACTCAAATAACCACTCGTTACCACTCGGTTTGTAGAAGAGGATCTCTGAACTCACAACACGTCAAACCTTGAAGCAGATGGGCTACAGCAGCAGAAGACACACCGGGTGCCACTCCTGTCAGTTAAGAACAGGAAACTGAGGCTACAATTCACATGGGCTTACCAAAAGTGGAAAATAGAACATTGGAAAAAATGGAGGCATCATGGAAGTGCAGCCGTAAAATCAGCAGCAAGCTGCTATCATGTCAATATGGTCCAAAATCTCTGAGGAATGTTTCCAGCACGTTGTTGAATCAATGCCACAAAGAAGTTCTGAAGGCAAAAGTGGATCCAACCTATTGGCAAGGTGTACCTAATAAAGTGTACGTTCAAAAGCTTGCAGCCAGTAGTTTTTTGTTTTTGTTTTTGTTTTGTTTGTTTCAAGAAATGTATACTTTTTTCAGCAAGAATAAATTAAAATAGAAAACAGTTATTTTAAATAGTTTTTAATGTTATTATTTGATTAAAACTACAGTGAAAACAGTAATACTGTGAAAAATGATTACCCTTTACCATAAGGTACATTAGTTAATGCATTAACTAATATTAACTAACAATTAGCAAAACATTTGTAACAGTATTTATTAATCTTCTTTGTTAATATTAGTTGATAAACATGTTAATTGTTAGTTCATGTTAGCTCAGATCAATTAAATAATAGTAAACAACTAAAAACATTTTATTTTATAATGCATTAAATGTTTAAATTAGCATTAACTAAGATTAATAAATGCTTTAGAAGTATTTTTCTTGATAACTTTCATGATAGTGAAACTCAAGAGTCTCAAGAGATTCTTTCAAGAGTCTCTTACTGACTCAGATTTTTCTGATCAGAATTTACTTCTTTTTGTTTTTACACTTTCATCACACTGAAAATCAAAAGCTGGCTCAAACTAAATTTAGGATTACCCAAGCAGCCACTTAAACCTGCTTCGTGATAATGTGTTTGAATATATACCAAAAGAGTTTCAACCCTGCACTCTACACTGAAATGAGCCTCAATTTCAGGTTGATTATGTCTCTTCTCTTGATATATGCAGAATCTTCCCATGTAGTCACCGTATGGCCATTGAGCAGGGATGCCCTCCACATTAGAAGTAATTCACACTTCAACTTCAGTCAAGCACCATCAGCGGCTAAAACCCTGGATTGCTTGTGAATAAAATCACAGTCATGACAGCTGTGCAAAATGTCGCCTCAGAAACATTAAGCGGTATTCATAATTCTTTCAAACAAGTGCACTGCTTACAGATTCAGAATATGTTTAACTCAGCTCTGTAAACTGTCAGCGGCTGGATTGCAACAGATCCACGATGTTCAGTTGTGTGTGGAAATGGGACAGCATTAAACAACACAATATTATAAGGTATTTAAAGGGGTATTTTTTACATTAAGGATTATGGAGTTTGGATCAAACCAAATGTATCCCTCACTGTGACTTAATCTAGGTTTGTTCAATAAAGGTAACATGGTATTTTCCAACATAATCTTCTGGCCTTTTGTTTAACCACAGTCTCTGAGGAGAAGGTCACAGGATAAATCTGATAGTTCCTGAGAGGCTCTGATCACTGGCATTTTTTAGCTGATAACTTGAGTCATAAATGCCATGTGAATCACTCAGGAGAAGCTGGAAAATGTAAATTAAATTATATTATATTATATTATATTATATTATATTATATTATATTATATTATATTATATTATATTATATTATATTATATTATATTATATTATATTATATTATATTATATTATATTATATTATATTATATTATATTATATTATATTATATTATATTATATTATACAGCCAAAACTTGACTCTTTGGTTTCTACATCACCAAAGAGCATATTGCATTAAATTACATGTTGCATAAAAGTGATCTTAGTGAGATAAAGCGACTAGAAGTCTCTAACGTGGAGAATACCTATTTAGAATCAAATGCTCGATCTCTTCAGAAGCGACTATTGATGTTATTTCCCAGGTATAGTTGTTTCAGGGAGTATCACACACTGTCATTAGCACTAATGGAGCTGTCACACTGACTGCAAAAGTGGCCCTGAAGTCAGTAGGCTGTTCAATGCATACCTCTAAGGCCTGTCTGACTTTTATTGTCTATTTTGTTGCTGACATACAATTACTTACCGACTTCCCGTCAAGAGATGTGTACATGTTTACAGAATTGCGTCTTGTGGTGTCACGATAGCATCAATAATCTATAGTTGCTTTCTTTCCCCCCCAAAAAGCCACAACAGCTTGTTTTCTCATGCAGTTTGTTGGATTTGCCAACCTTTCCTTCAACACACACAGACAAACTGTTTTTTCTTTATTTTTTTATATTTCCTACCTTCTGGCACTAAACTAATTTCATCCTCAATGCAGACCAAATTGATTTATGTCAACAATATGGATGGGGATTCTCCAGTCATAATCTTGCTCTCGTTCTGGGGAAAACTCAAGGTTTCCCTTATTCCAGGAAGTCTTGTAACAGATTTGATTCATAACTTGGCTCATCTGATTTGCCAACATGCACTCATTTATCTCCCTTTATTAATATAAGGGCAGAGATATGGCCAGTTTGACACTGAAATATTTAAATAAGATGAATATCCCAGCAACCCATAGTGACTAGAACATTATTCAGCTAGAAACAATCACTCCCATACGGAAGTCCTGCTGGAATAAGCTAAAATGAATGTTTGTTTGTTTGTTTTTGTACCAACATATGTTTTTTGTTCTGAAAAACGCATGTGAAATAATCTTGTTGATCACATGAAGCTATTCTTCTAGAAATGTATTGTGCTTTTGCTGTGATTTTGTGTTTGCTTCAAAACTATTATAGGTAGTTTAATAATCAACATACCCCATTAAGTGTAAACAGAAGGTCAATTTTTTTTGTCTTTGGAAATCAATAGTTCAATCAAAAAGGTTCAATAGCTTATTTGTAGCCTGGACTTAAAGGTATTGGCCTGTACAAAAATTGAAATATTCAATGTGTGACAATTAGCCCCCACCCCCGTCTCCTTCACTATATGAGGTAAATGTGTAAGAACATAAATTCTCAACGCTTTAAATCATTATAAGGATGTAGAGAATTTAAATTAGCCAGTATAATAAATATACCTGATAAAATATGCTCAGTTTCTCAGTCTCAAGACTTGAGACTAACATTTTGACAGAATTTTTCAATCAAGCCTTCAGGGACATCTGCCATCCGTTTCAGCAACAGTGCAAAAATAAACATAAAAAAAAACAAAAAACATTTTTGTTAATTTATTTCAGGAATGTCCCCAGGGAGATCTGAAAATGACTACATTTCCTCTTTGCTACCAAAGGCTCTGTATATTGGAAAGTCATCCATTTCAATGGCTTTATTTTCCCAGTGTTAACTCAGGCCATCCGTATGCAGGAAAACACTCTGCGAAATAAATGTCACACTTTAATGAAAGATAAAGGCTTAAAGTAGTGAAACAATAAGATCCATCATTGTGACAGATGAGAGACAGAGAGATTAACATTCTTCGCCAAGAGATTACATCACAATGAATGAACCCACAGTGGTGTTTTTTTTTGTTTGTTTTTTGCTGCTGCTGCTGCTGCTGCTGCACAATAAAACTGTGTATAGGGACCAGTGCATACAGAAAAGAGTTTAGGGCAAGTTCCATCACATAACAGACATTGATTTGTGGTGAGTTCAATACCGTTATCATTTTTCTCTGTTTAATCTCGGTCTGGAGTGGCCGATAGACATCTGAAGCACTTTCAAACAAATCCGAATGTATCCTCTCATCTCTATGGATATTTCCCAAGGTCATCGTTCCTCAGACGCCACCCAGCATTTCCGAAAACACCTGCTGTTGAAAATATTAATGCAGCCACACTATAATAAAAGTACATTCAAATCTGCTGTCCATTCTTATTCAGTATAGTAATGGGTTTGACTTATCTTTGTGAAACCATACCACCTGATCCAATTACTCACTGAAACCCTGCTATTCCTTTTTATCCAACCGCATTGTGAAGGACTAAACCCTGCGTTTATTAAAAAAATAAATATAAATATAATTATATATATACACCAGCCTGAATGCAAAATCGAGCACGGACGACGGCGACTATCCTCACTGCATCATCTGGACTATAAATGATACTTATGGGAATACATTGGATTTCAGCTCTGCTAACACAAATGAGTAATAATTAATTTCCATTCACATATTTTCCACAATTTACATAGTTTGTGTACACATTACGTCAGAAACGCAAGGTCTGTCTAGCCTTAATTTTAATATAAGCAAAAACAATAAGAAAACATGCAGAGGTAGTATAGCGGGCATAAATCAGTGCACAAGGTGATGATCAAACATACACCACTTCCTGAAATAGACTGTTTATCTCAGCAAGCTTCTGCATGCTGCCCTCAGAGGTAAAGCCTGGCACTTAAATCAGACCATATGTATATTATGTAACTGATGTTATGGTCTTAAAATTCACTTTATCCTGTGACTCTAACCGCTCAAGCCCATATGCTTACTCAGCATGGATGAGTCATTATTCTTCAACCTCCATTATCATGAAAAGAGGATTTGCGGTTGCATTTGTTGAATGTGTGTTTCATCTCAGGCACTATAGGCACTTTTCACGAAGAGAGCTGAAAAAATGACTTGACTTGATTTTTCTTTTCTTTTTTTTCTTTTTTAAAACAAATGGTCAGATAATGGGGTGCTTAACCTTCAGAAAATGATCGTCAACCTCAGGAGATTACACTAAATATTATATGAGGTGTTTTATTTTCTATTAATTTTAAATGTTTGCCACAAAGGCAACACTGTTATCAAAATTTGTGACTACAGTCTAAATACAGTCTTCATCTGGTTACTTGGTTGATCCAAACTGATCTCAAAGATTAATCCACACAGGTGTGAACAGAATAATTGATACTTGCAATACTGACATTATAGAGAGAATCTATCTTCATATGAAAATATTGTTTTCTAGACTAAATGTTTTAATTAGGCATTTTATTACTTATTTAACATGAACATTGTTGTGTAAAATAATCATAAGACATCTCTCATTCAAGCAGGAAAGTGGATTGAGTAATGGCAGAGAAACATCTGGATTTATTTCTCATAAATAAAAGCAAAGTTAAATGAGATTTATTATTATGGGTTTATGAGATGATTGTAAGTTAACTGACACTGAAATGTATTGTTGTTAATGATAAACAATAACAGTAGTCTGATAATTTGCAGTTAATTAAATGTTGCTATTATTAGTAATTTTATCCTCAATTTAACAAATGTATTGACATTAGCAATATTAGCCTTGATTGTTAGTTAGTAAAAAATATACAATTAAACAAATACTATGTAAAATGTATTTCCTTTATAGACACTACATTCATTTGGAGATTAATTGTTTAAATACTGTATACTGTATGTATGATTAGAAATTTTAGTATAAAGTGTGATTAATCGTGATTATTCACAGAAATGTTTACAAAGAATTAGTTAAAATTCTTTAATCTCTTAATTTGACATAATACACTGTTTTGTCAGTTCAACTTAGAAAATTAACTTTATGGGGTGACATCTAAAATGACTTTCCATCTTAATGTAAATACCACTCAAAAATTAATTCCTTACTTAATTTAGCTGAAGGAATTTTTACACACATTATAATTTAGTTCATTAAAAATAAATCAGTTTAGTTAAGCCAACACAATTTAGTTTACATAGTTATGTTTACATTAACTTCATTACATTAGTTAAATATTTTTTTTTATGTTGGACCAAACTAATTTTTTTAATTAATTTACTGAAACTTAATTTTCAAACAAGTAGTGTCATCCATCATTATACACACAATGTATAAAATGAACCACTAAAAAAAGACTGGTGTCATTACTGACATTAGCATAGAACACTGAGTTTCCACAAGCGCTACTCTTCAGCACAATGATAACCACAAAATTCAATAACATAAACAACTCTAAATGTCCAACATAACTGAACATCAAACATTAACATAAACTACCAACTTATTTCCCTTTACTGAAAAATAATACTTAAATACTTTAATAACATTTAATCCCTAAATTTGATCTCCTAATGCAGTCCCTTGCAAAGCATGCTGGGAACTACAGATCCACTGACCAGTTAGTTTAACACAAATTAAATAAGTACACTTCACTTTTAAATACTGTTTATTAGGCTGATTGAACACAATAAATTAAGTTGTGACAAAATTAAAAGTTAAATTGTGTTCCTTTAGCACATTTTAGTTAATTAAACAGAACAAGAGGCATATTTGTTTTATAATGTCAATTATGATTTTTACTTTGATGCAACATAATGTGTATAATAACCTCAAATCACAATTTCACAATGAAGCAAAATTCCCTTGCATTCCCTTGTTTTATGTTACATAAACCTGATTAAATTATGTTACAACAACAAAATTTTGTTTTATAGGTAGAATCAGGTAGAAATACACGTTCCCTTTTTACAGTGTACATAATAGTTTACCAAACATTTTATAGATTTCACAAAAAATAAA
This sequence comes from Abramis brama, assembly GCF_963993115.1. Classification (NCBI taxonomy): domain Eukaryota; kingdom Metazoa; phylum Chordata; class Actinopteri; order Cypriniformes; family Leuciscidae; genus Abramis; species Abramis brama. The sequence continues at coordinate 12,670,031 of NC_139973.1, read as the reverse complement.
TAAAAATAAAAACATGGTATTTATTTTTGTTTTTATAAAGGTCAAAGGATATTATATCTGTGGAAAGTGCTATAGCTGCGATTTAGATCTAGTGAAATGTATTAAAAATAGCTGAGACAAAGATCTTGAAAAGATACAACTGCATACAGTTTGTGCATCTTCACTAATGGTGTTCTTCATGTATTCTAGGAGGATAAGCAAATCTGTTCTACCCTACAAATGAACTCTCTCTAAAAATGCCCCTTGAGGAAATAAACATGCTAAACATGATTTAATTTCAGTTGGTGCTATTGTTGCGGCCTCTTAAATGAAATGATATAGACAGTGCTCTTCACCTTTCAAGACATTGCCCATCTAGAATCTACCGACAGAGAGTCAAGCCCTAAGGCTAACACGCCATCACTAAACAAGCCAAAACTTCATTCCCCTTTTCGGCTGACTCTTGTCCTTTCTTCCATTTTTCACAGCTGTGCCATCTCAACATCACAGAACTTGACATTTGCACAGGTAATATAATGAGACCTGTTCCTGTTATTTGGAAACTAATGCATTTTGAGCTTGGGCTATTTTTCACTTGACATTTACATACATTAATACCTGATTAGCTCTCGTTTTCAATGCCAGCTTGCATTTTGAGCCCGTATGGAAATAGCATTTTATTTTTTGCGATGCTTTTACATTCTTTTTTTTAATTGCTCCAGCACTAAATCAAATGCAAAGAGTTTACAGCATGAGTATTTAGAAGGTTCTTGCAGGGGGAGATTAGCTTTGCCGAAATACAGATCAAGCAATCTGAACCCTGATCTCTGTTTATGAGCTAGCAGCGCTTTATGTCTGATGTTTTTTTAAGATGGAGGGCTGATAGTGGTCAGATTGTTACTCTGTCATGCTGGCTCTTAAAAACATCAAGGCCATATCAGTTTATCACCTCATATTTTTAAAAGCAATTTAATTTCATAAGAAGTGCGTCAGCGCTGCAGCAGATCTGTGCTAAATTCCTTCATTCTTGTGTCTTGCGAACGATATAATAACGTAATGTTTGCCAAATGGTTTAAGAAAAGCATCTTCTATTGGCATCTGTCAAAGTCAGTTAAATGTCAGGCTCTTTGGTGACATTTCCATTTTTTACACTTCTTCAGTAACATCGTGCAAATATTTTACCTATCTGGATCAATTAGCCTTCAAACCCAAGTACCTACAAGACACAAGTGCACCTTGATTGATAGTTGAATACATTTTAAACAATCTCTCAGGCAACTAATCCTATCAAATGTATTATTTTCCTCCTTGTATTTTCCAATGCACAGATCTTTTTTAATTAGTCAGTAATTGGTGCTTAATGTGTTGTAGTAAGAGAGCCATTGAATGCAGCACCATGAGGGGGCGGCAGCATAGATTCCATTGTGCATGAATGAATAACGCCATTGCTCCGTCAGACTTGTGACAGGCAGTCGGCTTGGGCAAGAGAGTTAAAAGCATGTTTGTATGCCAGTCGTCTGTACATAAGCCTGGCTTGTAATCAGGTGGAATCTAATTAACCTTTTCTCCGATTGCTAAAGTGACTCTCATGACAAAGGCTTTCAGAGGATACTCACAGACAACCGTGTGGCCACTTTTGAACTGTGAAGGTCCCGGTGAAGTATCTAAGGGTTGTGTAACGTATTTGAGCCAGTGACTGTTAAATCTCTCGCCACTTGGAAACAGTGGTGAGTGAAAATCATTGACTTAAATGCTAATTTACTGCTTCAAATGATTAATTCGCCTCACGGACGGAGCGTAGAGACACTCTGCGGTCATCAGTCATGCTTAGTTCTTTTAGTCAGTCTGAGTTTATCTACACAAACAACTTGTAATGACATTTAATGGAATAGAATAATGCTGGCGTAAGAGGAGTATTCTTGATCCAATTCAACTGATTCACTTCTTAAGTATAGATTATTGCTTGTAAATGCCTGCTTTGTGATATCCCCTTATTCATATTCGCAATAACTGGGGCAAATTCTCAAAGCCTCCAATAATGATTTGAACATGAGAAGAGGATAATGATGGCCTGTGGCACATGATTTGACTACCTTAGAGTGATTTCCTTTAATAAGAGGCAAATCTGTGTTCCTCACTTCCAATCTGTCTCGAACATAGATGACCTGTCGAATCTCTCAGATTCCGTAGTCTGACAATATAATTTATACCTTGGAACGGTAATTTCTTTAATGCATTTGCGAGTCTGAAACACAAATTAGAAGCAGGCGTGCGATTAACTCCAATCACAAGCACTTGTGCTAGGCCATCTGAAGTAAAAATCCTTCCCTCGGTAATCAAACCAAATAACCTCCTACACGACACAATAGGCACCTCCTTGCTTTCGTTAACCCTAAACAGTGAAGAAATGACAGGTGAAATCTAAATGCGCTAACTAGTCATTAGCATACGCTGAGGGTGAATTTGCAAAGCCTCTCTTGTGTGCTGTTGATTCGCCTGCTCCATCTGCCCGCTTCCGTCTCAGCTGCTTTAATGGCTGTATAAAAGTATGAAAAAGAGCACAGTGACAGTTCCAAAGTAGATCCCCTACCCTTCTTCCCCCCTCAGAGCGATTAAAGAGTGAATGTGAGGTGGTGACAGCTCTGGCTTTTGATCATGTTGCCTGTCAGTGGAGTGTTGACTGGTGGGGAGTCTGGCCAGGTAGTAGTCTTATAAAGGGGCAAATCGTGAGGCAAGGAGATAAAAGGACTGTGGCAAATCAATGCTTTCAGTTCGTTGAGAGTGAAGACAATGGGTACTCTCTGAGTTTTGGTTTATGTTTAGCCGGATTTGATTCATTTAGCTAATATTCAGCACATTCTAACATCCGGGTTGAAAGGCAGTGTAATGCAATATATAATGGTATATTGTTTGTCGCACGGGTTCGGAATACCTAGTAGTTGTGTTCGGTTTCATGAATTGGAAGACATAAATCATACCTAATCCTTTCATAATATGTGACACTAAGCTGAGAAAGTAAATACAAATGAGAGGATGTAGCCAGCATGGGTGGCTGCTGGATTCAGGTACTCATTATAATATCAATGTGAAAGGAAATTCAATGTGGTAATAAAAGGTAGACAGAGAAAAATAATAGTATTCCAGAATGAATAATTGATGTGTGCTGCAAAGATACTGTAATGCTTTTGCTTTCACAAAAAAAAAAAAAAAAAGGTCTGCACTATGGGCTAAACTGCAAAAAAAGAATGGTAAAACAAATATTTTATGTGACATTGAGGCTATTCATTGTCTTATTATTAATAACTTTTTTGTCCGCATACAATATGTGAGAATAACATACTCTGAGCTATGCGAAGTGTGCATGACATGTAATGAATAATTACACATCTAATTTTTGAATATCAGTGACTGTTCTGATAGCAGAAAACAATGCTATGCTAATAATGCAATTCAACTAACCATATGATAATGCTGAGATACTGTACAATAGCAAAATAAATAAAGAAAACATGCTTCATTTCTTTTTGTTGTTGACCAATCAAACTCTACAACAAGGGTCTTCAACCGGGGGTCTTCAGCGGTAGCCTACTGCATGGGGTCCGCCAATTAATGTTTGATCACAAATATTTTTTTGTTAAACATGGGTAAAAAAAAAAACCATCACAAAGTAAAATTTTAATATAAGCACCCTAAAACGAAAGCAAGACCACCCATAAGTTGATACTGTAATAATATAATATTATTGGCGAAACAGATTTGGCCAACTCTCCATTGAATTTTGGAGTTTGCGCTCTGGAGAACGTAAAATGTTCCTGTTTACAGCATGTTTTTGCAGCGGTGAGAAATGTAGCCAATCACAGACATGTTTGTTGATCTCTTGAACGTAATGGCCAATCAGAGGTGTTTAAGTTAGAATCCAGTCACCGCTCAAAACGCCAGAGTTTTTGTTCAAGTGCTGAGTTCTGCTCGCTCTCGCGAATCCTCTCATTAACAAAGAAAGACACGATGTAAGAGATTCATTACCAGCAACGTTACTGATTTTAATGGAACGTTGTGAGATTGTGAACTGAGATGAATGACGGCTTTATTGTGATTGTAAAGTGAGCGGTGTTTCATGCTTTCTAGGCTGTATATAGCTACTAATCCATTGAATACAAGTACAGTGTTGGGGAAAGTTACTTTTAAAAGTAATGCATTACAATATTGCATTACTCCTGAAAAAGTAACTAGTGATTTAGTTATTTTTTATGAAAAGTAATGTGTTACGTTATTTTTGCGTTACTTTTTCTTATCTTGGGCTGGGCTGGATCTTATCTTTATAAGCTGAACTTATAAAGATGTATACTATGAAAACATTTCAAGGTACAGTGAGGAAAGTATAAGTATTTGAACACCCTGCTATTTTGCAAGTTCTCCCACTTGGAAATCATGGAGGGGTCTGAAATTGTCATCGTAGGTGCATGTCCACTGTGAGAGACATAATCTAAAAAAAAAATCCAGAAATCACAATATATGATTTTTTAACTATTTATTTGTATGATACAGCTGCAAATAAGTATTTGAACACCTGTCTATCAGCTAGAATTCTGACCCTCAAAGACCTGTTAGTCTGCCCATGGGACAGGGCGACTGCACTGTATTAAGGAGAGGATGACCGGGGCCATGTATTGCGAGATTTTGGGGAACAACCTCCTTCCCTCAGTTAGAGCATTGAAGATGGGTCGAGGCTGGGTCTTCCAACATGACAATGACCCTGAAGCACACAGCCAGGATAACCAAGGAGTGGCTCTGTAAGAAGCATATCAAGGTTCTGGCGTGGCCTAGCCAGTCTCCAGACCTAAACCCAATAGAGAATCTTTGGAGGGAGCTCAAACTCCGTGTTTCTCAGCGACAGCCCAGAAACCTGACTGATCTAGAGAAGATCTGTGTGGAGGAGTGGGCCAAAATCCCTCCTGCAGTGTGTGCAAACCTGGTGAAAAACTACAGGAAACGTTTGACCTCTGTAATTGCAAACAAAGGCTACTGTACCAAATATTAACATTGATTTTCTCAGGTGTTCAAATACTTATTTGCAGCTGTATCATACAAATAAATAGTTAAAAAATCATACATTGTGATTTCTGGATTTTTTTTTTAGATTATGTCTCTCACAGTGGACATGCACCTACGATGACAATTTCAGACCCCTCCATGATTTCTAAGTGGGAGAACTTGCAAAATAGCAGGGTGTTCAAATACTTATTTTCCTCACAGTATATACAACGTCAGGTGAGAGACCTCTTGTGCTCTTGCCATAAAAAAATCCTCTTATTATTTTGAAGAAAGCGGCCAAACAAAATTATACCTCACACAAAAGCTCAGATGTAAAATGCAGGACTCCTATTCTGACTGCTTTTTCATCCCACTCACTGGGGTTCTTTTCATGCAATCTGCAGAAATCAGCTAATGTGTCTGGAATTCACCTTTTCTTTCACAGAGGTTGAGAAAACCTCCATATAAAATGCGGAGGAAAAAGTCTCCTGCCATGTCTAAACTAGCTAAAATCATGTATTTAATGTGTTTAATTTCCTTCTGAAATGAAAGAAAGTGAGAGGTAACAGACTGTCTCCAAAGGTCACACTTGTTTTAGCAATTTTCAAAGAGATTAAAACTATGTCACTTATTGTACTAAAACTCTATTATATTACGCCATCATTGCAACACCTCATTAATCTCAAGCATTAAGCTCTCTATAAATGCGAGATGTTGTGCTGTTAGAGCATCTTTACCACAGCACAAGGTACTTTACAACTCTCGTCTGAACATGTTCCCCATAACTATCAAGGCATGAAAGAGACAATAAACCTGCACATCACAAGTTGAATGAAGATGATAAAACACCACTGTTTAGTGTGATGGGATTTAAAAATTGCATTCTGACACAAGCCCCTTTGTACTCTGGTGGGTAATTAGAAAGTGTGCAGTACAGTCGCGCAAATTAAAAAATAAATAAATAAATGAAGGGTAGAAGCTTGGCATGATTCCCCAGGGCATCCATTAAAGGATGTTTTCTTGAATTGAGGTTAGGTGCATTGATCTCTGTCGAGACTGGCGAAGCTGGGAGTTAGCGTTCCTGGCTGCAAGCATGACTCATTTCATACATTATTCCAATTAAAGTGCTATGAATCATGGCCTCTTGGGCTGGGAATGCACCAAACTCATCACAATGGCCCCTGTCACTTTCCGGTCTCATATTAGAAAGAAAAGACAGTTGAGTATATTAAAATGAGCAGAAAGAAAAATGCTTTCCCTATTCTTTTTTAAAACATCTTTGTCATCTTATCATATCTCACCACACAAAAATGTCCTCTTGGATTTTGTACAAGCATCAGCTTTGTCTTGATGGATGGTATTCTGTGTAAAACAGACATGTAATTTGTAATGTGTGATGCAACAAGGTTATTTAGCTAGTAATACTATGTGCTATGTGGTGTGTGTTGCTGTAACAACAGTCGGTTATTAGGTGAAGGACATTCAAGACTGATTCTCAAGCTATTCATGGAGATATCATTCATCTTTTTTTCAGTTAGTATATATTTGTCTCTAAAACATCTGATTGCCTCGTGAAGGACTAAACCTGGTTAAAATCCATTGCTTTTATGGCATATTTTCAACACTATGCCAAATATATGCCAATTTCACAGAAAACTGCCTTGGCTAGCATTTATTTACAGCAAACCGGAGCACCTGTCCTCTGGAGATAAGTGCCAATGTTTTTATTTTTTTTATCCTTAAGCATTTTTAAAACATGTCAGACTACATTTTTCTATTTTCTTCTGTGTAGTTAAACAAACTATTTGTCCTTTCACCCTTGTGTTTCTTATCTTTTAGTAAAAATTTGATGACTGAATATGGACACTTCGCTCTCAGAGAGTTTGTCCATTTTTAAATTCATGATCATTAACCTGAACACTTTTGCAGCAGCTGCTACTAAATATATCCTGGTATGATATCAAGCATCAATTTGATAAGTGATCTAATTTAAATGATTAAAGAATGTAAATAAGCCTATTGCAGTGGATATGAAATAAAAAATATAAAAAGATTGACACCAAGCAAGCCTTCATTTACCCAATTGTTATATAATAAATAAAAAAGCAAATTGGCTAAAATGAAGACTAACTTAGTGTCAAAAGTTCATATATATATACAAACAGTGCCCTCCACTAATATTGGCACCCTTGGTAAATATGAACAAAGGCGGCTGTGAAAATAAATCTGCATTATTTATCCTTTTAATCTTTCATTAAAAAAAAAAAACATCACAAAATTCTAACATTTCATTGAAGTAAAACGCTTACAAGTGGGGGGAAACTCACATTATGTAAGAAATGTTTTTCTTCATGTTGGCCACAATTATTGGCATCTTTTTCCCAAGATAACAGTTCTAGAGTCCTCTTCTATAATGCCTGATAAGTTTGGAGAACACCTGACAAGAGATCAGAGACAATTTCTCCATACAGAATCTCTCCAGATCCTACAGATTCACAGCATATTGGCGCTTCTTCTCTTCAGTTCTTCATCCCACTCATTTTATATGGGGTTCAGGTGACTGGGATAGTCATGGCAGAAGCTTCATTTTGTGCTCAGTGACACATTTTTTGTGTTGATTTGTTTGTTTTGGATCATTGTCCTGAATGGAAGATCTATCCACGGCCTATTATAAGATTTCTAGCAGAAGCTGTCAGGTTTTGATTTTTTATCTGTTGTTATTTGTTAGAATCCATGATGCCATGTATCTGAACAAGATGTCCACCTCCAGCAAAAAAATAGGACCTCATCATTAAAGATCCAGCAGTATATTTAACCGCGGGCATGGGGTAGGATCCATCTGGTAGCTCTTTTTTTAGTTTTATCGGACCATAGAAGCAGGTCGCTTTTGAAGTTCCAGTCCGAGTTTGAGTGATTTTTCTTGAAACCCTACCAAACAACATGTGGTGATGTAGGTACTATTTGATAAAAAATAAAAATAAAAATAAAAAAACTTTAGGCTTTCTGACACCAAGACTCAACAAATTTTCTGAAATTCATCATCTGTGATCTTTGGAGATTCTTTGGCCTCTCAAACTCTCCTCCTCACCGGACATTAGGACGTTATAGACACATATCCTCTTCCAAGTCGTAACATCTTTAGTTGATTGGAATTATTGCCCTGATGGGAATGGGGATTTTCAATGCTTTAGCTATTTTCGTACAGCCACTTTCTATTTTGTCAAGCTCAACAATATTTTGCTGCACATCAGAACTATATTCTTTGTTTTTACTCATCACAATGAGTAAATGATTAAGGATGATTAAGGGAATTTAGCCTTTGTGTTTCCTCATATTCATGGCTGGACAATTTCATGCTCCTAGTCACCCTGGTGTGCTAAAAAAAAAAAAAAAAAAAAAAAAAACCCCTTAAATATTAATGGAATATACTTAAGAGATATTTTACTCATAAGAATTTCTAGTGGCGCCAAGAATTGTGCCGGAGAAAACCGTGTTTTCCCCCACTTTCAAATGTTTTACTTTAATGAAAGGTTAGAATTTTGTGAATTTTGTTAATGAAATATCAAAAGGATAATATATATATATATATATATATATATATATATATATATATATATATATACAGTGAGGAAAATAAGTATTTGAATACCCTGCTATTTTGCAAGTTCTCCCACTTAGAAATCATGGAGGGGTCTGAAATTGTCATCGTAGGTGCATGTCCACTGTGAGAGACATAATCTAAAAAAAAAAATCCAGAAATCACAATGTATGATTTTTTTTACTATTTATTTGTATGATACAGCTGCAAATAAGTATTTGAACACCTGAGAAAATCAATGTTAATATTTGGTACAGTAGCCTTTGTTTGCAATTACAGAGGTCAAACGTTTCCTGTAGTTTTTCACCAGGTTTGCACACACTGCAGGAGGGATTTTGGCCCACTCCTCCACACAGATCTTCTCTAGATCAGTCAGGTTTCTGGGCTGTCGCTGAGAAACACGGAGTTTGAGCTCCCTCCAAAGATTCTCTATTGGGTTTAGGTCTGGAGACTGGCTAGGCCACGCCAGAACCTTGATATGCTTCTTACAGAGCCACTCCTTGGTTATCCTGGCTGTGTGCTTCAGGGTCATTGTCATGTTGGAAGACCCAGCCTCGACCCATCTTCAATGCTCTAACTGAGGGAAGGAGGTTGTTCCCCAAAATCTCGCAATACATGGCCCCGGTCATCCTCTCCTTAATACAGTGCAGTCGCCCTGTCCCATGGGCAGACTAACAGGTCTTTGAGGGTCAGAATTCTAGCTGATAGACAGGTGTTCAAATACTTATTTGCAGCTGTATCATACAAATAAATAGTTAAAAAATCATACATTGTGATTTCTGGATATTTTTTTTTAGATTATGTCTCTCACAGTGGACATGCACCTACGATGACAATTTCAGACCCCTCCATGATTTCCAAGTGGGAGAACTTGCAAAATAGCAGGGTGTTCAAATACTTATTTTCCTCACGGTATATATATATAATTATTTAGAGAATTATTTAGAGAGAGAGAAAGAGAGAGAGAGAGAGAATGAATGGTTTGAAGCTGTCAATTTTGTCTTCCTCTAAGATGTGCCACAGCCACAGTAGTATGTGCACAAAAAAATCCAGGACATTTAAAATGCTAGTTTTAGTGCTGAGGTGGTGTAATTTTGCCATCCAGACCACTCTAACACTGATTAAATACACTAACAGTGAACAGAAACATGAATACCACATTGTAATTATTTTTATTTAGCCTGTTTAAAATGTGGGATACATTTTATTTTAATTTAGCATTTCCATTCAGTTATATTTTCCTTTATTCTACGGCATTAAAACCTGTTACATCGTTACTCACAAAAAAACTCTGCAAATGTTTACACCAGGTACATTTACATAGTAATTCAATCTATCCCTCTCCCAAAGTATACTTCAGTGTTTTTTTTGTTGTTTTTTTACACAGGCACTAGCGTATGCGTACAGACGAACACGTAGCCTTTCAATGTAGCCTATTCTCGATTTATAGCGTGCGCGAGCAGGTGGTTGACACAAAATTAGCTATTTTTTTCCAGAAGTTATGACCGATAAAAATGTGCGTTCACGCCATGTTGTAATTACCATAATTACTTGTAAAAAGCGTTCACGTTGCTGCAGATTCATTTAGGCGTTGATTGTGTTGTCATAGAAATGCATAATTCCCAGTCTGAGGACATATACAGCTCCGAATTAAACGTCACCTAGAGACTATGGTCATTACAACATGTCTTGAATGTAGCTAGTATCTAGGTTTATGTTTGAAGGTCAGTTTTTCTATTGGTAGGCTACATACCTTGGCTATAAAAACCATATTGAACATTTCCATCATTATTGCCCATGAAAACAGACAGAGTTAATTTAACACAGGTTAACATTTTGTGAAAACATTCCTCAATAGCAGGGAATGTTGTCATACTTAATGGGGTAAGTTGTCACAGTGCTATTAAACTGCCTATTATAGGCTTTTCAGCTAAACTGAAACAGTAAAACAGTCATGAAACAAAATAACTCAAATATCAGAAATATCAAACTAAAGATCTCGCAATCACTATAAATGTGTTAATATTATGAATAAACATGTGTGTTACCAATTTCAATCATTTCAGAATGATTAGAATTTTAAGCCTAGATGATTCCATTTGTCTTGGGTTAGAAGGGTCACTGTATTTTGCATGCAAAATTGGAGATTCTCCTACAACACATCATCTGAGAAAATCTCAAGGGTATATTTATGCATTCCAAAATGCAAATGGCCTCTGCTAATTTAGTAGAACTGAAGATTATTCTACATGGCTGTAATTTTATGAGTTCATCTCATCAGATAAAACTCTCTTTTTTTAAGGTAGCAGGGGACAAAATACATTTTGCTAACAAGCTATTTATAAATGCTCTTTGCCAGGTCTCAATGGTGGCAAGTGTTCCTTACAGTTCCTCACATCTATCGATTGTCTGGCTGACGAAGACATCAAGATCAGGCCATCCTGTTTTCTGTCAGTGTAAGCAGGTCTTTGCATTCTCAGCCAGTGCTCATGTGTGTGCAAGTTCCCTAATGATGCCCCACTCCTGTCACACAAACATTTAAAACAAACCTCTCCGAGCAAAGGAGTGCAACTCAACACAGCTGCTCTTCTCATCTCTGATTGGCCCTTCTGCTGTTACTTGGGGAGAAACTAAATGTCATGGCCGAAAGGTGGAGAATAAATGATACAGAGGTGTCAGGAGCACCTGCACTCCAAAAGAACCTTCAAATTGTCCACAGGGACCCCAAAGATTTATTTGCTAAGGCATGTTTCACCACGGTTTCTTTTTTCATTCCACATTTTTATTATTATTAATAAGAGGATAACAGCTCCCATATGATGCCTTAGAACTCTTTAACCATTTGAATAATTTCAGTGGCAGAATTTTTGAATTCATCACCCAAACTGCCTTTCTGTTTTAATTATCCACTCAAGGACCTTGCAACCAGGCTATCTAATAAAATTCACAATGGATCTCTAAAGGACGACAATCCATTTTAATCCTACATGTAATTAAGACCAGGGGTTATGGGGTCAGAGCTGTTGTTGACAGGCAGAGAGAAAGCCATTTCATCACAGCTTCCTATGCAAAGTTTATGTGTCATGCTATCACACACACACACACACACACACACAAATCAGATCAAGAATCAAATCTAATAGTAAATTATCATGTTTTTATATACTATTTCAGACACAAAATCTGTTGAACAATACAATCATGACACTGCTGTGAGCAATTAAGACATGCTGCTGCTGTATAATATAGTGTACATAAATTACTCGTAGCAGATCTATACAGGTGGAGCTGGGGAAGGTGGAGGGTTTCTGAAAGCGCGCTGCACTGCTAAGGCAAATGCTAACCAGTATTTGAAGGTTGAGCAGTGAGCTCATTGGCTACTGATACAGCAGGAACCAATCAGCTGTGCCCTATAGAGAATATGATTGCAAGCATTTGAGTTAAGGTCCTATTAGCCTGCGCCGTCCAGAACTTTGTATTTAGTTGAATGTCTTAAGTGGACCATCGAAATAAGGTGTAACCATCAATTGTGTAAAAAGAGATCTCAGTGGACATATTTATTAATATAACTTTAATACTGTTGCAGTGTTAGGCTTTGTTGCTAAGCTGTTTTGTACATTGTAATGACTATTTTTGGCTTGGCCGAAGCTTTAGGATTTAGGTAAAGTTACAAAATAATTTCAGCCCCAATTCAATGTTCATGTCCACGTATTTATTTATTCAGACTGTTTATTTTTGCGATAATTGACTGTATATTATGCTTTAATATAAGTTAACTAAGGGCGTTTAAAGCAGACAAAAACAGTATTTTCTGTGTATAGTAGCCTATTTGTTATTGCCTCCTGTGCTGTGTTGCGTAGATCAGAGAGAGAGAGCTATGTTGAACAACAAAATAAGCCAGTACAGTTATGTGTAATTATTTACATTGATCATCTCTATTTCAAAATTCATCGAAAAGCCATTAGTTAAAAAAAAAAAAAATCTCTCTCTCATTTCTCTCCATTCCTCAGCGCTCCCTTTATGGAGCCATGGTCTGTATCCTAGCAACAAGGCTCACACTCTCATAGATCTGCAGTGTCTGTGGCAAAGGGTGAGTGCATAGTTACCATCTCATTTCACTGACATGTCACTAGCATGCTTATAAAATACAGCTCGCAAAAAAACTTATCCTTGCACTCTACTAGTCAAAAATTGTCCAGTTGCTCAAAGATTGTAAGTAATTGGTCACATTTTTTTAAAATCTTTTTCAGATGCTCTTACAAACGTTTTTATTTAATAGAATGCATTGTTCTGTTTAAAATAGTATTTTGTAATAACGCAATAAAATATCGTTTTTGTGAATTAAGGGAACTGAAATAATACATAATAAGTAATCATTACAGGGCGGCTGCCAGATATAATGAATATGAAAATATCGCTCTAGAGAGTATTAATCCTGAAATTGTTTCTCAGAGAAAAATCCCATAACGACAATCAAAATTAATTATGGGATTGATGTATGATTTGTACAAATAAGAAATTCATTCACTCAGTAGTTATCAAGAGTGGCATAGAAGGTCCTCTGTTGCCGTTTCAATAAGATAAATCATATTGTGAAATAGTTATCTGTGGTTTCCACCAACAAATGAGTTTTCAGACAACCACGCAGCACTCGAAGAAAAGCCCATCAGGCCATGCGGTGTAACGGCAAACCCTTCCAGGCATGGAGCTGACCCTTCACTGCTGGCTTTTGTGTTCACACTCCTGTCGCACTCACCGGGGAAGAAAGACCAGGTCATTCTGACAGTGCAAATGACACTTCAGTCTCTGTTGATTGCAACAGTGAAAGAACGTTACAAGGATTAATGATGTCTCCCAGTGAGACAGGAGTAGCCTAGTTTAGAATATGGAGTGGAAAAATCATGGTCAGTCTCATTCATGTTTTGCATTACTAAGAAAAAAGTAGTTAAAAAAATCAGGCTTTGGCAAAAATTTGATAGTAAAAGTTTATAAATTGACTCCTTTTCAATTCATAAGTCAGAATTTGCATTTGCCACGCCTCACATCATGTGGAATTAAAGGGATAGTTCATCCACAAATTAACATTCTGTCATCATTTACTCACCCTAATGTCGTTTAAAACCCATATGACTTTTCTTCTTCTGTGGAACACAAAAGGATAATTGTACTGGTTGCTTTTATTCCCCATGGGGACTGAAGCTTTCAAGCCTCCAAGAAGGACTCAAAAGCACCATGAAAAGGTCCATAAGACTCTTGCTCTATATCCCAAGCCTTCTGGAGGCTAAATTTACTGAATTGTAATTCAAATAAATCTTTTACGCATGCTTTAGTTTGTTTGGCTCTGCAAATTTGAAGAACTGAGGGGTAAATTACAGCATTCTTCAAAATGAAAGTTCATTTATGAAAATACCCCATATGTTGTGTGTATATGGTGAAATTTTTCCAACTGAGAAATTAAATGTTTTACAATTTTGCATCACTGTAAAAAATTTGCTGTAGTTTTGCAGCTGTTTGCCAGTAACTTACTGTAGATTTAAATTGATGTTATTTACAGGCAACAGTTTGCTCAAAGTTAAATGAACATTAAACATTAACAAGTCTTTGTCTTTACAGAATAAAACTATAAAATAACAACCTAATGCAAAGCATTCTGGGAACCAGAAATCTTCATCAACCTTTTTCTGTTTTTTTCCTTCAGATTTTGGTTCCCAGAATGCTTTGCATGAGGCTGTTATTTTAGTTTTATTCTGTAAAGATAAAGACTTGTTAATGTTTAATGTTCATTTAACTTTGAACAAACTGTTGCCAGTAAATGACATCAATTTAAATCTACAGTAAGTTACTGGCAAGTAGCTGCCAATAATACTGTAATTTCTACAGATTTTTTTAACAGTGTACTGTTTGCGACATCATATCAAAGTTTTGGAATTTAAACAGCATTTTAGGATGTGTTCACACTTGACAGGTTTGGTTCGATTAAAAATCTGGTCTGGTGCAATTGCTCTGTAAATGCGGTTTGATTAAGTGTGAACACTGCTGCGCACTGAATAAGCAGACTGAAACAGCTGAAAAGATGGGTTTCTGTCCACTTTCAAACAAACTCTGGTGTGATTCGACTGAAATATGAACGCAACATGGACAAAGACGTCTAAACGAACCAAAAAGAGGACGTGATGTCACTAGATGCGACCCAAAAGGACCCAATGCTTAAAGGAGAACTCCGGTCAATTTTAACATTGAGCTAATTTTTTTGTAAATTTGGAGTGCTGTCAGTACAGAGAACAACGAAAAAAAACGGTGTTGCCTACACCGTGTTATCCTCTTTTTAAAATTTGCACCCTGTTGACTTAAATGGGGCAAGTTTTAAACCTGCTTTTAGCCTCTTAACATCCTTGATGTGTCATTAAAAGTGCACAGCCAATGTGAGTGATTCCTTCAGAGTGAACACGGGTGAATCTGACTGCAGTAGATGTGAAAGATATGAATAAAAATGAAGTTAATTCGGCCAGCGCACATACCTGTATTTATTTCCTGTTTTCGGTCGAAGTCCACAGTAGTCGATTGTCGAGTTCTCCACTGTTGCTTAGTTACCTATGATCACGCGCGTGAACTCGACAATCGACTACTGTGGACTTCGACCGGCCTATAGACAAGCTGATAGACAGGTGTTCAAATACTTATTTGCAGCTGTATCATACAAATAAATAGTTAAAAAATCATACATTGTGATTTCTGGATTTTATTTTTAGATTATGTCTCTCACAGTGGACATGCACCTACGATGACAATTTCAGACCCCTCCATGATTTCTAAGTGGGAGAACTTGCAAAATAGCAGGGTGTTCAAATACTTATTTTCCTCACTGTAAGTCAACAGGGTGCAAATTTTAAAAAGAGGATAACACGGTGTAGGCAACACCGATTTTTGTTGTTGTTCTCTGTACTGACAGCACTCCAAATTTACAAAAAAAAATTAAAATTGACCGGAGTTCTCCTTTAAGCATACCTGTTTTTTCTTGTTATAGGAGCTACGTGGCCCATTACAATTCGGTACAGGCATCAGAAACGGCATCTCCTCGCAGCAGATCTTTGTTTGTGTGCAACGGATGAATTCCTGCTGCTGTTACATTTTAAGCTCTTCAGGAATTCTCATCTGGTCAAAATACCATCATGTACGCACACACAACGAGTGCATTTTGCCCAGAAAACAGCATTGTTTTGGATGTTCGGTAAGGTCTTCTTTATTTGATTTTTTCTTTAGATTTGGTCTTAAGAATGAGAGTGTGAACGCTAAGCGAACCAGGACTAAATGTATTATTTTCTTTTTTTGGTTCGGACCAAAAGAGCCAAAAGAACCAAGAGAACTGAACTACAAGTGTAAACACACCCTTAATCTCAATTCATTTCTTAAAGGCATGTTATTTTGAATATGGTATATTACTGTAAATATGGTAATCCTTCAGCACCATTGTAGCCTATACATAAAAGTACTGTGGTATTACAGTAGGTACTGCAAGCGATATGAGGTTAGGTTCGTTTTAGAAATAGCCCTTTTGTGACACTGTCCTTTGTACTTTATTCTCTTTTTTTAATATAAAACAGCCGTTTTACCTAGGGCGAAACCAACCATTTGTAGCATGTTGCAGTGGCAAAATACCAAAGCAGCAATTGACCTCCTTATTGGATTTGTTCTTTGTTTATGCAAAAGGCTTTGTTTAATCCCTCATATTTTTCTTTTTCATCGTTGTGTTTGCAATGACATGAGGCACCATGTTTTTCTTGAGCACAAACAATTATTTGTGGTTTTCTGGTTTTATGTTTTTCTTACAACGCAATCATGACTAATATGGCTAGTAACTTTAGGACTGACTTCATAGCATTTATATTTAGAGCAGAATTAGCATTTCCAACACTTGTTTTTAGCATTAAAGCTTTCAGATGCATTGTGAAAGATGATGTTATTGTAGCAAAGAAGCAAATACAATCACCTTAAACTACCTTCTGGCTGTTTTGAATGTAGTGGGTGGTGTTTTCTGCAAGAACTAACTGTTGCTATTGTTTGTAAGTGTTGTTTCAGTCATAATCTTGTCTAAGTTTACATAGACGTTATCATTTAATTGTTTTTATTTCTATTGTCAGTTACATAATAACCTTGGTTATTAACTCAATGTGTCAATGGTTTCAGGAAGAAAATGGATTTGTGAAGACTGAATCAGTATCCTAGTGTTTGAATTACGCTGTGTGAAGCAGTGTACGACTAGGGCAGGAAACAGCTGCCCTCCCTCTGGCTTCATTGATCTGAAATTTCACCCCTAGATTGAAGAGCAACTTTTATTATTTAGTTTTAATTAGCCCCTCAACCCTCACTCTCACAGGTTAGTGTAGAGACATAATCCCCCAGAGGGTCAGCAGCCAACTGGAGCTCCCGGGACCCGCACATACTGACTGTGAAGGACAGCGAAATAGACCTGTCAGGCACGGCTTAAAGCTTGCCAAAAGCTCTGAAAGAAGGAGGAATAGTAGAGAATGAATGTGAATCGGGTGCTTGAGATCATACAGTGCTCATTCCGTGAGTGAATGAAAGCATTTGACAATGGATCAAGTTTATCTGATGTATGTAGGCGATGGTACTTCAGCTATGAAGACAACAGTGCCACTTCCTGGCTTTCCATTCCTCCAGGTACCCTTTCAGAGACACAGGCTAGTAAATGATCTAATGGAGTACAATTATAACTCTGGAATTATGCATCCATTAGTGGATGAAATGGCTATTTGAATTTAATTTATAGGAGAGACATTAAGATCATTACCGCCTCCTTTTTACACACCGGGGCCAATTTCGCCATTGCTCAAACACCCGCTGCTGCCTTATTTACTCTTTCAGCCTCCTTTCATGGACTCTTATGTGGAATAAAAAGACACAAATAATTCCCCGAACATTAGTGACCGAGTACTGCGGTGCCTTGTGATGGTAATTGTAGACATTTTTAAGCAGGACATACACAGGGTGCATCTCTTTCATAAATCAGAGCTTTGCCAGTTTATTAGATTATGATTTTAAGGAATTTGTTCATTTGAATCGAAGGGTGTGATCCTTACAATGTACAGCCGTTGTGTTATGAAATTGCACATTTGCTGCTTGTTTTGTAGCAGGCTTTATCCCCATGACAGAAATCTAGGAAAGTATTAAAGGGTGGAGAGAGAAAAATAGCTGCACACAATCCTGGCTGCATCTCCAAGCAGTAATAATTTGGCAATAATGGGCAATTCATTGCTTCATTCTTTGATGTATTTCCGACTTAATAATCTAAAAGCAAGGCTGAACCTCAAAGGATTTTACAGACTGCATAGAAAAGCCAGCTTTTTATGGCTGCCTACTCATATCAGCAAGCTCTCTTTGTTTCCTTCCCTGACAAAAAAGATCATATTGAATTCAATTATAGCCAACCTCTATGGCCAAAGTTGGCTGTTTACTTGTGGCTCAATAATACCGCCGCACAGTCACATTGTCCATCTGATTAAAAATGTCAGCGGAGTCTCATAAGTGACAGATGGACTTAGATATTGTTCCTTGATATTTTTAGTGCAGAAACAGGTGCGTGTTTCCAGGGAGCACTGCGAGATTCGGTCTTGGTCTGTTAGCAATGAGAGGTGCTCGTGAGTGACCGGAGCCTTGCCCCCCTTGTCGAAACAGGATGGTGTCCGCTGGTCATTTTTGTCAGAGAACAGCCTGATTTGCCAGCCGTGATTGTCGAAAGCTGCTGTCGATACAAGTGTGAGGTGTTATGGAGGCACCAATCAGGCTGACAGATCTGAACGTGGTGAGGGAACTGCCTGAGCTCATTTTCAAACATCAGGAGAATGAGCAGACAAGAGGGTGTCTTTGACTTTGCCAAACCCCTCAGTGAGGTGAAACGGCTTTGCGACTGAAGTGTTTCTGAAGCCCCCTGAAGACCTTTTCCATCTGTTCCCCCCGGCCTCTCTACTCCCACTTGTCATTCACAGAGTAAACAAACAATCTAGAGCTTATTTATCCTAGACACTGCAGGCCACCAGATACCAAAATCTTACACTGCCTCCATGCCATCTCATCGGCCTGTAAGGAGTCCCAGATCAATGACAGACACGGATTTCATAGATCCATGTGGTGAGAGTGAGTCTTTAAGTCTTCCAAAGATACATCATGAATATTCCAACAGATTTTTAAGCCAAGTAAATTTGAATGCACTGCCAACAATAATAATTTTTTTGTTTTTAAATCACTGGCTGTCAAATTTTGTTGCAATTTATTACTTATTTAAAAAAAGAATTTTTAATACATTATTATTATCATCATTATTAGTGTACATACCATTCAAAGTTTTTTAAAGAAATGAATACTTTTATTTATCAAGGATGCATTAAATTGTTCAAAAGGGACAGTAAAGACATTTATAATGTTACAAAATATTTCTATTTCAAATAAAAGGTGTTCTTTTAAACTATTTTCTATTCTGAAAAAGAAATGTATCCAAAATAAAGCATATTCATGTTCAGCTTTGCCATCACAGGAATAAATTACATTTTAAAATATATCAAACTAGAAAACTGTTTTTTAAATTGTAATGATATTTCACACTATGACTGTTTTTACTGTATTTTTGATCAGAAAAACAATGCATGACGCCCCTAGTCATCCACATGGTAACCCTTGTAGCCTGAAAAAGAGAATACAATTTCAGATTTATCTGTCAGAAGTGTGAGAGAGCGTGAAGAGTTTGAATTTTAACAGGCCGTTGGCCGCGTTTTAATATAGATGTGCAAGTGTAGTCGCACTGTCTACCTTAGGCAAATGTTTCTATTCTAGAAAAGTGTTGTCACAGTATATTCAGAGATGGAGTTTTCATGTAGGCAATTTCTAATCTCATTTAATGTATATAGTATATGATTGTCCTGCATGATTGGTATTAATAAAGTTCAATGTAAAATGGCTTTTCAGTTATTATGATGATGAATCTTAAAGACATTGTTAGAAAAAAAAAAAAGGCAGTGTGTTCAAGAAGGAAGGATAGCAACCATGCATTAGGCAATTACTTGAAATCAATTGGATGTAAATTGAAAAAGAAAAGCTTGTTTCCACACACCGGTTCCTTGTAATTTCCTGTCTGTCTGTCTATCTATTAGTTGATTTGTGGTTCAGCACCTCAGCGCATCACATGTTGTTGTGAAATTCTCCACCATCTGAGTCGACTCCCACCCACAGTCTCGCAGTCTCACTCTTAAATCCTTTCACTAATATTTGTTTTTTGTGATCCCTGCATCCTCTCCCCCCTCAGGCCATTGCCAATCCTCTAGCACTTCATCAAGGATTGATATCAACACTCAGTTGGTACTTGGAGAGGTGTGCTTGTAGGATAGTGAAGCAGTGCCTTAAGGACTCCACAGCTGAAAGTATAGAGAAAGCCTGAGGGGGTTTCAGTACATCTGTAAAACATGTTTCTATCTGAGCTTAGAAGATCATCAGGGACAATGATTGGCCAAGATTACACAAAACCTGCTTGTTCTTCATAGGCTGGAATCTTGTAAAACCATAGGTGGGAGTTGTTATTGTATTCTTGTGTAAAATGAAGGGCAAGACCAAAAACAAACATGCAAGCATATATTCAGCTCGCTGTGATATTTCCAGCAGAGCAGCGTCTTGTTTTTCCGAAAGAGAGTCTGCTGTCCTTAATCATAAAGAGAGCTTGCTGACAAAAACAGATGCTATCCAGACAAAAAGATGACCTAGTCATTTCACTGTAGGAATGGGGATGCACTTGTTTTGGGAAATCCGTTTTGAAAATGTGGAGCATCAGAAGGGGACGGATAATCTCAGATTATTTCCACATGGATTGCTTGAAGTGCAAGCAGTCAAATCTGCAGATTGAACTGAAGCACAGATAACTTGAATTAATATTCTTGTGAAGGAATACCCCTTGGAACGTGGCCTAGACTCTATCCCATTCCAAAGTGCTTAAGGAAAAATGAGTTCACAAATACTTAGACTTCACTTTCATTGCCCCTCACTTAATTTATTTGCTGCTTTTTGCAGAGTAAGCAAAAAAACTATGCCATCCATTTTAAACACAAACAGTTTGGCATCACATGAGCAGACATGCTGTTGTGCTAAATATCAGACACATCAATGCTGATATTTCAGGGGAAAAAACTAATTGTTACTGATTTTATACAACTATTCAATAAATGGTGAATTTATATTGAGAAACTTACATAGGTGCAGTTACTTTCTCTGTTCTTGCTCTGCAAATGAAAATAGTTTCATTCAAAGCCAAAGCACATTCAAACGCTCTGCATCTCAGAGCGACACACACATCAGTGGTGTTGCTTAAAGAATCATTTGAGTGAATGATTCAATCACTCACTTATAAACACATTCTCTCTGAGTAGGTACTTAGTAAAGTGTCCATTAGATGCACACTTCATAATCTCGCTGGAAGTAGTAGGTCATCTGGGTACTTTCTTTGCCTACTGTTTTATGAATACTGGGACTCTCCTAATCTTTTGCCTACTATATAGTAGTAAAGTAGGTATGTTCGGATTCAGCCGTTCACTTGTTTAGCTCCAAAATGAATCAGTGTTTTTGAATAAATTGGTTGAATGAATGTGTCAAAGATTCACTCATAAAGACTCACACTTGCCGCCACCTAATTGTAACAATTGGGATTGAAAAAATCCCTATCACTAATGCCCAGACTTACAGTTTTTCTTGAATGTGCAAACACAAGCAAGCAGAGTGATAACCTACAAACGAAACTTAATGTACAAGCTGTTAAACTGTTTTATTAAATATCATCGCTCTTGGAAAGCCAACCTTGGCCAATCAGATGAGACCGGTTCTATAGACTAAATTATTAATTTCTTGACATCAAGGGAGGCAACGGCATCAATGAAAAGCTCCTGTCAAACTAGATGAGTTCGAATCACTTTTGAGCGACACCACAGGAAGCACCGAGGCTCTTGTAGCTGACACAATCATTTGAAAACTTGAGCGTGACATCCTCATCAAAGGATAGAGCTCTCAGTATTGGCATGAGAGACTCTTCCGTTTGTTTTATTATGTTTTTATGTCTTGTTATCACAGAAACAGACATGCACCAAGAGCCAACGCCCTGTTCATCCTGAAAAAAAGGCATTTTTTTGCTCCAAGACCGTATCTCTCAAAGTCACCAGGCATATATGTGGGAGCCCCGATAGCTTTGTTGTTGCTGGGAGTTCTTTACCATGGTGACGGCATGTCAACTGTTCCTCTCTGCACTAAGGCACTTGGGGCAGAGAGCATTCATGATGTCTTTTTTTTCTCTTATGAAGTGAGCATGACAACAAAAGAGAAATGGTTTGCCATTAGAACAGGGTGAGAAGTGGGTCACTGACCTATTATACTGAGGTTGGTGCACAATCTGGGATGAGTGAACTCATTCTGTTGCACCGAGAGATAGCAACATATTTATATTTTGTCTTAAAAAGCATTAGTGTAATTTACCAGTCTAACAAAAGTCACTGAACAACTTCATAAAATAAAGACCCACATACATTGTAGCTCACATTCTGCTGAAACCCTTTTTTAAAACTAGCAGTCACAATTATATTGTTTCACAAGAATCTTTTCAACAGAATGACTGGCATGACAGAGCTGAATGTAAATAGTGCATTAAGATTGATGTCATCATCATCAAACCTGCTTAGGATAGAGCGTTTGTGTGTGTCATTCTCAAATTAACTCTCACACATTGTCAAATAATATATTAAAGCTTAGTTGGAGATGAAAAGGGGTGGTTCCCCAGTAGAGAGGGGATGATCAATACTGGGTGCATCAATAGTGCCCCCTAGTGAAACCATTTATTTATTTAGCTTTTGGATTTGAGCCTGCATCTGTTAAAAGGGAAATTCTATAATTTACTCACCATCTTTTAAACACCTCTTCTTTCATTTTTTCTGTGGAACATAAAACCTGAATTTTTAAAGAATATCTTGGACATTAAGATTCACAAAATGCTCCAAAATGACCAAAACAATTATCATAAAAGTGGTCCAAATGAATAATATTCCAGGTCTTCTGTAGTCATTCCAATGTTTTGTGTGAAAGACTGAAAATCTGACTGAAATTCATCTAAAAATCCTTCTTTTGAGTAAAATCTTTTCAATTAATCACTCAATTCAAACATTTGAGTCATTCATGGATTGGATGATCTGGTTCTCAAGTTCAGCTCGATGATCCAGTTACAATGACTTAGAAATAACTGGAAAATGATCAGTAAATTATTTCAATTTAGGTTTGTTCATCACTCAAAGCTATTACGATCCAAAGAAATACTTTAAATGTAGAGCATGATTCATATGGACTTATTTTATTGTTCCTTTGAATTATTTTTGAAGCCTATAATCTCCAGCCCCCATAATTGTAAAAGAGTGATCAGCACAGATAAAGTAAGTCATACAGGTTTGGGATTTAAAAATGTTTTGTATGAATCATTTAATTTAAAAATTTGGTCACACTTTAGTTTAGGGTCCAATTCCCAGTATTAACTATTAACTACGACTTTTGCCTCAATAAACTCATAATTACTGCTTATTAATAGTTCTAGGTAAGGTATTTGTTAAGTTTAGGCATTGGATTAAGGGATGTAGAATATGGTCATGCAGAACAAGTTAATATGTGCTTTATAAGTACTAATAAACAGCCAATATCCTAGTAATATGCATGTTAATAAGCAACTAGTTAATAGTGAGAATTGGACCCTAAACTAAAGTGTTACCAAAAGGTTTTTTTGTTTTTTTTTTTTTTTTTGTGTATTACAAACATTGAACTTTAAATGGAGGCTAGAGAGTAAAACCCATACCTATGAGGTTCGTTAAGTCAGGATGTTATTGGTATCTGTGGGTTTTGATGATTTCCATCATCACCTCGAGCAGTCACTCTAATGGAACGTGGGTGGAAGGGTTCGTCATCAAAAACGACCTTGCGTGCTCATTACACGTTGCACCACAGACTGTGTGACTGAAGGTCTGAAGACACTTTCTGGCTTAGAAAGAGGAATTAATTTTTCCAGCGGGGGAGTTTTGTCACGCAGAAGAAAACCTCAAAGCAAGACACAAAACTGAAACTTCCAACACAGTTGCTGCAACACAGTCTTCATTGATTTTTAAATGAGACAAAAAGCATGTACTTTCTGCTTTCTGAACTTGCCTTTGAATAAAACACCCATTCTACTAATGAAAAGAATTGCTTCTTATGAAAAGAATGTCTTTGAATTTTAAAAGGGTTCCTTTTAAGAACTTTACTGTAGAAGATGTTACTGAGGATAAATGCATAATACAGTTTTATACAAAAGTTTGGCCATCCCTGATAATTTCAGTTTATAATCTGCTGGGCTTTCGAAGCAGCAACTTCATTTGGATATAATTTATACCTTATGGAAACAGTAAGATTTCAGTTCTGAAATAACATTTATTGAATCAACAGAAACAACACAATGTAAGTCATAACAAAAACAGACAGGTCCAAAAATGTGGGCACCCCAATGGAATTACCACATCAATATTTAGTAGAGCCTCCTTTTGCTGAAATAACAGCCTGTAGTTGCTTCTTATAGCCAATGATAAGTCCCAGAATTCTGGCTGCAGGAATTTTGGACCATTCTTCCTTGCAAAATGTCTCCAGTTCATTCAGGTTTGATGGTTTCCGAGTGTCAAATCATTCCATAAATTTCCGATGATGTTCAAGTCTGGGGACTGTGATGGCCATTCTAAAACACTGTGCATGAATTCCATGGTAGATTTGGAACAATGCTTTGGATCATTGTCCTACTGAAACAACCAACCCCGGCGTAACTCCAACCTCTTGACTGATTCTTGAACATTGTTCTTAAGAATCTGCTGAATCCATGCGACCCTCAACATTTCCAAGGTTTCCAGTACCTGTGCTTGCCACAGAGCCCCATAGCATGATGGACCCTCTACCAAATTTTACAGTAGGGAGCAGGTTCTTCTCCTGGAACGCTGTGTTCTTTTTCCGCC
Source organism: Abramis brama (assembly GCF_963993115.1). Taxonomy (NCBI): domain Eukaryota; kingdom Metazoa; phylum Chordata; class Actinopteri; order Cypriniformes; family Leuciscidae; genus Abramis; species Abramis brama. The sequence goes on along the minus strand of NC_139973.1, from coordinate 12,645,371 downwards.
AAACAAAGCGCTTCTGGTTGGGACCAAATAACTCTATCTTAGTTTCATCTGTCCACAGCACATTATTCCAAAATATTTCTGGCTTGTCCAGGTGAGCCTTTGCATGCCTCAAACGACTCTGCTTGTTGGCAGTGGGCATAAAAGGCTTTTTCCGCTGTAAGGCCCACTTGGGTTACCCCTTTAGAAAACAAAGGCTCTCCTGAGAATTAACATTTGAACTCTCTCTTGCATATGTAACAGCAACATCCGAGGCGCACCACAGAGTGCAGCTCACACCTCACTTTTACAGTCTCACCAACTCCCCCTGCTTCCCCTCTTCTCCTCCTCACTTAAAGCTCACTAAAAACCTATGCAATGTTATATGTACAAAAAGTAACTATACATGTTTGGTATCATTTAAAGTGTCTCAGTGCGCCTGGTAAAATGGTCTCATTCTCCCAGCCATAATGAAAAGCTAAAAGAAGTTAAAAATATGAGAAATGTGGTGTGCCCCTTAACGGTGTTCCCTCCCCCAGATCCTCCATTCAAACTACCTCCTGTATGTAAAACAAGAACACATTCAATTACAACTTCTGATCTCACAGTTGTGAACCCCTCAATAGGGGTCCAAAATCTAATTATAATGACCATTTGGTAAGCATATTAAATTATTTGGGTTTATAAGGAAAATGGGCAAAAGTTTCAGGGAGTCTGTAGACTTCCCACACGATCGCTGTGTGTAGTTTTTCGTTGCCAGGTAAATATTTCTATAATTCCTAGATTTCCGAACTGTTGTTATTTGATTGACCGATGATTTTATTCTATAAATTGGATTTTGAATTATTGTTCTATTACCTGGTCAATAAATTGTAAACATTTGATTTTATTCTGACTGACTCTGAAATTGTTTTTCCCAAGTAGATTAAACTGATTTGAATGTTCCCGCAAGTTTTGCGTCAGATTAGTGTCGACTAATATTTGGCATCAATTCAAGTGTACTTGGTTTGCAAAGACAAGAAGTGAATTTCCGTTTAGAACAGCAAATACTGCTTGACCAATCTAAATTTGGGTGTGTCTTACCTCTGTTTTAATTTAATGTTACTTTAGATAAGTGTACGTGAGAAACCAGGGCATGGCCAATTCAAAGCTATTATAACAGAAGTAATGTTGGTTAAATCTGTAATAGTGGTCATACCTCTACTGAAGTAAAAACGTTAAGTTAAATGAAAGTGTATGCAATTCCATGGGGGCTATACCAAAGTATCTTTGATTGTGTAAACGTGAATGTGACCGATCTCAGCATTTACCTCTGTTTGGTGACCAAAACTGATGAGCTTGTGTACGTGAGACCCGCAGAAGACGTGAGGACCTCTGAGCGACATAGTTTCCTAATCTGGAACGGCTAAAATATACTTAAAGAGTTAAAAAGAATAACCAAACGTTCACTCACTTTTAATGATACTCAGATATCATTAAAACCTTTTTCATTTATGGAGTCAGATGAAATAACGAGGCAATACATATGAGAAAATGTATTTCATTTAATCTTGTTGTGTTGCGTAAAAGGAAAGACAGTAACGCCCAGAAACCTTCCCCGTATTATTGGAGACCGCCATTTTGGACAACCTATTTTTCACATTTGATTTTATTTCATACAACTCAATACTGCTACACTAAGAAGTTTTGTCTGAAAAATGGGGAGGAGGCTGAGGACCGTGAGAGAGCGGCGCGAGGCCGGTGGCATGATTAAAGATGAGCAACACCTGCATGACGCACCGGTCTCGTATCTCTCACGGAGGAGCGGAAGCATAAAAGGAGGAGTGACGACAGTGGAGAGCGAGAGAGGACCAAGCCTGAACTCGTGTTGTGTTTTGTTTTATCATATGTGACAGCAGTCGTCCGTGAGGGGCTGCTGTCTTTTACTTAACTTTCGTTTTGCATTTGTTTTATTTTTGGTATTAAAATGTGTGTTAACCGCCTTCTTATTCCCACAACATCTAACCTCGTTACACATACAACAGCCTTTTTATTTGCATACTAACATTTTGAAGTTTTTAAGTTATTTGGATGTTGCTGAAAATATCAAACTGTTTTAAAATATGATCTTTTTTTTTCAAACTAAATGCATTTATGAGCATCATAATCATATTTTGAATCTCCTTCATGAATCTATTCTTTCCATTTTTGCTTCCAACTGCATTAGAATAATTGATTTTACTTTTCTGCTGATGATACTGATGCATTGTACAAACATCCATGGCAGCTTTTATGTTAAGTGTGGTTTTCAAAAAGTGTACAAGATGAATAAAGACATGATTCTGGATGGGTGATGACATGTTCTTTACTTCCATGTAACCATGTATGTGTCATCCCTCTTTACCTAGAGCTGCAAATCACAGGAAAAATGACCTTTACATTACAACCTGCCATTTGAAGATTGCCTTCCCCCAACTCATCTGGCTGCTTTGATCAAGGTAACTTACGTTACTGTCTGTGTGAAACAGGTATCTAATTCCTAACAAAGACTGCTCTACACTGCACATGTCAGGACAAACATGTCTGTATACACATGCACTGACAAGCAAGGAGGCACCCATGGGTCGGGCAAGGTGCATGCTGGGATATCAAGTGTTGAATAGATGCATTATCTAAAGATTCTGTCATTATTATATTATTCACAAGAGTCACAGAAGTACCATTATCATATTAGATGATAATTAATTAGTACAGAATTATGCATTTCCTTAAGATGCAAGAACTGTATGATGCTGAATATTGGTGATGCTTGATTCATCGTCTTTTATTGTTCGCTAGTTTTGTTCAATAACGGGTGTGAAATCCGGATAAAGAGGGTACTCGTGTCTACAACTTAATTTGCATCCAAACATGTCCATATATACACTATCTCTGGCTTTCCATACAACCTCGCAGTGATGCTTTATTTCTTTATTTCTAAGAACAGGTCATTTCAATGAACTTGTTAAAAAAATCCATTCAGTGATTCTTTAAGCAATTGAGATGAGTCATTGACTCAACAACCACTCAGAATGATTCACTAACTGTTTCAAATGATTCATTGAATAGATCAGTCTCAAAAGAACAATTTGTTGACAATTTGGGCATCACTTCAATCTTGCCCCTCTCTCTCTTTCAAGATTTGCTCTTGCCTGTGTTGATCCACCAACTAGACCAGCACTAAACCAGTGTGGTCCAGCATGGGAATTCATGGCCTATAGACTTGTCAGAAGGGTATATCTGCACTGGCTTAATGCAGTGTCAGTGCATACAGTAATGGCATTGATGCTGTTAACCACACAGAAGGCATTGTGTATGTGTCATGTGTCCTTCACGTCCAGGAGCTACAGAGAATGTGTCGAGGCCAGAAGATCTCTTAACAACAGCTGTATAAGATGACAAGGAACAGAACACTGATGGCTCTATCGAGCCAGCTGTCCCTCAAAATCTTCCAGCATCAATCACACTGATGCGCTGTTATATATCCTCCGCCGCGGCGTCTTCAGGGGTCAACACGCTCAACTGCACCAGCGGTGCTTTATCCTGCTTAGTAAGGCTAACGTAATGTTTTCACTGTTTAACAGTCTACAAAATTGATGATGTTATCGCTAAGAAGCAATTGGGTATCGCTCTCAGGGAATATTAATTAGATATATGAAGATATTTATCAAAAGTTTAAAAAGTGTTTTAATTCTGTGATTTTCTTCAAAGCAATTACCCGACACTATCCAAGTATGATATCGATAAGCATCTTGGTTGTTGAATGTATTAACTCTATGGGTGTCTTGCATTCAAAGCAGGAGTGAAGGATTTATTCTACCAACACAGAGGAATCAATTTGCTGCCAGATTCATCCATTACGTTAATATGTTCAAGTGGTCATTTGGTTTTCAGTAGCGATTGCATACAAGGAGGAGACTGGCAGACTGACGCCAGTGCTGGATAACCAGACCGTTGTCTGCCTCCATGCCCCATCCGCAGGGTAAAAGCTGCTGGATACGGGGGAAGGTGGCTTAACTGTCTCCAATTTAACGCCTCATTATGCAAATTGATCATCTCAATTGACCATCACTCTGATAATGGCAGGGCCAGACTGCAGGGGAGTTGAGATATTCCTCCAGAAAACATCAGTTAAATGTCCTGAGAGCTAAAAATAAGATTTGGATGTGAATTGAAGGAGACACTCTAGATGGTTTTCAATGGGGCATGACTATGCAGAGTGGCAATGAAGCTAAGAGTTACCTCAGTGACCTGATGGTCAGACACCCTGAAATGTCAACTGTAATTTGGTTTTAAAGGACAGCTATGACAGAAACTCAGCACCTTACTACGGCACGTCTCAGGGGTGAGTTAGATGTTGGCACTCTAAAAACGGTGTTTGGTGTTAACCTGTTGCTGCAAATTAAGATGATGTGCAAATAACGATTATTTGCATGCCATTGCAAGCACCATGTGGATGAGCTGGCTCAGTCAGGGCTTAATTGCATTGATTGGGCTGGCCAGCTCTTCCTAATCTAGGATTATTATGATACATTAACAGCTGTGACTTGTTGTTTACAAGGCATTTATCAAGTGTTGTCAGTATAATGGGACAAATTCCTACCTATCACGTTTATCACTGACTGAATCAGCCCTGTCAGATCCAGATGATGAACCAATCTGGGAAAAAGGCTAAATGGGAGCCTTCAGACGATGCTACTTCACCCTAAAAATATCCATTTTAAATTAGGAAAACAATCAAATTGTTTGTCCTATTTGATTGAAGCGAGACAATGATTTTATGTATGGTTTACATAATTGATGAGGGCGCATGCACTGAACTGACTGTTCAATACATAATGTGTGGTACAGAAAGTAATTCAGGTTAATGTGCTCGCTGAAACTTTCATGCCAAAATGGACTGTGGGTTTGTACTTGAAGGGTTCAGGAAAGACATATAATGTTGCCATGTTCCTCATGCAAAATGACAGTAAATTCATTTTAACGACTATACCGTTGCTAAATGACACTAGCCTCTGAGTGTCGGTGCAATATTCCTTATCAGTGAATCATTTAACTGAACACTCATTAAAACAGACCTGAGGATTTGACAAACATATGTTGCTCTAGACGGAGAAAGAGAAGAGAGCGATGGATAAAGAGAGAAGGAGAGAAGGAGAGAAGGAGGTTGCGATGAGTCAGTGTGTTTCCCCCTAGTTGTCTGAGTGAGGATGCTTCATATTCCACCGTATCGATTTCCGCTTCTTTTTGAAGTGGTTCCCGAAAGTGAATCATTCCAATTACACAAGAACTTGTGTGACAGCTCTGACAGAAACATTTGAATTATGACTGCAGTCGAGCCATTGGCCTTGTTTGGGAACGAGGGGTTTGGATATTGCATTTTGCTCAGTCTCGCCGGCACGAGGGCACATGTTGTCATTGGAGATTGCCTTTCAATCTGTAAAATGCTTTATCTGTGCAACACTAGATCTGATTGTAGAACAATAGCTTTATACAGGTGGGAGCGTTCTTTTCACATTATATTTTGCTAGCCATCAAGTGGGGATAGATTTTACAGGGGAGGTGTCGTGAAAAAACCCATCAAAAATATATTTTAATGAAAAGGGGTTGTAGTTTCATAGAGATGTGATGTGATTGACATTTAATATAACAGAAAATCAAGTTTATGACCCCAAAAAACACTATAAAAATAGCACATACTACTTGCCCACACTCAAAAAAATAAGCTGTTACATTTGTTACATTTAATTTTTGCCCTGCCTAAAATCGCCAACATTATAATTTTAGCTAATTTGACTCTACAGTTATTTCCAATGATAGAAGCTACTAGTGTTCAATTTGATTAAAACCTCCTTTCACAGAGTAATATTTAATATAACTTATGCAGGTCTGCAAAAGAGGTTTAATGTATAGTGTATACTGAGTGCCCACAGCCCTAAACTAAACACAGTCGCCACTCTTCTGCATAATGGTAACCACAAAATTCAAAAACATTACAGAAAGTCTTCTAAAGTTTCTAACATAACTGAATATTAAACACTAACATTAACTAACAACATCTTTCCATTTACAGAAAACCACATAAAATAACACTTTAATCCCTAAATTTACCCTCCTAATGCATTCCCTTGCAAAGCATGCTGGGAACTACAGATCTGACTGCCCAGTTAGTTGTCAACAAAAAATGATTCATGTAGTTTTCACACAAATTAAGTAAGTAAACTTCAGTTTTAAATATATTAGGTTGATTGAACACAAATTAAGTTGTGACAAAATATTAAACAATTGTGTTACTTTTGCTTATTTTAATTAATTAAATTTAACAAGAGGCAAAAATTAATTTTTTAATTGTTCTGAGGCCATATGATAGTGATTACACACCAAAATGTTGTTGTTTAGTCTGATCTTTTTAATTGAATCAGTTTTCACAAGACTGGCCTGAATGATTCATTCATGATTCAGACTGATCCGATTCAAATGTTAGATTCAATATAACAGTGAAGGAGGGGTTGTCTTGATTGAATAAAGATGTACATACATTTAATAGCACTTCTGCATCCTTTTTGAAGCTTGAAGAGAGCTCAAGTCCCTGTTAATTGTAAGTAAATAAAAAAATGACATAAATAAATAATCACAAAAGTTGCATTTTTTAGGTGAACTATTTCTTTGTGTCCTCATCGCGCCCTGTTTTTGAATATGATATCTTAATGAATGGTATCTCACCTTCTTTTTTTTTACTTCACCCTCACTGAATGATTACTGTTATGACATGGGACAGGCTATTTTCTCACCTCACAAGCATCACTTTAAAGCAGGATGCTATGCGATGTCACTTTACGTTACACTGTACATAACATTATTATCCGTTCAGCTTTCGAGCATGAGGTCACCTCTGAGAAGAGAAATGAAGACATGATAGCACTCATCTAGATGAGAATATTTATCTAGTGTCGCTGTCCTCCCTCCGACTTATTCAACGTACAAAAATCCATTGCAATGGAGCCCCACTGCGGATGACCTTCTGAATGAGAAGTGCTCCCATGCATTGACAATGAATATGCATTAGAGAGATTACAATGAGGTGACAAGGCAGGAGCTCTCATCCAAATACAAGCACAGCTGGCAGCCAGCTTTCCTGAGCTACTCCTCACCTCTTACATAAGAGCACAGCAAGCTGACAACAACTCACCATCCGTTCATGCAAACCAAAAGATCTCTGTCGCTGTTCTCGCCTGTCTCGCTTTTGATTCGACAAGAGCGGCTGCAAGAACAACTTCCTTGCACAAGGAAGGAAATCATTGTATTAGTGCGTGGGGGAATACAAGCTTCTGTTATTAGCTCATTATGATGAAGTGTCAAAGTAACAACTCTCTTCCTATCAGGAAACGCTTCCACCATCTGTCAGACCCTGAAATCCCAGGTGGCTTCATATAGGGATTCAAACCTCTGTTGGTTGCCCTTCACTGTCAAAAAAGCACCTGAGTGGAACATCCCAAGGATGACCAAGCACTGGACGGTGACATTTGCAAGCCCAAAAACTAATTTGCACCCATGATCGATTATTGCTGTTAGTTGTTGTTTCAATGATTGCTTATAAGTGCGAGGTGAGAGGAGACATGAGGATGCCGAGAAGAGTTGCAGGACTATTTTGAATATTAAAAATAAATAAATAAATAAATCCACTCACAGAAGAGTGTTCTTTCTCATGATTCTACTGATAAAGAAATGTATTATTCATAAAGTTCTTGTTTTCATTTCAATGAGCTCCTGCTGAAATGTGTATTTGTATTTTTATGCACATAAACAAACATGGTAGAAGGGAAGGCTAATCTTAATATATTTACATACCTTTTCTTGGCTGACGCTGTTTTGTCGAAGTCAATTTGATACAAAAGTGCGAGCTAAAAAGCATAAATGCAAAATAAAATCTGTCATTAAGTCTTTGTCATTTACATCACTCTTCAATATTTAACATTTATATGTAACATTCATCAAAAGACTGTCCATCCAAAAATGTGTTTATGTAAATGGTCACGGCAAAATGTGGGCATCAGATATTTTTAAACACCTCTACTTGAAAAACAATGTGGGCACCCTGACTCATAAGCAATGCACCAGCTGTGCGAGAGACCTCTGAAACAGTGTGAGTTTGGCAGAGAATGGAGGACAGGCTTAGCTTGGTGAGCACCAACAAGGATGGGTCCTATCTAAGTCCCTGCAGGACTGAGAACTCGCAGTGGGAGGAATGTCTCAGCTCCATCTGGCCCAGCAACGTGTGTGCCTTCATGCCGAACCGAACCAAGGTCTGCAAAATGTTGGCACACCGTGTGAGGCATTGCATAAGGATAACATTTGAAAGGAAAGATTCAGAGAGATGTCACCATATGTCTGTGGAAATCTGCATGTTCCTCACATATGGCAATGGCATGTAGGTCTGTGATTTTTACTCTTTTCTGTGATGCATGTGTAAATGTTAGCATGGGAACAAGCCTGTAGTGAGCACAGACATTGCTGCCAAATGTAGCCTAGCAGGCTGTTGTGTGGTGAACACAATCTGCCATCTAGTGGACACATTTAAAGCACAAGTTAAAAGTTAAAACAAATAGATATAAAATATAACCTGAATATTTTATGAACTTATACCTTTGAATTTTGTGGATTGGAAAAATATATATATATATTTTTGCATTTGTTGTATCTGGTGAATGCAGGTAAAGTGGGACAATTTTTGTTAAACTTGTAATTTTAGATAGCCTGTTTTTTTTTTTTTTCATTATTACTTTTGTTAACTTTAAGGTCCAGCTATAATATTTTTAATTTGAATACGCGTTATTTGCAAGGTGTAACAATTAAAACTTTTTAAGATCATGCACTCAAGACAAATTTCTTTTTTAGGTAGAGTGGGCAATTCCTGATAAAAAAGAATCCCATATCTTAATAATAATAATAATAAATAAATAACATGATTTATTAACACACATTATCAAACATAGGCTACACATTCAACAACATATTTAACAAACCCAAAAGCAATTCATCAGTAATTCCTCAATGTGTAAAATTCAAACAACTGATAGATAGATAGATAGATAGATAGATAGATAGATAGATAGATAGATAGATAGATAGATAGATAGATAGATAGATAGATAGATAGATAGATAGATAGATAGATAGATATGGTGTCAATAAAGTTAACTGTGTTACCATTAACGTGTTGAATTTGCATTTGAGCAAAATATTTTTTCCTGTTTGTTATTCTATTTTTATTCTAATTGTATTATTATTTATGAAACTCTCTACAAACATAAATGGATAATATGATATCATGAAAATGATTCATGCAGGGAATTAAAACGAATGTGTAGTGTCTATTTTTGGCAATCAGGAGTAGGTCCGTTATCTGTTTGATCTGTCTCACGTTGGCTAGTTTAGACAAACGCGTCTCTTTTAGAAATAGATCGAAGTTCATAGCACGTGTGTAATGCGTAAGGTTGTGCTGTTGCATGTGAAGTTTGTGGCTGTGGTTAAAAACCTAGCAAGTCGCCTACGAAGGCAGCATCCTTTGGTGTCTGGAATCCGCCTGTCGTGTCCTATTTTTTACAGTCTATGGTCGTGTCCAAAATTTGCGAAGGGAAGCAGCCAATTAGATTTGAGACGCAACCCATGTGTGTCTTTCGGTGTAGTAGCAAACGAATTCTCGCATAATATACGCTCTTTCACACTCTGAATCTGAAAAGTGTTGTTTTTGCCGTACGTTTAATGTTGAAACGCGGTAGTGTTGGTGTATTAAACACATATTGATTCTCATAAGGTGTTCATTTCTTTGAAGCATTGTGGCGGGGGCAACTGAGAGGACGAACATGTCCGGGAAGAGTTTTCGCGTTAGCGACGGGGACTGGATCTGTCCCGATAAAAAGTAAGACTTGATGCATAGTGGTTTATTAAAAAGCCTAATGATGAATATGTTTGCAGTTCTTTAAAGCCAAAACTTGTGCGAAATCAATGTTGGACGAGAGAAGCCCACATGCTACTGTTAGCATAGCTTCTGTTAGCTTTAGCGCGCGTTTGTAGTGTGTGAATGGGCCTGTAAACGCCATTAAAAGCGTAATTTCACAATTTAAATGGTAAACTCATTTCTTTCCTCTGAAACACTGGTAATCAAATGCTTTTTAGCGTTGCACACTCAAAATGATTTGGTAAACATGAACAATTAGCTAGTCAGATGTGTGCGCAAGTCTGCTTAACTTACTAACTGCCATTATATCGTCTTCATTAGAAAATGCAGTGCCATTGGGCTAATTAACTTTTAAATAAAATAAATAAATCTATTTATCTGTGTGCACCACTGGAGCGTCTCACCATTGTTTGAAAGTGTCAGTGAGGTAGCCTGTTCATTGTGTATATGAATGTTGATTGGTGTTTATAATGACCTAACCAGTTTTATCTTTGTAACATCTAAGGTGTGGAAATGTCAACTTTGCTAGAAGAACGAGCTGTAACAGATGTGGCAGGGGTAAGTGAATTATACTACCTTGTGTATAGTCATTACGTTTTGTATTTAGATGTGTGTCATACAGGGAGTATCAATACATTGTGTTTTAATGCTTTTAAGATCTTTCCTAATGCCTGGCTCACACTACAGGAGTTTTAAAATCCTAACCGATTTTGAAATCTGTTTGCAGCACACACTTAAGGAGAATCTTTGCAGATTTTCTTCCCTCAAATCTTAAACATGCTCACACTACAAGATTTGAAAATCGCGGCGCACCACACACACTACAAAATGTTATTAAGATTATCCTTACCCTACCCCGCCTCACGTGATCTCACGCAGCAGATCTGAAGCAGAAAAGCATGTAAACACAATATCTGTCCTTCATACAGTGCCGTCGCCAGACGGGGGCATATGCATGGGAGGGCACAATTATTAGCCTACAGTACGTATATTTATAATAATAATATACTCTATTCGCGAAGCACGTAATCATCATGTTAAACATAACCAACAGCAATATGACCAGGTAGCCTATAGCCTACACCACATTACATAGAAGCAATGTTATGAATATCCGTAAAACACTTGACTATACAACATATTAGATGTAACACCAGAAGCATCTCTCAAACATTGCATTTTAAAGCAGTCAACATGGGATATGCATTGCCATGATACACGCACGCACGCACATACACACGCACAGAGACTTTGAACCTACCGGTACTTTGATTTAGAGCTTAGATCGGGCCCAAAAAATCAAGCCCGACCCTACCCGAGCACGTTGTGTCCGAGCCCGGCCCGGCCCGACACATTAGATGTAATTATGAGCCCGAGCCCGATTTAAACCCGACCATTTTGGCGTTATAACCAGGGGCGGCGCCAGATAATTTTTTAACGCAAGTGCTGAGGGGGTGCTAGATATATTATAGCCTATAGCCTACTATTACAAAAATTGTCCGCTTAATATTTAATATTCAATTATTTTAATTGTCACAATTAAAGTAGCCTATTAATTTTATTAAATTGACCAAGCAGAACATTCAGCATTCAATCAAATATTCTTAAAGATTTATTATTATTTGGCTAATGTTATTTCAACATAATATCTCATTATTTCGACATATGTGTGCGTGCCACAAGCAAGATTTTTTAATCCGTTGACGTGTGCATTGATTTTTATTAATAAACTAGTGTTTCCTGTCAGTGTCGACTGCAAAGATGAAGTTGACGATCGCCATCTCCGTAGTGAACGCGCCTATAGAGAGAAATGCACATCATGGATTATATAATCAGAGTAGTCTATTTCTTTTCGTTTTGAATTGTTTCGTTTAAAGAAATTTCAAGCTTTCTTTAGATGTATTTCTCATGTCTGTGAGGCATACACTGAGTTTCGGTTAATTTATGATGAGATGCCCTCCAGTTCACGTGCAATGCAAGTGACACGGATAATTGTGCGTGCATTTATTAATTATTATCTTAATGAATAATGCAACAATGATGAATCAGGTAAACTGCGTTGTTTGTTTCTTCAGAATGGAATGGATCGCAAATGGATCCTTTATATTTTTAATGTTTTAATGATAAAGAATGCGACATTAATGCAACACAAAATTAGCAACTATGATAATATAAAATTAAAATTAAAGTAATTTTTTTCACCATGACAGCCCTACTTGTTTCTTGGCTATTTTGACAGCACTGACGTAATACAGTCTTGCTCATCCCGATTTAAAATCTTAAATATCAAACATGTTTGATATGATCGGGGCGAGCCCGATTTGTGTGAGAGCAGATCGGGAGGTGCAAGATTAGATCTGTGAACGCCTCACATTACCAGATAATCTGCGCCGAACATCGGAACCGATCGAGGTCCTCGACAAGATTTTTTCTCAGATTCTCGGGAGGGGTAAATCGGGCATAAATCGGCCTAAAACTCCTGTAGTGTGAGCCAGGCATAAAGGGGTAGTTCACCCAAAAATTGTGTCACCCTCATGTTGTTCCACATCCATAAGACTTCTGTTCATCTTTGAAACACAAATTAACTTATTTTTAAGGAAATTGGAGAGATTTTTGTTCCTACATTTAAAGTCTATTCAGCTTAAACTCTGACGGTTCAACGAATTCATTAAGAGATTGCAAAAGGAATCCAAATTCAATGTGTATCTGGTTTACTAAAAGTCTTAAAGGAATAGTTCACTTAACAATAAAAATTCTGTCATCATTTACTCACCCTCAAGTTATTTCAAACCTGTATGAATTTCTTTCTTCTGCTGAAAACAAAGGAAGATATTTTGAAGAATGTCGATATCCAAACAGTTGATAGGCCCCATTGACTTCCATAGTTTTTTTTCCTACTATGTAAGTCAATGGGGCCCATCAACTGTCTGGTTACCGACATTCTTCAAAATATCTTCTTTTGTGTTCAGCAGAAGGAAGAAATTCATACAGGTTTAAAAAAACATGAGGGTGTGTTAACGATGACAGAATTTTCATTTTTAAAATGAACTATTCCTTTAATAAAATTTCTTTGTCATTCATTTTTCGTTTATCTCCTTATAAACGTTGTGAATTCTCAGAGTTTGGGGTGAATAGACTTTTTAATGGAGGGACGAATCTCTTTGATTTCATTAAACATGTCTTAATTTGTGTTTCGAAAATGAATGAAAGACTTGATTCGACATAAGTGAGTAACAGAATTTTCACTTTTGAGTGAACTATCCCTTTAACATGATTAGTCTAAACTAATTAGTCAATGCTCTTTAAACAGAAAAGACAACTGAAGCAAAGATGATGAAAGCAGGGGGGACAGAGATTGGAAAGACCCTCGCTGAGAAGAGCAGAGGTCTCTTCAGTGCAAACGACTGGCAGTGCAAAACGTGGGTGTTGCTATAAAATTATACTTCCAATGTGTATATAAGGGCCCTTTCACACCTACCTTGTTTGGTCCGGACTTTCGGACTTTTCAGTTTGGTCCGAATCAAAATTACAGGTGTGAAACCTCCCCCGTACCACGGTCCGAACCAAACAGACGAAATTTGGTCCGACGAAAAGAGGTGGTCTCGGTCCGGATCAAACTGTTCAAAGGTTTGGTTCGTTTCTAGTGTGAAAGCATTTTCTGTATGGTTCGGACTTTCGGACCATTTACAGGAAGTTCCGGTGGTTCCCGCGTAGCATAAACAACTGAAGAAGAATATTTATGTGCAGATCTGTCAGTCCTGCCCACAGAGTTTCTTCCAGCTGATTCGCGCGCGCGCACACGCACACATTTGTCCTGCGTCCTGCCGGCGATGATAAAATGTTTGCACAACGAGGACGTTCATTTGGCGAATTTGAACTAGCGTCGAGTATAGTTGGTGCTGGAGGGAGTAATGCCGTAATAATAACAGTATAGTGGCAACGATAATATGCGTCTGTTCATTCATTCTTGTCAAAGTTACCCGTCGAATTGACAACACGCTGACGTCAGACGCACGTCCGTTTACAAACCAATCAATGTCAATATGCATCCATGTAGATGTTGACGACAGGACGCAAGTACGTCATGAAAAGTTCTTTAGTGCGCTCGCATAATTGCAATGTGAAACCAAACCAAAACTAACCAAATGTATACAATGTATCAAAACATGAACTTTGGTTCGGACCTTGGTGCGGACTTTCAGGTGTGAAAGGGCCCTTAGATGTGATAGTAAAGTAAACCATTGCTTCCAACTCCTTCATATTTTACTTCTCATTTGAACCACACACTGTTCACTGAAGGTGTGGATGGGCAGTTCTAGTCCTGAAAGGCCGTTGTTTTGCGGACTTAGCCTCAATCAAACTAAATCAAACACTCCTGTGAAATTCAAACCAAATGCTGCCTTCAAGTGCACCTTGGAAACTCGTACTTCCGAGTCGAGCGTCATTCATTCAATTTGGAAACAACATGGAAATAGCCTAAACAAAATAATTATATTCTGGACAATAAACCCAAATAACTGTATCTGAGTTTAAAATAAAAATATTCATTTTTTGTCACTTAATTATTCATGGCATCACAACAAAAATGTTGTTACATAAAGCATACTGTGAAAGTTTAGTGATTAACTTTAAACCATTATTTGCTACAGACTTGCTTTCAGCTCACTGGTCTCTATATATAGATTACAGATGTATATATTTTACGTTATAGATCAGTGTTTCTGCCATATGCTCATAAAAGTCACAAAGACCCTGTTTACACCTGGTATTAAGATGCATTTTGGTCAATCAGATCACAAGTGGACGACTCTAGATACAGGTGTAAAAGTAGACGAACTTTCATAGTGTAAACACTCACGTGATCAAATGCGTTTGAACAGCCTCAAAAGACCTCCTTCTCTCTGCCTACTGACCTAATGTGTAAACATTATGGGAAGTGCGCTAACCAGAGGGGATTTAAACTTTAGTCCTATTTGCACTGGATTAGTATTATCTGGGGACCTCGTGTGATTTAGAAATTACTCACCCACATCTGAATTTCGTGTGGCGCATTCGCACAGGATAAGCAAAGCCTGTGATTTTACTCGAATTTACTGACTTATCCCCCCGGATGTGATGTCAATAGGCTATTGCTTGGAAATGTCTTGTCGTTATAGGTCTAGCTTTATGATGTATCATAAACAGAATAATGTTCATGTCATCCATCTCCATCTAATCATTCTTTTTGTTTTTGCTCTTCTGATGATTTTCAGCCTTCTCTTTCTGCAAATTGTATAGTTGTGGTGTAGGTATAGCGATATGACCCAGCACCCAAAATACTATCAAAACACCGAGGCTCCATTCTTTGTGAAAGATGGATAAAAAGGCGCACAGGAAACAAAAACCTTGAAAAAATGATATACGACCCCGCCAAATTACAGACATGGCCGATTCACACGGGATTAAGATCACAGAAAACCTCCGCAATTATTACGAATGACTAGAGGTCACCAGGTAATACTAATCCACTGCGAATAGGGCTTAAGTCGGCTGAAGACCCAAGTTTGGTTTGAAGATGGAAAATGAACCAAGCACAATGTTCTCTCACCATTCCTGATTTCTTACACACACACTCACAGCGTTCAGCTCGGTCTTGTGGCTTTCAGAACAGAAACTAAAGGATCGCTACTTGTGATCCGATTGACCAAAACGCATCTTAATACCAGGTGTAAACAGGGCCAAAGTCTTCAGTATTATTTGAAAATCACTGGCAGGTGTGTTTGATTTGGCATGGAGCTAAACTCTGCAGGACAGTGGCCCTCCAGGACCAGAAATTGCTGGTTTATATTCCCAAATCCAACCCATATTGGACTATAAGCTATTTGTGAATTGCTAATTCACCAGTTATTAATTTCTAAACTTGTTCTTGTTTGTTTAAATCTAGGTGTGGCAATGTAAACTGGGCCAGAAGATCAGAGTGCAACATGTGTAACACTCCTAAATATGCCAAACTGGAGGAAAGGACAGGTATGCTCTGTCTGTTCAAAATAGAATGCTAGTGTAATTTTTTGCATACTGACGGAATTTTTTTGCCATCATTTTTGGTTAATGCCATATGCTTGATGCACGTCTCTTAACAGGATACGGTGGAGGATTCAACGAGAGAGAGAACTTGGTCTACAATGAGCGAGAGGAGTCTGATGGCGAGTACGATGAGGTCAGTAGGGATTTTTATTTTTCAGTCTACAGAGATGAGTCGTTCTTGTTATTAATTAAGAACAGATTTATGTAATTTTTTGTCATTTAATTATTTTAGTTTGGGCGCATAAAAAAGAAGTATCGTGGGAAAAGTAAGAAGGACACCGAAAAGAAAGAGGAACCAAAAAAAGAAGATAAAAAAGATGATGGTGACGATGATGAGGAAGACGAAGATGAAGGAGATCTTTCAAAATACAAACTTGATGTAAGTGATTTATTTTCTGCAGTTCTGTGTTAGTGGTCTTATACTTTTATTTGCTTTTTGAAGCAAATTTGATTAGCTATATTGACCACACTATCAGTTTATTTACTTGTAAAAGTACTGCAGTCATACAGATAGGATTTTAATAACAAATTGTAATAGGGTGCAGTGTGAACACAGATATATGAAACTACTGTCACAGTTTTTGATGTGCTTTTAATTTTTACACTATTAGGATGATGATGATGATGATGAAGAAGAAGATGCAGATTTGTCCAAGTACGATTTGGATGCTAGTGACGAGAAGAAAGGGAGTCCCTCGGGCTCCTCGCGCTCATCTTCTCGCTCGTCCAGTTCAAGTTCCCGGTCTAGGTCCAGGTAAAAGGGTACAGGTCAAGGGTAACTCCAGGCAAATGTCAGTATCAGCTCAAATCTTTATTCAAATCTTATCGTATTAATCTGTTTTAATGTTTAATTTTTCTTTTTCTTTCCTTTTTGCTTCCTTTTAGTATTTGTAAAAAATATATTTTGTCTTTTTCAACTGCATTTTTGATTCTGACATGATAAATATATAAAACTTGATGCTATTTGACGAAAACAATCATGTAAATTCAATGCTCTACAATTTTAAGTAATTCATGCCATTAACACAACTTGAAAAGGGTTTAAAGATTAAACAAAATGTCTTTATGCACAAAAAGACCTTTTATGCAAACCTCTATTATGATTAAGTAGATATTTTGTCTGAAAAATGTCAAAGCTGATCTTTCCTTTTTTAAACACTTGTCATTTGATAGTGAATGTTCTTGGGTTTTCATCAGAATATCTTTAACTTTCAGAAAAATTGGAAATTTGTGGTGTGTTTTTGTTGATGCCCGTGTTTTGCAGATCCCGGTCCAGGAGCTCATCCAGTTCCCGATCTCGATCTCGCTCTCGCTCCAGGTCCAAATCCAGGTGAATGAGGTCACATGCACTCTCCAGGAGAGAGAGTGTGTGTATGAATAGCCAGTGGCTATAGTGAACTTAAACAGAAGTCGACTTTTGATCTCTGTTAATAAGATGAGGGAGCTGTGGGGAGCAGTGAAATGTAGCTTCATTAATTTTTGCACAGGATTTTTTTTACTTTTTGTTCAATTTATCTGATTACACTGTGACATCTGACAGGCAATTAGAGCTTCAAGTTGTTCTGAAACTCTTGATGGGTTCTGCTTTGTTCTTTTGAAAAGTTCAGCTGGTCAGACCTTCAGCTTTGGTCTTTTTCAGAAGTTGTAGTATTTACTGTAGTATTTAGAGGGCTGTGGATGGATGTTTTCCTCCCATTTCAGTCTCTTTGGTAGTGTTATTATAGTAATCTGTATAGCAATATTTGTTGACCTCATGTGAATGCTTATTTATCCCCTTTGAAAGATCCAGCTCCAGATCAGGAAAGGGCTCTGCTTCCTCAAAGAAGAGGTCTCGTTCCCCTTCATCATCGCCTGAGGGAGGTCAGAAGAGGAGTCGTTCCAGGTCCTCCTCTGGTGGCCGCAAAAAAAGACGCTCACGATCGCACTCGTCTGAAAGGTTTGGTGTAACACATGGTGTCCTGGATACCAGGCGTCCTTCTGCATTATACACAGGGCTCAGTGCTAATACAGTACATGATTGAAACGAATGTGTTTTTCTCTGTACAAAACTTTATTCTTTGTTTTGATATCAAGAGCCAAATCACTTAATCAGTCATGGTCCTTCTCCTTGTCTCTTTCTTTCTGTCTCTCTTTAGGCGCAGAGACTCATCTGGATCGTCCCACTCTGGCTCAAGCTCAAAACAGAAATGATTAACAAAAGAAACAAATCTTTCTAAAACTGCATGTTGTTTTTTCCTACTCCAGTTTTGTTTTGTTTTTTTGTGCTATTGCAACTACCCAACTGTTTGAGTTCACATTGATTTCCATGAAAAAAAAGAAAGAAACACTTGCGCACGTTCACATAACCTCTTCTCAAAAAAATTCTGGGGTTTTTTTTGTTTTGTTTTTTTACATCTAGCCAAATCTTTCAACAGCATAACTCAAAAGTGTAAAGTCTATAGCGTAAGTGGGTTTACAGAGAAACAAGTCTGTGACTGTATAAATGGCACATATCTCCTGGACATCAAATTATGTAAATTTATATGGCAGAAGTAGTTTTATCCATCCATTGTCAGACATTACTGCAGTCCAAATAACCAGTTTATTAACAAAAAATTTGTTGATTTAAAAAAAGATGCTCATCAGATGCTGGTTTTGTAGATCTTTTGTGATGTAAAACACTTCAAGAAATATTGATGGTTTAAACATTATTGAATCATGTCAGCAATGCCAGCATCTGAAAGTTAAAAAGTGATTTTCCTCTGAGGCATAACATTGCCTTGTCTATTGTGTGCGTTAAAGGTAAGTATGTTTTTTATACTTGTAGAGATTTATTTTCTTCTGGTGAGACAGATGAAATGCAAAATTTGTTTGTCCTTTTTTTTTTTTTTTTTTTTTGTCTTAATTTTGAGATTCATCACTTGTAGAATTGAGAAACGTTTTAAAGTGCACAAACTCAAATTACTTGTATCGTAAATTACTGGTTATGTTTTTTCTTCCGTGGTAAAATCTAATTTGGAACATGTAATCTGAAATATTCAACCATCCCCACCCCTTCTGACATGAAATATGAAAATGTTTTACTGTTCATTAACATGATTTGACAGTGTAATCAACATGAATAAACACTTGTTAATCTGAATCTCTTGTTTGCACTGTTTTTGTCTTTCCACGTTTATTGTATTGGGAGATGTGATGAGAATTTTTCTCTCCCCATATGTCTGCCTCCCCCTTATTTAACTCACAGAGGCATAGGCTACCACGCTGCTACTTGTGGGAAATTTTAGTGATGTTTGTGAAATTACACATTAATTTAAGTTTTTCGCTTTATGTCCTTGTCTATTTTATAGAATTTTTTTATTATGAGTTTGTATGAATTATTGTTAACGATCAAAATACACCTACACTGCGGTTTGCGCATTATAACGACGAGTTGCTGAGAATCGTTTCTCGTGCGCTAGATGGCACTTGTTGCGTTCAAACGCATCTGTGAGCTGATGGTACAGGGAATCATTATCGAATTAAACATTCAACAGTGAGTTTTTATTCCCGTTTAGAGATTTGCCTATCACCAAAGTTAATTGTATTTTTTTTTTTTTTTTTTTTTTTGAAAAAATTGAGCGATCGTTAAACCTAAAATCTCCTTGAGAAATTTCAAAGAAGTTCACCCACTGAAAGTTTGTGTAGGCTGATTCACATTCTCGCTACAAACGCTTGTTTAACTATATTTGTTTGTTTTTTTTAATTCCTTCGGTCATATAGAAACGAATGTGTTCCCGCGGCTTTGGTTGAGAGCCAAATTTACTCTTTTCTGGCACACTCCGTCACCGAACAGCAGAAAAAAATCTTACTGAATTCGCATTTGGAACTGGAACACGTGTAGCTTATATAGTGTATATATATATTAAAACAGTATTGTTGAAGTACATATATTCTTTGTGGAACTTGCACTTCTGTTGTCTTTTTCAGCATATTTTACATTTCCATAAGGGTCCCGCCTCTGTGTTTATAGCGCGCGCTCGGACAGCAGAGCGCACAAAGTGAGACGGACTTCACTGAGCGCTCTACCTGTTTCAAAGGGCTACTGTGGCCATGAACACGCTCCCTGAAAAAGGATGACATCCAAATGTCAGTCTTCAGATGTCTTGCCACAAAACCTGACTGCTGGAACCATGACGTGGGAGAAGAACGTCTCCAAATCTTCGCAGGACAGAACGGGCAACGGCGCCAGCTGTGGCTCAGTGTCCGTGTTTTTCCCCATCGTTATGATGATCACTGGAATGGTCGGAAACTCTCTCGCTATGCTGCTAGTTTCTAGTGCATACAGAAAAAAGGAAAACAAAAGGAAGAAATCCTTTTTGCTTTGCATCGGCTCGTTGGCGTTAACTGATCTTTTCGGCCAACTGCTTACAAGTCCGATTGTCATTTCAGTGTACAGAGCAGATCTGAAATGGAAACGCGTGGACCCATCGGGAACTCTATGCGCCTTCTTCGGGGTGTGCATGACCACTTTTGGCTTGTGTCCTCTCTTTTTAGCCAGTGCCATGGCCATTGAAAGGGCCTTGGCCATCACTGCTCCTCACTGGTACTCACATTACATGAAAACCAGTGTGACCAAGCAGGTTCTGGTCATCATTTGGTGTCTAGTTTTGATCTTTGCCTTGTTGCCCATTGCTGGGGTTGGCCAGTACACTTTACAGTGGCCAGGCTCTTGGTGCTTCATAAGTACAGGTGACAAGGACATAACGGGAAATACGTTTTTTGCCACGACCTTTGCGGTATTGGGGATATTTTCTTTACTGGTTACTTTGTCTTGTAATGTTATGACCATTCGTGCATTGGTTACACGTTGCAAAACGAAGCCAAGCTCGACCCAGTCGTCCAAGCAATGGGAAAGGTTAACAACAGAGACTGTTATTCAGTTGATGGGCATTATGTGTGTCCTGTTGACTTGCTGGTCACCTCTACTGGTATGTATCATATCAGCCTTTGCCAGACACACTTACTGTAGATATCAGATGAAAGCTTGCAGTGTCATTCCTGCTCGAACTTTAATGTACCCTGCAACAAAAAGCCTCAATTGATATAGGATAAAACAGAATATATGAATTTCTAGGGTGAACTCCATAGGTATTTACTAGTACTGTACATGTTCACTGTAAATATATATATATATATATGATCAATAAGTTATGACTTAAACATCAAGACAGCAAAAAAAATTTACAATGTTGGAGGGCTATACTTGTTACCAGTATGTTTTTTAGCAATCATTTGAGATTAGTTACTGTTTACCCTGTGATTTCTATCCAAAAAGAGTTGCTGTTATGATTTTACATTCTGCAAAAATGTCAGTTTTTCCCAGTTATGTAATTTCATAACTAGGCCCACACAAAATATGCAAATTCATTTTTTGTAGAATGGGTTGAATGTGTTATGGCCAATAGTAATAAATTGCAGATATTTAAATTCAATACAATTTTGCCTAAATATTTTTTTAAATAACACCCAACACTAATTAGCCATTTTAACAAGACATCACAATGTTATTATTTACAGTATTTTGAGATCTAATAAAAATTCCATTTAGCAATGTAATTAAAGTGTTTTTAAATATTAATTAAGTGAGCGTTATTTGACGCCAAAGGTAATTTAAATGTAAAATTAGGGGAATCAGATTACTGCACAATTAAATATCCAATTTCAGTCAATACATATCCAATATCAACTGATAGCGTTTATTATTTAAAAAATGACAAATATCCATAAAACAGCATTTCCTGGAACTAAGAGTACTGAACATTTCTAAATAAACAGATATTAAATTCTAAATTCTAAAATATTTAATGAACAAACCTGCAGGGCATACAGAATTACAGATATCTGCTGAGCAGTCTTTGGAAGTCTATAAGCACAAATTAATTTTTTAATCATTCATATAATATGCCCATTTTGGTGTGTCTCCTCCCATTCTGCAGATCCTTATGTTGAAGATGATCTCGACCCACACATCCTCCCATCAGTGCAGTTCTGCTGCTATATCTCTCTTACCCCAGGACTTACAGATGGACTGTAATTTCTTTCTCACAGCCATACGTCTGGCCTCGCTCAATCAGATTCTAGATCCGTGGGTTTACCTTCTCCTGAGAGAGATTCTCCTGAGGAAGTTCTGCCAGGTGGCCAGCGCAGTGTCCAAGTGCTCACTGGATGCGCAGAAGGAAACCCAGAGTCCTCTAGATGCCCTAAATAAAAAGGCCATTCAGAATGATAATGTTCACAAACAGTCCCTGAACATGGAGAACAGTAACTTGAATGGGGGCCAAGAGGAACAGTGACAGTTGTGCAAAAACTGAATAGGAATAAAACAAGGAATAAAATGACAAAGGGTAATACCCCATGATCAGAAAAATTATGATGTGGAAACTTTCTGTGAATTGGTGCACTGATGTAGGTTGATGTCTTCAGCATTCTACCACGCAAACCCATCACTTTTTTGTGTCACTGTCACAGCCAACACATTTATTTTGTCTCTCAGTGACCTTTGAAGTGAAACAAAATGGCAAGACCTTAAAATAATGACATATGCAGGGTTCCCACTGACATGAAAATATCATGCAAGGTAAAACAAAAAAAATACACAAGTTAAGATGAATTTTTTTTTAGTGGTGCATTAACATTTATGTTCAGCTCGTAATTATTTCATAGAAATTTTTTTTTTTTAAATAAAAACAATGGAAACAATTTGTTAAAAAGATCTGGGGATCCTGCATACAACAGCAATATTGGCAAATTAGATTTAGTTTGCCAGCTCCCATGGAGACTGTTTATTTTCAGTACATTTTATTCACATGCCAAGTGCAAGAAAAAAAAATGAAGGAATATTTCTTGACGCTAATTTATGATATGTTATGTAACATTTCAGAGGTGTTTAATTTGCAGTAAAGTGCTGAATGGTCTGAAGTGCTGAAGTATTTTCACTCATTTTAAAGCCTCTTACAAACACTCGAAACTTTTAATTTGTTTTATTTTGTGCATTTCTCAATGCCAAGCTGGCAGAGCTCTTTTTGAGGTTGATAGCCATAAACGTGGATTTGTTTAATTGAATTCCATGCTTGAATTTTTCAGTTGGATTCCTGAGTGAAGTTATAATGCGAATGGCTCTAATTCAATAGTGTGCTGAGATGCTTCTGGCCTTAGAACAGCTTCTTTTCAGTGTTAATTTTAATAGCCAGTGCCTCAAGGTGCTGCATCTTTTATGCGCAATATTCTTGATAACATCCGTTGTGATCATAACCAAAAGCCTTTAAAATTCAAATGGAAAGCAATTTCAACATATGATGCTGAGTCATTCATGGAAATAGCTTTTTATACCAGTCGTAAAGAGGCCATTAAAGCTTTGTTCTTTCCATATTTTGCATCCTTTAAGTGGTACGTTATGTAACATTTGAGGTAGGTTGACTTTGTGAAAGATATTGAATGAGCAGTTTCATATTACACTTGGCTGATAAGATGGCACGCAGTAATTTTTGTTTGTGGAATTTTAATTGAACATGCATACATTATTGACAAAGATGATTGAAGCTGTTCTTCTAATTGGGCCCTTCAGTTACATCTGTAACCATGCATCATACTGAGTGTGACTGAACATCATCTTAGCATATTATATATTTTCACTGTTGGTTATTGTTATAGAGAGGACCCATGAATCATTAGTTATGCTAAACAGCAGATTATATTCATGGCACATGCAAATACATGTGTGATGTATTAAACAATATTAGAAGTAAAAAGGGCAAATTTTAAGCTTTTATTCAAAGAATAATTACGATGTGTAATTTGTTAAGGGAAAATATTGTCAAAAGAATTCTCCCAGTTTTTATAAAGCTCTGCCTTTGCCTCAAATTCTTTGAAACCAGCTTAAATCTCCAGGACACTGAAAATGTTTGCAGTTATGATTTTACACCCTATATAGATCAAAAGAAAACGAGCTAGGAAGATGCCAAAGCAGTATGGGAAAAGGGAGAGGAAATGTAATTGATTTCATAGACCTCTGACCTCTATAAAATACATCAATGTGAAGAGGTGGCATGACCAGAAAATACATTTGGAAGATTGCAAGAAATTATAGTATTTTGTTTCCACCAAAAAGAGCTTTTGGCAAATCCATATAATAACCTTGTGTGAAAACCCTGATCTCTGATTGCTCTGGAAATGTTATGGTATTTGCAGGAGTCAATATTTGTCAATGGGAGATGGAATACTTTTTGTAAATGGATTTAACATGTGACATATGCTCTCAGGCAGTGATTACAGAGTAAAATTAATGAATCTGACATGGGACTTAATTAATAGTGAAATGAACGTGCACTGCACTGTCAGACACGATTAACTTGCCGTTGTGCACTTGGGTAGCTGCTGAATGGGGAAATGGAAAATAGTATGACATAATTATATACATAAATTAAAAGTCCAAATGCAGGTCTGCGATCAGCTCGCTTGTGCATTGAGCTGATAGACAAGGTCTGGCTTGTGACCATTCAGTGCTTTCTGCGTATGAATGTAACTGTTTCCTATAGATTCTTATCATATCCAACATCAAAGCTGTACAGAATATTGTATTTATGTTGTCAAAGGCATCTAATCAGATTTTCTTTCATATAGAAAGATTTATTTATATTACCCACTTAAACCCATTTGGCTTTCTTTCTTTCTAGAGAGCTTTTAATGTTTAAGAAATCAAAAGCAAACTACAAGTAAAACAAAAAAAACACAAAAAAAACACATTATGTACATCAAAGACATCTAACGTATGTCTTCAGAATGAATATATAAATAATGGAAAATTTGTGATGCATGATGCTTTTGAGTCCCTCTTCTTTGTAAATGCATGGGGGGGGGGATGAATGAATGGGAATCCATTCATTCATTTTCCAAACCACTTGTCCTACACTGTAAAACATACTGCTGCACTGTAAAAAAAATTACATCCCCAAGTCAAAAATTTCAAGTGACCGATAACATCTACATTTTTCAATTAGTCTGACGTATTATTTCTCATTGAGCCAATGTTAACAGACTATTGCAACAAGAATTTCACTTGGGCCAATTGAAAAATTTAGATGTTATCGGTCACTTGAAATTTTTGATTTGGGAGGGTTAGAAATTTTTTACAGTGTGGTTGTCACTTAAAAAAGTGAGTTACCTGGTTGCCTTAAAATTTTGAGTTCTTTGAAATTAAAAATTTGAGTTAAAACAATAGATATTATTTTAAAACTCAAAATATTATGTTAACTGAACCACATTAATTACCTAAGTTGATTTATTTATTTTTTAAAAAGTTGAGATAAAAAATTATGAAAAATTATGTTTTTACATTGTATGTAAACATGAGAAAAAAATGCACCTGTAAATGTACCACATGAGAAAGAAAGTCATGTCATTATTGTATTATCTACAGACACATTTTTAAGTGTGATTAAGTGTCAATAGTTCTTGGGGCTACTGTAAGTGGATCTACAGAACACAAGATGAACCATTGATTTATCTGTAATCATAATTCATTGTATATGTGCAGGTAATAAGAGCTACCAGGTTTGTTTGCATGTGAAGCCACCAGCAAATCATTTTGGCTCATAGCCCACCTGTGAATGTCCTAATGCCAGATGCCAAATCACGAATGCCACGAAGTGTGGCAAGTCTGCATTAAAAACAACAGGGTTTCATGAATGTATTACGAGTTTTGCATTTATTTATGTTGTAAGACAATGACAGCTCTGGCTGTGAACCCGGAGTCCCGGAGCTGTACACGCTAAGCTTGTATCAACAGATGGTCGTGGTGCTGCTTGTGTGTTTTTGATAAGAGATGTTTGCATATTCTTGCAACTGTTTGACATGTCTGCTAACTGCTCTGATGTGCTTGCCTTGTAATTGTGCCTCTAAAGTGTATCATTATTTGATTCTGTATTGCCTGTGTTTTCCATTCACTGGGATGGACATGGACTGTGTTTCATTCCATTATCATAATTTAATTGGGAAGGGGGTTTGGCATATACCAAAGTGTTTCTGTAATAGTTAGCACCCCCATCCACATTTTGCACAATAACCATAACTAGGAGTCGTTTGACATGGTTGCAACATTTTGCATCAATTGTGTTGCTGAGGAATTATTTAAAATGACTATTTTGTTCAGGAACTTGTTCAAATCATTGTATTATCATAATACATCTAGTATATAACCAGGTGCTGGTTCTTTATTGATACATGAATAATCATTTCATTTTTATTTGGCTATATTGGAGATGGCTTTGTCATTTCCAATCCATATATTCTCTAGTTGTCACTGGTGATTGTCGTTTAAACCTTTCTGGATCCGCCATCAAATTGATAAGTGTAATTATATCAAGTGCTGTGAGAAAAGGCTATAAATCTCCACCTCCAACATCCTCACACGCAATATAGCTGAGACACCTTCTTTATGTGTACAGATGTGACGTAATGACGCAAAGATTTGCACGAATTTCCAGCGGAAATCCACCTGTACCACTGGAATTAAAATCATTATTATAAGCTTACCGTTTTGAATCGAGCTAAGGTAAGCAGATAGTTTTGAACACTGGCTGGTTATGTATTTGCTCAAAAATTTATTTTGGATAATTTTTAACCCAAAAAAGTTACGGACTGCAGCTTTAAGAAATGTACTTTTGCTGTGGTTAAATAAATGTTCAGTGATATCTTCCAAAGACTTTTTAATTTGGCCAATTTTTTTCTCTATATAGAGTTGAAATGGCAACTAGTTAAGCTTACCCCTATTATAATTAAACTTGGAGAGCTTCTTTATTGCACAATGCACCTTTCTTAACCCTTTCATGCATAGTGGTCACTACAGTGAACAGCTATTAAAAAAACATTTTCTTGAATTTGCACGGGTTTTGATGGCATAGTTGCACATCAACCTCTTCAGTGGACCCTGGTGCATCATCCTATACATTGCAACCAAGTGGCAAGCCGTTGTGTTTCGAATTTTTCCCCCTCCAAACCAAGATGGACAATGGTCAGTCAGAAATGCCAAGTTGCTCTGGAATATCCACCCATTCCTTCTATCCTTGAAGACTCTTGTAGGTAAAAAAAAAATATTGCAGCATCAAGCAATATCTAATGAGTCCTATCACAGTTACATTTTCCAAGTTTTGATTTTAGATTGGGAGAAAAATCTGATTAATCATCTGTCCACTATAGTGGACCTCATGCATCAATGGCTATATTTCAGTTACAATTCATACTTATACTGTGAATATTGTTTATGAAAATACTTAATCTGCAGTGACTTTTTTTTACTGTAAATAAATGTATTTGTATTATTAGAATGTAATTTTCATTGACATCAAAAAAAGTTATGTGATTACATAATGTATGTGACTTGTAATGCATTACTTTACTTGTTAGATCAAAAAGTAATCTGATTACATAATGTATGTGACTTGTAATGCGTTTCTTTACTCGTAACATCAAAAAGTAATCTGATTACATAATGCATGTTACTTGTAATGCGTTTCTTTACTCGTAACATCAAAAAGTAATCTGATTATGTAATGCATGTTACTTGTAATACATTACTTGTAACATTAAAAAAAATCTGATTACGTAATGCATGCTACTTGTAATGCGTTTCTTTACTCGTAACATCAAAAAGTAATCTGATTACGTAATGCACATTACTTGTAATTAATTACTTTACTTGTTAGATCAAAAAGTAATCTGATTAGGTAATGCATGTTACTTATAATACATTACTCGTAACATTAAAAAAAAACATCTAATTATGTAATGCATGTTACTTGTAACACATTACTTGTAACATCAAAAAAGTAATCTGAATGTGTTTTGCAATTTTCCCCAACACTGATCATTTCAGATGAGATTGAAAAAAAACATATCGCTAGGTTTTCTCAGAGGAGGGCTATGCTTGAAATGTGTCCATCTTGAACATAATCAGAATTACCAGCTAATAAATTGACATACTCTGGTACACTGGAGGGAGCATCTGAGTGGTTTCCACAGTCGTACCTTGACAGGCTGTAGAAAATTCTGATGGAATCACGTCCTCATGTTCTGATATCAAAGATACGCAAAGTGCAACTTATATTTTTTGTATATATTTTATAGTTTTCAGATGATTTGATATAATTTTATTGATTAGTACAGTATCTCTTTAGTTTAAACCATAAACGCATGCTGTCCACTCAAGTGGACATCTGAAAATCTCTTTGAAAAATGTGTAAAAAAAAAAAAAGTTAAAAAAAAAAAATCTTGTTTTTCATGCCCTACGAGCAATAAAAACACATAGGAAAAAAATCCTGACTGAGGTTATCATAATTCATGCATGAAAGGGTTAAAATTAAGCCTAAAATGTGTTTTATTATCACTAGTAGTATGAGCACTGTATAATATCAGTCTTTAAATGCAAGATATTTAAAGTGTATACCTAAAGTATACTTGCAATAATTCCACTTTAGCACAATGAAATATACTTAAGTATATCTTAAGTTGGACCTCAGCACTATTCCAGGATAACAAAAGTGCATTAAGTACACAATTAGTTGTTAGCAGACTATAAGACTATATTAATTTAGTATACCAAAAGTACAATTGCAGGGTATTAAATATCAATATGTACATTATTTTTAGTATACTTGCAATTCAAATACATTTTTGTATATTTGTCATTAGGGTATAAAAAACTCAAATTGAGTGGCATAACTCATTGGATTTGCATGTCATATATGGGGCCATTAACAGAGAATGTGATGGGAAAGAAGGCAGGGTTTCGAGATGTGTTTTTAAAAGTTTTCAAAACGCCGCTCTCATGCATGAGACACTGAACAAGCGGTCAAAGAACCAGCCCTTATTCCCTTTGAATTGTTGTATTCATGACAGTTAATTTACCAAAACTGAACCTTCTGTCATCATTTACTCACCCTCATGTCTTTCTTGACATTCAGCTAGAAAATGATAGAAAATTTTGGTGTTTCGTGCAAGAAAGAAAGTCATATGGGTTTCAAAAGACATGAGGGTAAGTAAATAATGACATATTTTTCATTTTAGGTGGATTTTGCTTTAAATTAACATTTCAAATACAACAAGATCTCTTTTATAAAGGTTTACGTGAAAGTTATGTTCAATCTCTAGCTTTAAGTCTTTGTTGAAACTGGATTGAAGTCCATTTATGGAGACAAAAAAAACCTTAACATTTTGTTCCCAGAGGTTCACAATCAGACAAGACTTGTTGACCACTATTTATGTAACAACGTCTTGCATGTGCTAACGTTTTTTGTGTTGTGACTCAAGAGTTCACACATATTTATGTACTATTTATGGTTTGTTCTTTCTGGGTTTTTTCTTCATAGCTGTTTACATTTGCCCTGAGAGCATTTTCCATTAATTACAGAATTGTAATTAGAATCAGCTTTGTTTTCGGAATTGTTGTCTTTTATCTCAGTGTTGAGTTTGCCATTGCTTATCATTAATCTTGTCTCTAATAGCTGAAATATGTGGATGTAATTTAAAAATTCAAAATGTTGAATGCTTTTCAAAAATGTTCACATTATTTGTTGATTATTTTGTAATTTTAACTTGATCCAGAGAGATACATCTCTACAGGTATCATAGAGACATTATATGATCCCTTTGAAAAGGGAACAAAAAGAGTGACTGCATCACAAGATAACAGATCAAGAGGCTGTTCGTTCAATCCATTAGTGGCTGTACTGAAGATCTATTTCAATACTGCACAACTGGCTAATGTGCATAATGGCTATCTGGCTGACGTTCTCTCTGCGGCTGTACCTGTGCCAAGATGTCTGCCAGAAATCAATAAGAAGATTCCTCAATTTGCAAATTAAAGTTTGCCAGCAGCCATATCACCCTGTAGCCTAAGACTGGTTGCCCACTAAAGCTAAGCAGGGTTGAGCCTGGTTAATACCTGGATGTGAGACCTCCTAGGAAAACCAGGTTGCTGCTGGTTGCCCAGTAGTGATCGGAACACTATACTGTCAGAAAGCACCGTCCTTCGGATGAGACGTCAAACCGAGGTCCTGACTCTCTGTGGTCATTAAAAATACCATGATGTCCTTCGAAAAAGAGTAGGGGTGTAACCCCGGCATCCTGGCCAAAATTGCCCCTTAGCCTCTGTCCATCATGGCCTCCTAATCATCCCATACTGATTGGCTTCATCACTGTAAGCTGGTGTGAAGTGGGCGTTCTGGCGCAGTATGGCTGTCGTTGCATCGTCTAGTTGGATGCTGCACATTTGTGGTGGTTGAGGAGATTCCCCCCTTCCATGTAAAGCGCTGTGAGTACCCAGAAAAGCTCTATATAAATGTAACGATTTATTATTATTTATTGTAAAGTATTGAGAGCTGTAATCAGATTTTCAAATAAAACTCATACAATTTTCATTATTGTTTAATCCAAATACATTCACATTTCTTATTGCATGCTTCTTATTGTAATAAAGTATTAATAAAGTACATAAAATAAAAAAATAAAGTACAAATTTATCTTCCCCCTAAAAAAAATGTATTTTTTAATGATGATTCTGATTGATCTTAGATGTTTCATGTTTCGGTCACGTTTGACCGTGGGAGATTTTGCGAGATTTCTCGTGTTCACAGTCGGGACTCTGGTTGTCTGTGAATGGAATCTGTTAGTGTGTGCTGTAGGAACAAAACTGTTTAAATTAGATTTTTTATTTAATCGTCATGTTCTGATAAGATTTTAAAAATCTTTTAGAGTGGGCCAGCCTTTAGTAGACAACAGAATGTCTAAAGGGGACCATCCAAATAAAGTGTAACCTTAAATTCTACTGTATAAATGATAAGTTAATTACACTTTGTGCCATTTGTTTGTTTGGTTGCTTTTTAGTTTTTGCCTTTTTCAAGTTTTTTTTTCTCTTCATATTTCCATTTCAATAAATTTGCAACTGTGGCCTCATAAGTGATAAGATTGCATATATAATATATATCATTTATATTTAGTCCCATATATTACACTCAATATTTCTATAATAAAACTTTATGTAACAAAATTGTTATTTGTGGTTGTTAATGATTTGGTGTCACATGGCCTAACACTTTTTGGCTTTCTAAAACATCATGACAAAACATAATAATTTCTATATAAAGAATTATATTCTATATAATAATTTCTACATAATAAAGTGCAGGACATCAGCATGTAGTTAGTGAGAGGATTTACAACTGAATTTACAAAAAGTCAATATTTTCCTTCTTTGGTAGCCTAAGACAACAGCAGCCATCAGTTACACTCTGCAGCATCATCGATTGTCATGGTAACATCACTGGTCGCTGATTAAAAGTGTAGAGATTCCCTGCTTTTAAGCTAAATGGAACACTTGAAAATGTTGCAAAGATAGTTGAATGTTTGTAGAATACAGAAAGTGTTCCAATTAACAAAAATCCCAGAGCACTTTCTGGAGATCAATAGATCTATTGTAGAACAGCTGTAAAGTAACATTCAGATCTTTTCCTTCTGGTGTCTGTGGTGCAAATATTATTTGCAGAATGGAGACATGAAGACCACAGGGCTCTGACTCTTTGACCTAAGCTATCAAGATTTCAACAGGTGGACTTATTTTTCAGAACATTGTCAGACTGTCCAAAACAATCCGTTATATAACAGCAGATCCTGTGAAGCTCTCTGTGGTTACTGAGCAGCTTTTCCACAGCAAAGCTTATTTTTCAAATGGTTTCCCATGACTACACACAATTTGACACTAAGTAATCTAAATGTGCTAGCATGGTAGTTAAACACTAATATTTTTCATTTTGCACTTTTGCTCCATTAAACAGACACAGTGATAAAAAGACAAGACAGTTCTTAATTAAACTCAAATCAATTCAATTTAATGAAACTCAAATTAATTCAATATAATAATTAACTACTATATCCTTAAATGATTCTTACAGCAGTTGCTTCAATGCCACTAACTCTGTGATAATTACTTTCACTCTAGATTATAGCATTTTCTACTTTTCAATGTTTTGCTTATGCACATGCAAATTAATTCAGTATGGTAATTGTGTGTAAAGAACAAGCACAAAATAAGCAACTGCTGTTTTCCCCTTCATAACATCCATTTGACTGATATAACCACAAACTAATCACATTACCATTTGTCTGAATTCATACCATGGCTTGGAATATCATTATTACCCTCTCGCTTGCCTAAATGGTGGTCTGGCTTGCCATTTCAATTTCTATGCAATGCAATTATTGTCTTTTGAAAAGAAAAACAAAAAGAATGTGTTTCATCATGCATTCAAGTATAATGTGTCTGATTACAAGCTGAAAGATGTGTGCCCGATGTTTGAGCATGAGTAATGAAAGTAATATAAAGCCATTAGACTCCTATGCCATGAGGCTCGATGCAACTGAGCTGTAAACTGCCCATGCATCACTTTAATTCAATTGCTCACTGGTGGTTTCTATATCAAAATGCCGCCTATCTCCCAGATTATTATAGTATAAGCATTTAGCTATTGATTGTTATATTACACTTTGGAATACTCAATTCTGATTAGTCAGTCGTGGACTTAGGAGTCGTTGCATTTGTTCTGGTGTTGGATATTTCCTAATACATTGTAAAAACAAAATGATCGGATATTATTGGAATACATTATAGAGAAACAAAATACTATTTTGGTCATTCTATTTCAAAGTTTCACATTTATTGTGTAACTTGCCATTTCTTTGTAAACAATTGTGGATTTACTAGCACTTTTTGAGCAAAAATTGTTTTAAAGTAAGTCCTACACCATTTTTTTTAGCTGTTCTCCATGACCGCTCACCCGTACAACTGAAAGTGGCAGTACTTTCATGTTTCTTGTACCACACCATGGACTAATGAAAGCTTGTTTCTGACATGGAATAAAAAAAGCCTACAAAAGTTAATTGCAGAAGGATGCTTTTGGTTCGCTTGCAAAAATGTTTGCATTCCTGAGAAACTTTGCATTCACTCGCAAACAGTTTTGCAAGCAAATGCTAAAGTTTTTGCGAGGGAAGGCAAAGGTTTTGAGAGTTAACGCAAAGTTCCTCGGTGGAACACAAAAGATTTGCGAGAAAATGCAAAAGTATTGATTTGTTGTTTTTCATAACATCTCATATTTCTTTCCACCACCATAGAGAGAATTGCGAAGTATAGGCTAAAGAGTTATAAAGTCCAAATTTAATGGAAAAAAGCAAAAAAAAAGTCTGTAATTTTCTCGCAATTGCGGGTTTATTTCTCATAATTCTTACTTTATAACTCACAACTGTATGGAGCCCTTAAAGGGACATGGTGAAGGAAAAAAATATGAGATTATGAAAAATATGAAAATTATCTGTCAGTATACTTTTGCGTTCTCTCACAAATGTTTTGCATTCCCACAAGTAACCTTGTTTTCGCTCGCAAAACCTTTGCCTTCCCCAGAGAAACTTTGCGTTCCCTTGAAAAGCTTTTGCGTTCTGCCAAGATACATTCGTTCGCTCACTAAGAACAAAATGTTTTGCGAGCAAACGCAAAGTTTATCGGGGGGAACGCAAAACATTTCCGAGAAAACAGAAAAGCATTGGCTTATTATTTTTCCTCCCATCTCATATTTTATTACACCACCATGTCCCTTTAGGAGCACCGTAAAAATGAGTTTATATCTTGCAATTCTGAGAAGAAGAAAACCAACAGGCTAATGTTTTATATCCAGCTATTTATTTATTGGGTGAGAAGCCGTGTAACAAGCAGGATTGTGTCAATAGGTCATTATTGCAGAATAAACCCCAAAAGGATTATCAGAACCTTGTTACAGAGTTGAAATTTTATTATTTTATAATTTTACGTTAAATTTCATATCTCAACTTTATCAACTGAGTTTAAATCATTTTATAATGTTACACTTTTCTAGCCATTGTTGCCAATAATCCCTTAATATATGTGTCATTGTCCAAAAATGTGTTTGTTGTATACTTAAACTTTAATAGCCACTGAGCTGCCAACAGTCCACACATGAATCCTGCTCTTAAAACTGACTCCTCAGTTTCAATCATGGCAATAATAAAAACTGAAAAGAGCTTTTAAAACTGTTGCCCTGCATGCATAATTTGTTGATCTTGCACCTATTCAATTTTCCATCACATTGGAAGCGTTGGAGGCACAGACGGCAGACCTTGCAAATCAGACCTTACGGACGGCTCTCTCCTGCGCTTGATGCTTGCAGCTGTGAGGTCGGTCCACATTTGCACTCTATGTGTACAATATTTGCCAAGTCTTCATAATTCAGCATTGGGTGTTACTATGCATCCCCAGACATCCTGAGAGCTCATTTGCTAAACCCATGCTTTGTTGTAGGGTTCTCTGGAGGGACTAAAAGCCCTTTAGTTGCCAGTAAGTCTTACATGATTAGAAACTAACACTAATGAGCAAGGGGAAGGACAAATGGAGTGGAATCAATGGCTCATGGGGTCAGAAAGAATTAATACCAGGCTGCTGAGAGGCTGTAAGCAATTAGATGTGGACTACTGAGACACAAGCGCAGCTTCTTCGGATTACTCAGGCAGCAAGGAACACTGGAAGGTGTGATTTAGGACTGGAATAGTGTGAACTCAGCAAACCACTGCTCTTATCAAACTCTCCCCGGTCTTTCTGTTACTTCAGTGCACAAACAAAAATGAACAATCAAAATGTTAAAAGAAAGACGAAATAATTTTACACTCGCATATAATAACTCTTATCTAGTAACTCACAAAGAGAGATATGGACAGCATTTTTTTTGCCGTTGTCTGTGTGTTACGTTATTAAATATTAATGTTACTCTAAAGCAGAAATGGGGTTGTTCAGGATAGCCACTGCTACAGCTGTTGCTACCCACTTGTACTTTACCTCGCTTGGCAGAAAAAAAATCTACGTTGACAATAATAAATGCCTTTTTGCAGTGGCTGGCAACATGTACAAACAGACATCTTATATAACAATGTCTACCTAATGGCTTGGCATCTGTTTCTCATCCTCCTCACGGAGACATCAGTGACTATGAGGGATTGGAGAAGCTGTTTCACGATATGGAGAAGTACTATCAGCCCGACACACATGAGGTGTGTATCATATGATGAAGATCTAGAAAGGATGATTACAGACCAGCAGCCTTGCTTCTTAGATTCCCAATTGCAATATGTTATTTAAACATGCAGTACTGAGATGATAAAAAACATTTTCCAGGAATGAGAAGGCTTTTGAGCATTAAAACACAATGTCTAAATTGTGACTTGTGAGTGGGTGTGTATGAGAATGATGACCTTCACTAAATGTCAAATACTGATCGGTTTCCTGACCACTAATTGAGTGACAACTCTAAAATGAGTACAACCAAAGAAACTTGATAACAAATTTAACTCTATGTGAATTCCAGGGGAAGCATTTGAGGTTGAGGTTTGAAATTAGTCAGAATGTTCTGCCAGTTTTTGCGGTTTGGGGACTTTTCCTCCATTTGAATTCCATTCCTGTCCAGAATATAAATTGTTCGGGTGTATTGAAATATTTCTGGTGGTCTGTTTTTATTCCATCTAATTCACCATGGATTCTGTTTATGACATTCCAGCTAAAAATACCTGTCTATTTCACTTTATTTATGTATATACTGTAAAATCATTGCAGTTTCTTTGAGTGACAAACTAAGGGAGTTTGTTAATGATGTGCTTTAGTCTCCTGATCTCAGCAAGAGAGTCAATGTCAGTTTATTACTTTGAAATAAACGCTTAAAATATAAATTAGTCCAAAATAATTTCAGTTCTTACTATCAGTCTTGAGAGAATGAGCATTAGTAGCCTTTTTAGTAAAAGCCTTTAGTCATAAAAAAACAACAGACATTGTGTCGCCACAAAAGTAATACAACAAAACAAAAAGACTTTTGCTTCTGTTTTGAACTTTTTTTTATCTTGTTTGATTTGTATGTGGCACTCTGTTTCAGGAAATTTATATTAGTGCTGACTACTTTAAACTAGGTATTTTGGACAATTGTGTTTCTGCTCTAAGCAATTTAGCTAATGAAATGATCAATCTCAATTTCAAAGTCAGCCAAATGCTTGACCTAACCTGAGGTAAATTTGAGTGCTGGACGTTTTTCTAAAGAGCATGATTATTAGTCATCAACTATAGGCTCATTTACTGTAAATTTAATTCAAAACAAATTCTCACAAAAAAGTATGTAATTCCTGTTTTTCCCAAATGTAACATGTCATTTATTTATCTGATGAAAACAGATAAAAATGTATCTTTGAGGTAAACAAAACAGATAGCCTATGCTTTGCCTGAAAAGATCGTTTTTTTTATGGAAAGTCCCACTCTTGGCTTCTGAATACAAACTCCTCAGAATTCATTCTTAACAACAAATCTCTCTGTCAAACTTATTATTACACCGATTGTTTGCTTGCGGTTCTTGAGCACAGTTATCAAGTCCGCAGGAGGCAGCACTAATCTCAGTCAATTAAACCTCATTAAGCTTTATTAGGGGCCAGTAAGAAAGAAAGAGGCATTCATGCTCATTTTTGTTATAGTGAATAACTTTAGCTCATTGCGTCTAATAAATTGTTTACTATAAAATATATGATTTCTACCTCTATTAGCCTACATTAGTATCCTCTTTGGCATAGCACAACTCCAGAATACTCATTAACAAGAATCTGAGGATGATCAGTATTTATGTTACTGATATTTAACCTTGTTTAGTAAAGCTATTATGGCAGAGCAATAATGTCATACAGGAAGTTGTTCATCTAATGCTGTTTCCACCATGTTTACACCTCAAGTCAGTAAATAGCCTACCTCAGTTTTCTTTTTTGGATTAACAGTATTTGTTTTATTAGTTATTGCCTAATAGAAGTAAAATGTCTCAAAATTGCTTACATAATATAAGCAGAAGTGGCTCGGTAACTTGTCATCTAAAAGTAGATCATGTACATTATGAATATTTAGGACCATATATATATATATATATATATATATATCATTTTTTTTATTTTTTTTCATGCTAATATTTCTTTATATGCCACTGGAGGAATTGTCATATACCTTGGTGCTTTAAAGTCAAACTTTAGTCGTTTAAAGTCATCTGGAGATTTAAAGTTTATTTACAGCTTTTATAAATATCATAATTGTACCCACTTTAATTGAACTTTGGGTTAAATTCACTGTACTGTTTACAATGAGTTTATTTTAGTAATTTAACACACATTACATTATGTGTACGCAGTT
Source organism: Abramis brama (assembly GCF_963993115.1). Classification (NCBI taxonomy): domain Eukaryota; kingdom Metazoa; phylum Chordata; class Actinopteri; order Cypriniformes; family Leuciscidae; genus Abramis; species Abramis brama. The sequence continues at coordinate 12,608,082 of NC_139973.1, read as the reverse complement.
GGCATCATTACCTATTGCTTTGTTTTTGTCAGTTTTTATAATCCTTGTGTAATTAACCTTTACATTACCCCTTACATTTAAAGACAATTTGGGACTAGTTAAACTCATTACCCCCTCTAGAGAGTTGGAGCTATTTTATTCTTTTATTACAGAGATAATGTCATAGCAATTAGAGCAATTAGTTCATGCATCTTAATGTTTTCAGAACAAAAAAATAAATCATCCTTTTCCCAGATTCATTTTATGCTTCAGTCCCATGATTCAGTTCAAAATGCTGCTGCAAGATTCCTTCTTAATAGAAGAAATTAAAAAAATATATATATTTTAATTTTTGTATTGGTAATTGTTAATTAACTGTTTTAACTGTGTTTTAGCTGTGTTGTTAGTTTACCCTTTTCCTTCCTTTTGAACCTCTGTACAGCACTTTGGTCAGTCGTGTGGCTGTTGTATAAGTGCTATACAAATAAACTGAACTTGAACTTGATTCTTTCCTTCCACAAATGCAAATGTTCACCTTTATTTAATTGTTCCCTAATACACACCAGATGTTTATTAATATAAATGTCTTCGAGAGTTTGCGTTGTCCCACAAGGCTTTTTTATAGATGAGAGCTTTATATGTGATTTAATACCATCCTATTTCCAAAATGCATCTTGAAGTCCAGTACTATAGATTTTAAGAACCTCACTTTATATTTATATAAGATATATTTTGCTTCTCTTCTGCAGTGTCATTTGAAATGCCCCATTTTGCATAATTTTAAATATAGTGCAACCCTTATACTCTGTCTTCCCAAATTACACTTCTCTGTCCCTTGGGTTCATAAAGTCTCTTTCACCGAGAAAGAAAGCTCAAGGCTCCAATATAGCCAATCTGTACATGTAAAGCAATCACTCACCAGTTAAATCAAGCAGATGCACCAACCTGGTGAGCAATTCACAGAGTAATGAACTGTAAAGCCCATTTTGTCTGAGACGCTTTCCGGACATGTGACCGCAGTGAGATACACACTGGTCTCCGGTGTCACATTTGCTCTTGGGTTTATCCACAGTACAGCCTGCAAAATGTTTCACTAATCTCATTCTCCCTCACTAGTCATATACGCACTAGCCAAATAGCTGTCGCGCAGGACCGTGACCGAAACACCATCCAGAGACATTAAACTCATGCCCTCACAGACCTTTATCTGACAAGCAGCATTCACCTGACCTTCACTGGTGTTGTATTCTAAGCAAACATAAGATGTTCAGTCTGTTATCTGGAAGGCTTGTGACTATTGTTAAAATTCATCAAATGCATTGAACAAAATTGCTACCTCAGAAAAACACAGATGTGTGCCTGTCTGCTGTCCTGAATATCGATGTCAATGCAGTGTTTCATCAAACCCGTCTTTTCAAATAAACCAGAGGATTTAGAAGCAACTAAACAATGTTAATGCATATCAAGTGTACTGTAATAACTAGGATTTAATTTTTTTTTAAAACACGAGTTACGAGTATGTTATACGACATGTCACGTTCAGTCCTCTGTTTATGCAGTTAAGAGTGCCTGTTGTTTGCTGAGATGAGGAGGTGTTTCCTATACAACTCCACTGCACCTCCAGAGGCCATCAACACCTGGCAAATGTCTGGGCATAGTCAAAACAATCGAAAATGCAATATAATTTTAACTGCATGTTAAATTTCATAATAACCACACTTTACCATGCCAAGAAAACAGTAAGGATTTAAAGGTACTATGTGAGTAATGTTGTAATTAAAAATGCTGTTTTTATGTGTAAAGACACGCACACAAAAAAACGTCTTAAACTTTATAAGGCTCTACATTTGGATAGACCCACTTTCAGATGTCAGGCCTAATAGGTCATAGGACTAATCATGGCAGATGGACTTTCTCAAAGTGTCTATTTGTCATTGAGGTCATATTCTATATTTAACAGATCCGCTGCAGGTCTCCAAAGAGATAGGTTCAAAACAAACAACTGCTGAAAGAGTAAATGAAAAAAGTAGGGGGGAAAAATAAACACTCCATGAAAGAAACAGCAGGGATTTTGTTGGTCGCTTTTGTGAAGCACAATATTGTTTGAATGGGTTGTATTATTTACATCAATAAAATACAAATGCAATCTTTTCGGCGCCCCCAAAAATAGGCAGAATATTTTGGTTCAAATAATTTAATTTATTAGTTTGTTGACTTGTTCGTTCCTCCATTAGTGCTACATATAACCAGATGTTCCTCAGTTGCTATGGTTACTTTGCTGAGAAAATATCTTGCTCTGAAGGATGACTGTGTGCTTTGAAAGAAAAAGAAAAACGGAAAAAAAAACGTAATGTTAACCTATGGAATACCACCGTATACTGTTGATATATGTACTGATGTTCTTGCAATCTATATAAAAAATACTATGAAACGACATTAAAGGCACAACATAAAGTGTATGTAGAAAACCAGTAAATAAATTATTAATAGTTAATTTAACCATGTGTAACAGTGAGTCATGTCAGTCTGTCTGAATGATAAATGTAAGTGCAGTACTAGAGCGGCCCTGCAATACAGAGTTGCAATGGCATTCAAACAAAGATGTGAAATAGAATCTAATGTTGACAATAAAGCACAATGTTAGTTCTACAATACAATGTTGGTCCATATACAATGAAGACTATTTTAATAAATTTTACTCCCACTGGTACAAAACACTTGGCATCTTGTTTGAGGACAACTAGAACATCATAGTTCCCTCTAAAATCAATCAACATCCACCTCAAGATACCAAATATCTGTGAAAATATGGTATTCCAATTTGCAAAAGATAATCAAGACAGTGTATTATTTTACCACTTACATGTACATTGATTTTTTTTAAGCAATATTACATATATAATATAATACCTGTCCACAGCATTATGTATCGATGTATCATGTGGTAACCAGCACCAAGCTTTCTTTAGGTCACGGCAGAAGCAGAACAATGAACCAGACGTATTAAATTAAGCTGTCAGATCTGTTCAAAGTCAGTTTAGGGTCCATATGTGAATTTCAACTCGAATGAAAAGATCCATAAATCTACTCAGCTGGACATGATTCTATATTCTGTCTTTCGATCAATACCACCAAGTTTACCATCACTTTCAGATTACTTTCACATACCTTTTTAAATCTAGCTGCCAACAATAACTCTCAAAGCCATTTTATTTTTGAAAAGGTTTTGATTCTAATGGTTTGCGGACCTGAAACGATCAATAATTGCTCTGACATTTTTCAAATGTAATAGTACAATATGTCACAAGTTTGAACTCAACAAAGCACTGAGATCAAAGATTCAACTAAAATCATGTATTGGTTATGCCCCCAGTAAAACTAAAAGGATGATGCATGATGCAATACAGATCAGAACAAAAGCAATACACATTTCTTCAGATGTCAAATACACTCGTAAAAGAAATCCATTGAATAGAACCTTGGAAGGTAAATAAATTCAAATGAGTCAGTACTTAGATGTCTAGACTCGTCATATGCAACTGGATGACCAGAGCATTACCAGGAAAGACTTATTGGATTGATGGCATAGGTCCTCCAGGGTCTGAATGAAAGGACTTCTTGGCAATCTAAGGCCTTGTCCACACTAAGGGGCCGTTCACACAGAACGCGTTTTTCCATTACAATGCGCTACTTTTCCATTGTTAATGACTAAGACGTGTATAGCCTAACCGTTGCGCTCGCGTCTTTTGCAGGGTCACGCGTTTGTGAACTAGCCCTTTTGGCTCGCTTTGGCCTTCCGTCCACACTGAGATGGCGTTTTGTCCAGTGAAAATCTGAGCTTTTTGAAAACTCTTTCCCAAGTGGCTAAATTTGAAAACGCTGTTTTCGCATTGTAGAGTGGACTGTAAAAAACGGAGGTATTTGTAAACGATGAGGCATGTTTAGTCATGTGACGCAAATTGAACCAATAGATATGTATGTTGATACCTCTATTGTGCCTGTTCACTTTCACACTGTTGATAAAGATATGTTACTTTTTACACTCTTCATATCGCAGTCCTGCAAAGATGACAGAAAATGTACTCGTAATTGCTGTCATGCGGCCAAATATGAGAGCAGTTGCGTTTTAGACCAAACATATAATGGTGAGTGAGTGTGAAATGGACGCATCAGTGAATGGTGAGATATTTTACTAAATAAGTAAAAAATCCAGAAGAATAGCATGAGAAATGTATTATGTCTGTTCCGTTTGTATAATCTCAGTAAGCTTTTATAAGGTTTTACGAATGCACAGTAAGGTGAATTTTTTAGCGTTTTGCGATGATTCGGTGTGGATGAGAAACTTTTGGAAAACGCTTGAAAGTGTGAATGGAGAGCGTTTTGAAACAAAAACACTGGTTTCAAATGTATACGGATTAATGCATGTAGCCTAACTTGCGTCAAATCTTGGTATTGCTACAATAAAAGGTGGACCTCTGTCATTTGCATCTAAGAGTCGAGCATCAGCTGCATACTGATTAAGCAGACTGGATGAACTGGCAGTGGTTTTGTGTCATTAGCTGCATTATACATAAATACTGTCACGATAAATATCACTTAAAAATACCATATGGTTTGTTAATTACTGATAATATAGACCAGTTGTTTGTCACGTACAAAATCGAATTATACTTCGTCTCTAGCTCTAGAGACAGCAGGAGCTGATGTTACCTGGAGCTCGGGGCCCTGTGTAAATAAATTAGAGCTTGAGGAGACCTTCAGGATCTACCATCCACGGCCTCCACTGCAACAGAAACCATCATAGAATATCTTATATAAATGTTCTAGCAGGATGAGCCGGGAATACACCAGCTGGAAAAATGTTGAACTTGAGTGCAGCAGAGATTTTATTCAGCTGGCTAATAGAATAAATAATCACACTTCTAACAATACGAAAGTGTCCAGAAGTTACACTGTCAGCATTATTAGTCATAGCACTATTTTAAATATTTTTTTTATGTTTTTGTGCTTCATTTTTACAAAACATTTGCATTTATCATCATAAAACTAATTAGGAGACAGAACGCCTTGTGTCAGAAAAGGTCAATGTACGTATAAAGGGCAGAAAATATAATGCTGCCATAACTGAATCAAACATAATCACAATGAAACAAACAGTAGTCCAATATGATGAAGGATTGCAGTGAGCTGCTAGTGCTGTACACTATCGAGCTGTTTAGATCCAGTTTGCTGACTTCATAAATAATTCAGAAGGATATTCAGCACAAATTAATCTATTGAGATCTAGATAAAGAGACATATGCTCGATTCGAAACACAACCGCAGTACTAAGGGACAAAAGGGTCTCTTAGTAGAATATTATGTACTCTAATGTAGCTCACTCCCTTAGAGAAATCATCTAGAAAATAACTATAAGACAGCTTGATTATCTGTGTTTATTCTTTAGCTCAAACATTCGTTTACAGTGTTTATATAACTTATATTATGATTTTTGTTTGTATATATTATGTAGAATTTTTGGGAAAATGTTGTGAAACAATTATGGAAAAAAAAGAGTAAAAATGTGCTGTTATTTAACGCCTTCACTGTTACCAAATTTGGAAGGCCAAAACTTTCTGTGACAGAATATTCTGGCTCTGCACACACTGTCATCTATTTATATCCCACAGAGTTGTTGATTCATAGGGCGATATCTAGACAACAAGTATTGTGTAAGCTGCATTTGTCTCATTCAGATTCTCTTAAAGGCTTGTCAAAGCCCTGATGTCTAAAAAAAGTATTAGTATTCACAGCCAGTTTTATTAGGCAATATAGTGGGCTTGTCAAACTCAAACAGAAGCAATTTCATCTTCATCTTATAGATGCTGGTCTATAATGTTCCTAATTATATAATGAAAAATTCAGTTTTGAGGTTTAAGAGTTTGATAAAGATCTTGTCAAGGGTTAATTTATAGATACACTACAGTGTAAGTTAACTCCCTTCTAATTAACAGATTTGGCCCCTTAAGTCCAGTGAAAACAAGTTACAGTTCACTGAAAAAGAAAAAAAAATGGAAAAAAAAAATCACATATTGTGACATACATATGAGTGAAACAGATTATCAAAAAAGATAAAAGTGATCAATTTATTCTATCCATCGATTAGTAGAAAAAAGGATTTATTTTCGGATTATTGGTAGCAACTTGAATACTGAACCAAGCTGTTGTATGAACTAGACAGTTTGAGAATGCCTTTTAATCTAGGCCTATGTGAAATACGTTTGTCCATCCTAAACACTTTGCGAACATAACAATAATACACTAAAGCTTGAGTCGGTAGAGCATTAATTGAATGGATTTTCTGGATCACTACTAGGCCATCATCCAAAAAGCTGACTGCCAATCTCAATGTCAGTTTTTAGATCACAGAGTAAAAAGTCACAGAGTAATGCCATTAGCTTTTAGTCAATTATACTTTACTGTGTCCTGTCTGAAAAGATACAGCAGAATTGCTGTAGATCAACTGCAGCAATCTCCAAAACCTATACAAATCAATCCTGGTAAAGGCTATGTTAATTTAAAGGGTTAGTTCACCCAAAAATGAACAGATTTAATTTAGGCTTTTGTGGTGTACTGTCAGGGCCATCAGGGCCCTGACATATAAAATCAAATATTTTTTATTATTAAATTAAATTAATGTGTGTCTGAACGTGTCTAAATTCAATTAATGTCTATTTCAGTACGTTACGATTATATTTCCAGAAAGAATATGGTTATTTTTTGTGAGGCTGAGAGCTGGATGGATTTTCGTCATCTAAATGCATCTCCGTGGACCAGCGCTAGTACTATAGCTAGCCTTCCGTTGAAGCTGCCATCATATCAATTACAATGTCCAGAAATCAATTTCAATAGTACATTGGGTCATTTTGGGTACATTTGTTATTTAATAAGATCTACAAACATCAAATGGTCTAGTGGTAGAACTTTTGCCTAACTTTTGTTTTGTGATTTCACCGGAACGAATAGAGAGTCTCCGCAACGTTAAGAGATTGAAGCGCAGACCGAGTGAAGACTGTGCGCGAGCCACAAGAGAACACTATATCCATGCCTCTGATAGCAGCGGCAACAAACACTCGGCAGCTTGATTTAAAAAAACAACACATTTCATTTAATTTCAAATCTGTGTGACTTTCACTGAGGGTGAATATCTTTGCTTTTTTGAATATCATAGCTTTTTTCTTTATATTGAAAGTGAATGTGGTATGAGGCTGTCAAGTTCCAAAATTAGATAAAAGCACCACAAAAGTTTCATAAAACTACAGTCCAATTTGACTCGTATGTCCTCTGAAGTCATACAATTCCTTTGCATGAGAAACAGACAAAAATAAAATATGCTACCATTAAAGGCATCATGTCAGGTTTGATGTCAGTGATAGTGACAGATCTGACATGATGCATCCCCTGCAATAGTTATTGAATTACTGAATTACTGTCACGTTTTGGGTTTTGTTTCTTGTTCTTGTCATTGTCATGTTTCTGTGTCTTGTGATTCCCTGTTTGTCATGTGATCCTGCCATGTGTCTTGTTATTGGTTAATAGTCTCGTCCTGAGATGGCCGCCGCCAAGCCAGAGTCTTGTCCCAAGAAGATTTTGGGGAGGGGCAGTAAGTACCTGATTAAGGCCTCAGAGGCCATGCCGGCCTGGCCCCCTGAACTGTTGGCGCCGCCCTGGCCCCCTGAACCGCCCTGGCCCATTGCTATGCCGGCACCACCCTGGATTCCTGCACTGCCGGCTCCGCCCTGGTCCCCTGCACTTCCGGCTCCGTACTGGCTTCCTGCACTGCCGGCGCTGCCCACGCTCCACGGCCCAAGACCGCCTCCGCTCCACCAACCTCCTGAACTATTGTTTTTTGGTTTTGTTGGGCATCAGGAGCCACCCATAGAGGGGGAGGCTATGTCACGTTTTGGGTTTTGTTTCTTGTCATTGTCATGTTTCTGTGTCATGTGATTCCCTGTTTGTCATGTGATCCTGCCATGTGTCTTGTCATTGGTTAATCGTCTGATCATTGTTCACAGGTGTTCCTTGTCTTGTAATTAGTCTTTAAGCCCTCATGTTTGCCCTGTGTCTTTGTCGAGTATTGAATGTTTCCTGTCGATGTTCTTGTTTTGAGTTTCCAGTTTCATGCCTCGTCATGCCTTTGTTTTATGTTTGATCACATTTTGTTAATAAATTGCATTTGGGTTCTCACTTCAACTTGCCTACAGTGGACTAAATTATTACAATTACCACATGGCCTCAAGACTGAGCTATTAAGTGATAACTTTTTATTCCTCACTCTGCAGTGGAAAGCTGATTGAATGCTCATCATTAATATTTATGTGTTTACTTAAAGAGAAACTTGTATGCAATATTCTCATGCAATATCCTCTGGGAAAAGGTATTCTCCCATTTTACCTATATCAGTCAGCACTCTCATTTATAGTGAAAAATGAGAATAATACATAGTAGTCAATAAATAAGTGTGCTCAATACTGCTGATGTGTGGCTACCGCCTCTTAAAAAGGGATAAAAGGCTGTATATAATGAAAAACTTATGTACACATCAATCTGTTCATGCTCATGGGGGCATGTTCAATTTATGAATACATGTGTCTGCATGTATTTTAGAATGCATCCTAAATCCTTGTTTTATGAACCATCATGTAGCAATCCATAATGAAATAAAGGATACTGGAAGCGTAAATAACCTCACTGTAATTCTAAATGTATCCAACATGTAGCTGGGAAAATAACTTAATAGAGAGACCCTTTACCTTTGGGATCGCTGAGGTGAGGCTATTTCTGATCAGATCCAGGAATTATTACACAATGAAAGCAATTAAATTGGCATTTGTGTAAATTATTACTCTTTTTTTTTTAATTTGCACACCACAGTACCCAGCTCTTCAAAGCTTGAGGTTGTAAGTAGTTCCTCAGCATGTACTCCAAAAAATTGGAAATGTGCTTCAAAATTGGAACACTTGGGAAATTCAGATTAGAATCCAGCGCAGATGCAATATGATTAAAATCCTTTCAAAATATGTGAGAATTATTGTGAAATATGCATGCTTTGTTTGTTGTGTTAAAATGTCTTATTTTCTATTATCACTCTAAAGTGCACTCCATGGCATCATTTCTCTCAGCTTTGGTCTGTTGAGGAAAACACAGCATCTCAGAAATTGATTTTGCATCGAGAAGTATAGATATCTTGATCCCTGGAGTAAGTGCTGGACAGCTTCATCCTGATCCTGATGCTGTGGGAAACAATGTAGTTGATAAATGAGAATGTAAAGTGTCAGATGGTGTCTCGATTGGTTTTGCCATTTGACTCTCTCAGGAGTTATTTTGATACGGCTGAAAACAATGAAGCCTAAGGTTAACGTATAAACGATTGAGAATGCATTATCTTTGTCTGCCTATTGATACAGACTCATAAAATTCATCCTTGTCTAAATCAATGGTGTGTGTTTGGGGAGGAGAAATCTGTTTGATCAATAGCAGACAGAGTGTTAGGAATACCCGTTTTCCAATCGGTGACAGTAGTGCAGAAATCACACAGGTATTGTTTGAAAGGCGAATAAAGGACAAGTTCTAACTCTGTGTGCAGCAGAGCATTTATTATAGTTTATGTTGCCTGCATTATGAGTTGTAAATCTATACATTTTCTCCCCTCTTTCCACTAAGATAAGAGACCCGTACTATAGTGTTTTGTAAACGCATCATATTTTCAGCTATACTGCAGTTTGTTCTGACCTCTGCAGAGGGGAAATATAGGCTGCGAATAAACACAGCAGAGAGCTAAGAATTAGAGTATAGTCCATTAAATCTGTGTTTTATAAGGGCTTTAAATAACTGTCTGTGTTGCCAGAATACTGCTCTAAAAGCAGTTTCAGAATTGATTGGGTTGTGCGTTTAGTGCTTTGCATAATTATAAAGTGGTCTGTGTTCTTAAGTAGCAGCTAATAATAAATATCAGATTGAACATTAAACTGACAATATGGCAATACATAAAGCAGCATAAATGAATGTTGCAGTAATTTACAGAACTTTAACTATGTTCCAATTCACTTTCAAGATGTAAACCTGCATATCAAACATGTATCTGGGAGTCATTTCTCAGATCTGGGAGTCATTTGGATTGGAGGACCATATTCTCTTAGTACCACTAAAACAATTTTAAACAAATATACAGTAATTTCACACAAAATATGCTATTTTTCTAGACTTTAACTTGGGCAACAGTTTTTCAAACATAAACACAACTAAAAATCAATGATTTTGTGATATAATGGCTGATCACATGATTTGTCCATTTATCATGTGTTGTATAGGGGAGGCCAGGAGTAACATATCATGTGCCTGACCTGTGGAGGTACTGTCGAAATGAGTGAAGACCCTGTAACTCGGGCTGGACGGTTCTTTGCATGTTGCTGAGTCAAAGTCTATAAGAGCTGCCATTGTTGGATGCTGTGGTGCAGCTTTTTGATTTATGACCGTGCACTGAAAGTGCTGCTTATGGCTTTCCCAGGATACTGAGTCTTGGGGAAAACCTATTAACTCATTTTAGAGCTATATCTACAATAATTGTATCACTGAATCTTGTACACATATAGAGAGAGAGAGACAGAAATTGTACCCTCTGATCCACAAATATATTATACACAAGTAAATGATACTGTACACTTCCTTAGAGGGGTCATATTATGAAAAATTTAAAAGAATTTAATGGTTTAATGAACTGAAACTTTCTCAAAACATCCTATAAGTGAGAATTCCCAGAAAACACACTAATACCAACTCAACGTAGCTAAACAAAAATAAAATTAAACATATTAGGCTATGTGTTGCAGAATTTTGGTCACATTTTGTATTAGGTGTCTTTAACTACTATGTGTGGAAGTAAAATAATGACAAATGTTTATGGGCTGAAATTCAACATGGTTCTATATTTAAGCTGTGAATATTTCAATTCAAAACATTTCACACACCTTTTCATTTTTAAAAATTCAATAATCCATATTCACCTTTCAGATTCATATTTCTGAAAACTCATTTTTATGAATGAATCGTTTTCTTCGTCAACAGCCGCTTGACACCCCCTGCTGGTGAGGTCGACTTACAGATCTGGAGATCATCAATCGGCAATCCACTGATATTCCTGCCGTTCCCGGGTATGAAATGTTGAATTTTCTGTCGAATTTGAACCACTGAATTTGTGGAAGCGAATTTGTAAATCGAAATAAAATGGACCGAAAATGGCCTGTCGAATATTATTGGTTGTATTTTTAAACAGAATGAATATTTTGGAAGTGAAATGTGAAAGGTGAATATGGATTATTGAATTTTTAAAAATGAAAACGTGTGAAATGTTTTGAATTGAAATATTCACAGCTTAAATATTCAACCATGTTTAAAAAGCAAGCAGGGTTAATGCAATGCATATTTTTAAGTGCAGTTCAACAAGCTTTTTTGTTTCAGAAACATTTGTCATTATTTTACTTCCATAACTATGTACTTACATTAAAAAATAGTTAGGTACTTGTATTGCAAACACTTTTCCTGCTATTGAGGTGGAATACTGGTAAGGAGTGGTTTGGTGATATATGGTGAGGTTTAAGGATGGGTTAAAGTGTAAGGGAAAGGTCAACAGATAGATGTAATTGGAAATAACATGCAGGTATTTTTACAACACAATGTATAATTTGATTGTGTATATGTACAAAGGCCTGTGATTTCAAGAAGACTGGGGTTTGATATGACATTTAATTAATGAATTATCCCATTCCTGAAACACACCATGAGTTTGTGAAAGACATCCTTGGATAACTGAGTGTTAAGATAATGACTAGAGTGGTTTTTGAAATCGCATCTCAGCAGGAAAAGAGGATAATATCCTATTAGGGCTTTCAAAGAGAGGCTTCTCTCAGATAGAGGTCAAAGTTCTGGCTCAAATTCTGCTTTGTGCTGCGCTGGATGTTTTGGTCATGCTATTTTCAGAAAACTTTGTTTTCAAAAAACATGTTTTTCTTGCTTTTGCACACATATCATACAGTATCAGCATTTTATTTTCAGCCTGTGTCAGAAACACGGAGAGAAAAACAAAACATTAAAACAAACAAAATGTATAATGTTCAACAATAAATTATTTATATATTTTTTCAGATTATATATATTTTGGTCTTGTAAAAATGTCTCCTGATTTATGAATCATAGCCTGCCTTTTTGTTTTTTTTTAGGAACTCCTTGTTCCAAGAAGCCCTATCTAGAAGTTTATGTTCTCTGACTGATTCATCTGGGGCAGACAATAGACCAGGGCCTGTCTAAAGACCTAAAAGAGGCTCCATAAATTCCCAACTAAACAAATTTCAACAGGAGGGATCAAGGAAATTAATAAGACATTTCAAAACTAGGCTAATTACAGTTTTTCTGAATTGCTAAAACACTAAACTCCATTCTCTGAACCAAATTCTCAATAGCCTACACCGATTTGTCGAATAAATCACTATTTCTGAAAAACCTAAGTTCAGGCAGTTAGACACTGTTTGCGAATATCCTGCACTCTTTTTGCAAAACTCTAAACACATTCTCACTCATTAAAACACATATCGCACTGTGATACATTTGTGTCGCAAAACACTAAACACAAGAGGCAAAAGTTAAACACAACTACAACACAGTTGTCATCATTTATACACACAACATCATTTCTAATGATGTGATCAAACCAATTATGAGCCAGTTCAGAATGCATAGGTGACACAGGTGCAATTAATTTTAATACGAACAATTGATGGAAACAATCTGAGAGGGAGAGGAGGAAGATGTGTAAGAGGAGGAAGAGGACAATTCAGATAAGCAGAATTAGAAACATATCTGTTTTATATGAATATCCTAATCAACATTTTCAAACAATGTAAGCTTCATAAGACTGTATATGAAAAACTATGTAAAAAAAAAGTATATTTAACAAATTTTAAGTATAACAGTGAAAACATGGATAGCTGGAAAATTCAGTCAATGGTGGGGTAATTATAAGTATATTTCTGAGAAGTACATAAAGTGTATTTTTGAGAAATATAATAGACTGAAAGTATACTGTCTTATTTTTAGTTTAAAAGAAGTATACTAAAACACTTGAATAAACTTTCGTAAGGGAAGCAAGGACAGTGTTGTCAAGGCTGGATGTGTAAGATTGTAAAGTTATTCCCTTTGTCTGGCAAGAGACAACATTGCCTGTGATGTGGATAAAGTCCTCAGGCCAGAGCCAGAAGGAAGACATGATGTTGAAGCAGGATGAATCTCTCATTGACCTTGATTTTGCAGTTGCACCACATACAGATGAGTGTACCATAACATGCTTTATTTTATTAAATTTGGATTTTTATTTAATGTTGTGAAGGTTTCAAGAAATGTGTCTTTGCTTTTGTGAAAAACTGTAATAGAGACTACTAATGTATAGTTACTATGCACTGAGAATATCAAAGTATATATGTATATGTTGCCATAATAATTATTGTAAGATAATCTACATGACTTTGCCTGTCATGTAGAAATGTGATGTCATATTTTTGTTATTAATAATTCTGTAGCAATACTTTAATACAGAAGAAAATGTCTTGTTTTTACTTCTTAAAAGAGTATAATGCATCCAAGAAAGGACGAAAATAACAAAATGTGTCCTTTTCATGCCTGAAACTCAAAGCCTGAGTGTTATTACACTATGACAAAGTTCAGCTTTTGGTGTAGAGGAAAGTGTCCATCTCTGTGCAATGACGCATTTGACAATACCGTCCCTCACACAGGAAAATAAAGTAATTCAGCATTATGTTCCACTGAATAAAAAGTAATCTTCATTCTGGTGTGCGTCAGAGTAAAACAGGAGTGATTCTTGTCCCTGTCAGAACTGAATGTTACCTTGATGAACCTCCTGTCTCTGACTCAGAAGATGCTTCTGTACCCTGTGATGCATGCGACCGATTTCACTTATTACAGAGCTAACCTGGAGCGCCAGAATTATTTTAACAGACATAATTGAGAAATTAAAAAGAAAGGTATAAGCACTGAAGCAGTTACACTGTCAGTTACACTTCAAGGTTACACTTACTGTCTCTTCATTGCAAGGAATAAAAAAGGTTTCCATGGTTAAAATTTCCATGGTTACTCTGTATGGTTTCGTAAGACATCAGATATAATTAAGTAGAAATAACCCAGTTTGCATCCCTTATATTTAGAAGTATATGAATGAGCAGCAGAGGAATAATTTCCAATCAGCAAAGATAGCAACCAAAAAAACCAAAACAATTACCTTGATTATCTTTCTGAAAGATTGATCCATGAAAGTCTATTATGTCCAGTGGCACCACATTAAACTGACAATGAGAGGTTCCATGTACACAACTGGACTTTATTGATTGTGAAGCTCTGAGCTGTTTTTGTTTTGTCCATTGGAAATGTAGTTTAGCATGATTTGTCAGACATGCTCGTGAACACTATTACGATTGGAGCACTAAAAGTTTGATTAAAGGAGAAAATAGCATTGACAAGGATGAAAACAGCACTCAAAAACAAAAAAACAGCAAGCCCCTAGATTGTATGATTTCTTTTACGTTACAAATGGCTTAAAGTCCAAGATAAAAAGTTTTTTTAAGAGGTGGTTATAATGAACAAAGCTGCACTGTGTAATGGATTACAAAGATAAAATCAAGAGGAAGAGAATAATTACTCATACAGTGTGTGAAAATATGCAACAACAAACATGAACCTAATACCTCAAATATTAACATAATACCTTTTGTCCTACATAACCATAATTACAATCATTGGTCATTTAAACTTTTTGAGGATGTCTAATCTCTAAAGCCAACTGCTTTCTTAAACCAAATGGATGGCTCAGAGTTTAACAGAGTAATTTTCCACTTGATCTATCTGAATGACCTTACATGGCCCGAGCTGCAAATGAACTGGCACATCTTCACAAAGACACTCTGAGGAACCAAATGTGTCATCATCAAATGTGTAATTAAACCTGTAGCATTTCTAATGTGATGCATAGTACTGGCCAAAATCACTTTCATTATTTTCTACCTGTGCCTATGCGATGGGAAGAGATTGTTATTACCCATTTAAGTGAAATATGAAAACTATTGAAAGGAACGTTGTAAATCAAAATAAAAACGGTACAATAAATCTCTGGGGATGAAATGGCTATTCATTATCACAACATTTAGTCAGTCCTGTAATAGCATGACTCATATAAAGTAAAGCCTTCATTTTATCAAATTGCTCAAAGGTAAGCTTTTAAGCAGGTTTTTGGCTCTGTGATGGTAGAGTGTGTAAATAAAATGTCAGATTCCACTTTTTATGCAGGTACATTGCATTTATAAAGCATTTGAATGTTTACCAGCCAGTGGCACAGCATGTAAAATTGCGGTCATTGGAAAATCAAATAATGTGCAGTACCGATTCATCCATATTGTGAAAAATAAAAATGCAGGGTAGGGACTTTTTTCGATCAGATCAATTGGATGAAGGCAGATCTGAATGTGAGCTTATGGTTAATTGTAAGAAAGGGGAAGACTGAGTTATGACATTTTGATTAAAAATTACCAGGTCAAAAATTTAACATGTGGATGATGGATGAATAGTTCACAAAATCAATAAGATGCATTTAGAAAATAGATGAAAATAGGGTGAATTTCTATTTCATGCCAACTTAAAGACAGTAGGCAGTTTAAAATGGACTAAAACAAAATATATGACAGTATTAAGAATGATGCGTATGTAAACTTTTGAACTGGTTCATTTGTGTAAAATCAGATATTATTTTGTCTTGTGGACTGCAAGCAATTTTGCGTTTAAAAGACGTCAAATAGTCGTCCAAACACAGCCCAGACGTCTAGGCTAAAACAAGCTATCAGTGAATATGTAATAGAGTCTAAACCATCGCCTAAGAATAGACTAGTCATCAATTAGATAACAAAGAAATTAAATGAGTGAAGAAATTAAACCAAACCTTGTAATCACTGTTTCCTTTGCTTACATGAAGCAATATCATACATCTCGCAAGTTATTTTGGCAAAAACGACATATAACGAAATTCAAGGTTATTTTGGCCAGAAGTGTGTTACTCGCAGCCGGACTATATCAGGTCTATAGTTAACCTAGACGGTGAAATGACGGCTATCGCTGGCTGGGGCTGTTCAGGACAGTATATGACCACAAACAATTGCTACTAGCATAGTGCAAACAGTGGCAGCTAACACTAGTCCATTTAGACTAACATACGATGTTGTCTGCTTAAACAGTTCACTTGCTGGTCATAGTTCTGAAATTATATATACGAAACTGTGGGAATAGCTAATTATATAATCTCAGGTCAGGAGAAGAATTAGAAGGATTCGCTGTCACCACCAACCTACTGTGAAAATGTTGCAAAGTAGCATCATCTTCTTGTGTGTGCAAATCAATCTTCTCTTTTGGCTATGTGAAAACTGGAAAGCAGAGCATGAAAGGAGCCTGACAAGATCAAACATGAATCTTGATAAAGGAAAAAACATTGTCACACAAGAGGTGCAACCTTTGCTCATGTTACAATTTATTCTATTACTAGCCTGTAACACATAGACATACTGCTCCCAAACTGTACGAGCATATTAAACAATAGGCTACTTATTTATAATAAAAATAATAAAAAAAACATTATAGAATGAACTTTACACCTCTGAGTCCTGACCCTTTAAGAGATTAGGGATGACATTTTGTATGCGCTATGTCTAGCTTAAATGGACAGTATTATGTAGAGTTTATGACTCTGAGCACAACCTTTGTCACTGAATACCTGGGTTAATGGTGTTGTGCTTCCTGTGTGTATATTTTGCTATACAGACCTTTGAGTCAGCAAATAACATAATTGAAGTGCTTCTTTCATTTGATACAGAATACTGTATATGCCTTGTGGCAAGATGGTGGAAAACAGGCATTGAAATATAGTGACAAACAAAAAGGGATTTAATATGCTTTCTGACAGTTTCATGCCTTAACTGACTCCCATGCACTGAATGTCATTTATCAGTAAAACTGGAAATATAAAAAGCTAAATTGGCTGTCAAGAATTGAAAAATATTCAACCCCCAGAAAAAAAAAAAATCTTCAATTGCTCAGGAAATTAAGCGACAACAAATTAGCCTTGTCAGGACTAGTAATGTAAGCATCACGTCATGCCCATCATAGAAATAAATTTAAGCCTGATAAACACTGCAGAGAAATAATTACTTCTCAGTTCAAGCTGTCCTTGCAGCATTATTGATGTATTTGTTAGATCGACTCATTCGATATGTCTTTTAATATTCATCTTCCAATTACATGTGTGGAGCTTGTTGACTTCAAAGTGATCGCTTATGGTGTATAACCATCAAAGACGTTCAGGAACAAGACAAAACAGACAGGGAGAGACTACAAATGGCTTTTAATGGGTCTGGCAGCACAGACAATGATCAGATGTGATCCCTTTAGGATTAAAAACACTTAGGCAATCTCTAATCAATAACTAGTATTTAAAATACTAAACTGATCAATGAAAGACATTATGAGGTGGCTTTGCATCTTTGATGCAGAAAATAAAGACTGATTGTGTGCTTGTGCATTACTTTTTGTTTAGCCCCACTGCCTCAAACTATAATTACAAAAATTAGAAAGACAAAAGCAGCAAATCTCCAGTACTTTGAATGAAAAGATGGCAATTAATGTTTTTCCAAGCATAACTGTCAAGCATAAAGTAATTGATAAATGTGCCAAAAACAAAAATGTGTCCTTGTCTCGTCCACATGTGGCATCACTGCTGTTCCTGATTGATCTTGATCAGTCTCTTACTTTTTTGGATGCTGTTTAAAAAAAAAAAAAAAAAAGGTTGCATGACATTAGATTTACTGATTATACAGGCTTTACACATGTACACTACTAGGTAACTAAAAGTTTTGGTTTGGTAAGGTTTTTTGTTTCTGAAGAAGTCTCCAATGCTCAGCAATGCTGCATTTACTTGACCAAAGTACAGTAAAAACAATAAGCTAATATTTTTATAATTGACAGAACTTAACCATTTAAAACAACTTATCTATTTTAATATTTTAAAATGCATTTTATTCATGTGATAGCAAAGCTAAAATATAATAGTCTTCAGTGTCACGAGATCCTTCCGATATCATTCTAATATGTTTAGGAAAAATATTTCTATCATTATTATCCATGTTGATTATTTGATGAATAGAAAATTCAAAAGAACAGAATTTATTTGAAATAGAAATCTTTTGTTTGTGAAAACCTGTTTGTGGTTTGTCCCTCCTCGGAAGACTGTTGGAAAATTCTCACCACTGCTGACCGGCAACAACCCACAAGCCTTTCAGAGATACTCTGACCCAGTCTCCTCGCCATAACAATTTGGCCCTTGTCAAAGTCACTCAGATTCCTGCCTATTTCTATTGCATCCAACACGTTGATCACAAGAACTGATTGTTTGCTTACCATCTAATCTACCAAGACCTTAACATGTGTCTTTGTTAGGAGATGATCAACGACATTCGCTTCACCTGTGACTGGTCATAATGTTTTGGCTCATATATATATGCACTGATCAGGCACAACAATAAAACCATCTGGCTAATATCTTGTAGGTTCCCCCTTAAGCAAAACAGCTCAGATACGTCG
Organism: Abramis brama; assembly: GCF_963993115.1. NCBI lineage: Eukaryota > Metazoa > Chordata > Actinopteri > Cypriniformes > Leuciscidae > Abramis > Abramis brama. The sequence goes on along the minus strand of NC_139973.1, from coordinate 12,589,386 downwards.
AGGCATGGACTCCACAAGACCTCTGAATGCGTTTTGTTGCATCCAAGATATTAGCAGCAGATGGATCTTCCTTGGACCACTTTTGGTAGGTACTACTACTACTATCCACTGTATACCAGGAACACTCCAAAGTCATGCCATTTTGGAAATGTTCTGACCCAGTTGTCTAGCCATCATTATTTGGCCCTTGTCAAAGTCACTCAGATCTTTTTGCTTGCCCATTTTTCCTGCTTCCAACAAATGAAATTCAAGAACTGACTGTTCCCTTTCTGACTAATAATGATATAATAAAGGGATTCCCAATCCTGCTCCTGGAGATCTAACTAATTGCAGAGTCCAGATTCAACGCAAATAAATTGTAATTATCAAGTGTTCCTGAAGATCTTAATTAGCTGGTTCAGATATGTTTGATCAGGGTTGGAGCTGAACTTTGCAGGAAGTTATAACTGATATCACCAATATTATTCACTTTACCTGCAGTGGTTTTAATGCTGTGGCTGGTGTGTTTGTGTTTGTGTGTGTGTGTGTATAATTTATTTATTTCACCCTATATCTGAAGGTTAAGGTTTGTCCTGAGTTCACTAGCTGATACAGAGAGCCCCACAATCTCTGCCAACTGTTTGAAACAGCACCTGGCCACAAGGGCAGCAATTTAAGGCTCCTTGCAGACAGTGGTTCAATAAATGCAGTGCATATTAGCATATTTAGTCTTTTTTTTTTTTTACCTCACAAAATGGCAGATAATTAACCTACGGTTTTCAGATAGAATGGAGGAGACTGAAGATCTATAACTCTCAGAGGAAAACTGTGTGCCAGGACCTAATGGAGTTCACCTCCTCAGAACAGGTCATCAAATCATAACACACCGCAAATCACAAAAGCTCCTATTGTATAAGCTCAGTGGGATTTTGAATATCAGTTGGATACAAGTCATGATTTAATTTCCATTCTCTTAAGATGTGCAGCAAAGCACATCTAAAGGGATCAGATATGGAACTGCAGGGCTGGCATTGAATTTCTGACAGAAGAAAAGACCTTCACAATAATGAGGTGCATGGTGTACCTGTGTACAGATCTGATCAACCTATACTGCTGCACCTTTGCTCTCTAATAAGCATCCGTTCACACATTTGCAACGCTGCAATATCACGCTTAAAGACTGCGTCCAACAGAGCGAACAGGCTTCCTGAGAGACTGCACTCCTAGCTTTCTCCTCACAAATATACGTTTCTATGGGAATAATTCTCAGACTCTGACCTGAGCTGATTTGTCTTTATTTCCCAGAGCCTTATTTTTCTGTGCACTTTAGAGAGAAGGGAAATGGCCTGTGCTCTCAGAGATGGCTCACTGAACTTTATAGGCTGAAATGATCTCGCTGTTGACGCACGCTTAAAAAAAGCCATAATTCAGGGAATAAAATCAATTTACATAAGGGTGCACCATTAAACGCATTAATGAACCTTTGGTTAGAAAATGAAGCTTTACAAATAGAAATGCACATGATTACATATAATGCCTTTAAACAGTATCATATACACATGATGCACTGGCCATCTGTAGATCTATTTGGGACCAGTAAGACTGAAAGTATTTGTTTAGACTGTATTTTTCATTTTATTTTTTGAATTTTTATCATTTAAATATTTTGAAAGAATTCTCCTATGCTCACCAAGGCCGCATTTATTTGATGAATGATACCGTAATAGTTTGAGATTTAACCATTTAAATTAACTGCTTTCTATTTAATATATTTTAATGTGTAATTTAGGACTGTGATGGTAAAGGTGAATTTTCAGCATCATTACTCCAGTCTTCATATAATAGTAATTTTTATTGCATGACATCTTTGTGGATACCGTTTTATTATTAATCAATATATATATATAAATGTTTTACAGATAAGTATGTGCACAAATATGTTGTGAAATACTCACTGCAGCACAGAGGGCTTGGTCTAGGTCTGCAATAATATCTTCCTCATCCTCCAGGCCCACCGACAGACGAATGAGTGTATCACTGATTCCCAGCTCTTTCCTCTCACTCTCAGGAACTGAAGCATGAGTCATAATCGCTCTGGAAAAGAAAAGTGCACCATGGGAAATGGAGGTGAATGAAATGTCCCCTCAAAACGAGTTTCTTTTTCTCCAGTATAAATCATAGCATTGGTGCAGGTGCGATATCAAATAAGATGCAACTAGATAATTCAGTGATGTTATCACTTGCATTCTAGTGAATTATTTGTGAGCCATAAGAATCATTAATCCATCACACAATGATGTTTCAAAAGCCACCAGGCAATTAACCTTAACTTTGTTTATATATTGAAGGCTGACTATAATAGCCTAAGGAAATGTTACATTAGTTGTTGCTGAATAATGTTCTACAATGACACTGAAGGCTCAGACAACAAAAGTGTTGTTTCTGCGATTTCCTTTATTACAGTGCTTGCGCCTCCTTGTGGCCATCCAAAATCCAAAAGCCCTACAACCAATCATACTTGTTTCATAAACAAACAAAAAAAGTGAATATACTCAATGATTTTGTTTTCCTATATGCTCTGGATTTAAATGAAATCTTCCCTCAGAACAGTCAGTGGATTTGGATAGTGTTCTCAGTACTTACGGGTGCTCTGCTAGACTCTCAAAACCACCAAGACTTTCAGCAAGCGCAAACAACTGAAATGCAAAATACAACATAGATTCTTTAAAAATGTAGGATGGAAAAGATTTTCAAATAATATGTAGATTCAACGCACCTTCAGATTGCTGAGGAAAGTTGAGGCGTGCTCCAGTTTTCCTTTAATGTAGAAAGTGATCATCCCAGGACAGCCTGTGCACTGTCTCTTTGTCAGCTCGTGCTGAGGGTGAGATGGAAGACCTGGAGTAAAAAAGATGACAGAGAGTTAATTAAATCTGACTGGAATCTCAATATCAGTTAATTTAAACAATAAAGTTCATGGTTGGCCACAGCAGGTATAATACCAATGAGGTCCCTATACTACTATTCAAAAGTTTGAGATCAGTAAGATTTTTTTTAATTAAATACTTTTATTCAGCAAGGACACATTAAACTAATTAAAAGTGATAGTAAAGACTTAAAAGATAGTAAAGATACAAAAAATACAAAAATGTTCTATTCATAGAATCCTGAAAAAAAATGTATCACAGTTTCCACAAAAATATTAAGTAGCAAAATCGTTTTCAACCGTGATAATAAGAAATGTTTCTTGGGCACTAAATCAGCATATTAGAATGATTTCTGAAGTATCATGTGACACTGAAGCCTGGAGAAAAGGCAGCGAACCCTGCCATCACAGGAATAAATTACTTTTTAAAATATATAAAAAATTTAAATCATCATAATGTTTAATAATATTAAAAAAAATTACATTATTTTTGATTAAAAATAAATAAATGCAGCCTTTGTGATCATAAGAGACTTCTTTCAAATACATTAAAGGGATAGTTCACTTTGAAATTAAATTTTGGCATGTTTTAGCTTACCTCAAGGGCATCCAAGATGTAGGTGTCTTTGTTTCCGCAGTAGTTTCACTTGCGCAGACTAAGCCAGAATGCGCGCACACGTCACAAACCAGGAAGCGTGCGCGCCCTCAGATCACTTGGACGTGGTTGTGTACAAGAGGTAAAAACGATATAAATACTGTTCGTTTTTCTCACACAAACCGCTCGTTTCGTGTCTTAGGCCATCAATGTGTACTTACGATGGGGAATTGTTTAATTTGGACTTCTCTGTGCATGCTCTTTGAGGTGGTGACCATAGACCTGCATTATATGACTGACAGACAAGAACGGTTTGACCTAAGAATATCAAAATTGAAACTACTGCGGAAACAAAGACACCTACATCTTGGATGCCCTTGAGGTAAGCTAAAACATACCAAAATTTCATTTCAAAGTGAACTATCCCTAAAATTTGTGGGTAGTGTATATAAATTCACAATATCACACTCATGCAGAATTATTATCGAGTCTAACATTTACCATTGCATTCATTTGAAATCTTATTTTCAGATGGGTTATTTGAGCAATCACCAACATATGTCAAATCAACCCAACATACACTTCTATGTAATGTGAGGATAATAACAGACACCTGGGAAGATGACTCTGTCCACTCTTGGGTCGGCCTCTAGAAACTGTGCCGCTGCCAGTCCGTTCTTAAAGTGCTGCTTCATTCTCAGATGCAGTGTCTTCAGACCCCGGTTGCACATATAACAGTCAAATGGAGAGGGAACGGCCCCAAGCTCTGAATTGAAGATAGGAGAACAGAGATGAAAATAAACTTCTACTTCTGCTATGCAAATGACTCAAGCTCATTTTCAGTGTTACCGTCAAAGACAAATATGCAAGGTGATATATTGCTATAAGTGCCTTACAGAAAGCACAAGATTAATCATCACATCAGGACTGTAACAGTTGGGAGGTGTGAGGTGAAGTTGATAAAATTACAGTTTGCTCAAATTATACATTCAGGGATAAGGCAAGGAAGATTTTCCTGACACTTTCTCTGAGCTATGCACTTCGAAATCAAGAGGAAGTGCCAAGGACAATTGAATAAATTACATTTTACATAACTGCTTAGCAAAGAGACTACAGGTAATTACAAAAGATACTACATCAGGTTATTACCTTCACCTGAAGACAAGTAACTTTCCTTTCAAGTGAATGAAAGGCATTTGTCTTGTTCCTTACAAAAGACCCCCAATAGGGTAGATAAAAGAACTTCATTCTTGCAGAATTCCTTGTTCGCAGAATTAGATTTGAAAATTACACTCGGTGTCTCTCTCTAGCATATTAAAACACAACATCTTCTCTATATCTATGTACATTATAACACTGAACTGAACCTTTAACAGTCTTTGGTTTGGCTCTTATTAAATAATATGCTATAAACTGCTTGTGAAATACACTAATACACTACAGCCATTTTGATCTTGAGTCACAAGGCCATGTCATAAAGAGAAGAGCTGTTTGGTCAAAATAAGGATGTTATCAGACTTTAAAAGTTTCAGTTTAAGTAGAGCCTTACCACTCTGAAAAAACCTCAGGCGTTCATAGACGTCCGCACGGTTGAGAGAAATCAACCCCATGACAACATCAGTGTGTCCTGGAATTATATAGATAATTTTAACTTTGATCAAGAAAATGTACAATTGGATACAATTGGATAATGTACAATTGTTTTTACCATTCATGTATTTTGTTGCAGAGTACATGCAGATGTCTGCTCCAAGTGCAAGAGGGCGCTGTTCCAGTTATGAGAAAAATGGTGAAATATTTAAATGAATACCTAGTTCTGTAAAAGGAAACTCTATCCTTGTACTGGAGTATTGTACACAAAACTTAATAAAATTAAACTGTTACAAAGTTAAGTCACCTTTTAACTGTCTTTCTTATCCCTAGTTATCTACTCTAAGTCATTAAAAGAACATCAGCTAAGAAAATAAATGTGTATACCTGAAAGTAGGCTGACATGAAAGTGTTGTCCACAACAACAATTGTGTCCTTGTTGTGCGCATGGACAATATCTGAACAGCCCTGAATGTCCACGACCTTCATAGTAGGGTTTGTGGGAGTTTCAATCCATAGCATCTGTAGAAACGGGAATATTACCCAATTTTATTTCAGGTAGTAATACCCAGAGCAAATTAAAGTTCTCCCAAAAATGAAGATCTTGTCATTAATTTCTCACCCTCATGCCGTTTCATTCACACCCGTAACTAGACCTTCATTCATCTTAGGAACACAAATGAGGATATTTTTGATGAAATCCGAGAGCTTTCAGTCCCTCCATTGGGAGCAATGCAATTTACACAATCATATGTAGTAAAAACATCATTAAAGTAATCCATGTGACTCCAGTGGTTTAATTTTAATCATGAAGTGATGCGAATTGCTTGGCTTCCACCAAAAAAAACCTAATTTACCAACTAAATTTGCAAACAAAGCTCTTGCGTCACTTCAAAAAAATTGAGGTTAAACCACTGGAGTAACATTGATTACTTTAATGATGTCGTCTATCGTTCTGGACCTTGAATGTGTAAATTGCGTTGCTCCCAACGGAGGGACGGAAAGCTCTCGGATTTAATCAAAAATATCTTTATTTGTGTTCCGAAGATGAACAAAGGTCTTCTGGGTGTGGAACGATATGAGGGGGAGTAATTAATTACAGAATTTTCATATTTGGGTGAACAAACCCTTTAACATACCCTACTGTATGCTGTCAGGTTTAATCCTGTGAGCAAATATTTCTCCATCCACCCTTACTCAGCAGTAATTTTGGCAGAGCTATTTACTGCCAAAAAACAAAAGGAATATCTCAAAAACTAATAACATTCTTTAAAAAAAAAGAATGCTTTCTCTGCCAGGTGTACCTTTGTATTTGGTCTTAAAGCTGCTTTTAGCTCGTCTAGCTTCGTGAGGTCAACAAAAGTGACGTCAATGCCATATTCCGCGGCTATTTTTCTGAAATATTGGTTAGTTCCTGGTGGGGGAAAACGTGACAGTCTCAGTGTCTCTCTCAGCTATATCTCAGTATTTTTCTCTTTTCTATCAAGTGTAATGGTTTAAATTGTTTTTTAGGAGCAGTAACTCACCTCCATAAACATCATTCATGCATATAATTCCATCTCCGGCCTTAAAAAGATGTGTAATGGTGAAAGTCGCAGCAGATCCAGAGGCAAGAGCGAGACCTATTATGAAAGTCAGAGCTTTAGGTTTATGGCAATGTCATTTGTAGATAATATAAATGATTGTGTGTTGGTGATTCACTCACAGTATTGTGCACCATCCAAAGCAGCAACTGCTTTCTCAAGACAGTTTCTGGTTGGATTTCTACACCTGCTGTACTCAAAACCCTGGCAGATAAAACATCAGAGGAAAAAAGTGTTGAATTCAAAATACTATAGAAAAGTGATTTGAATTGTGCAAATAAAGTGTCAAATCTGTGAGTTAAATTAAAGATACACAAAAACTGTCAAAGGTGCAGCTGGTACAGTTTGCGGTGTCTTTATGAAGAGAGAGTTCACAAGCAAACCTGACCTGGCTGTTCTCATGACTCGTGTGTTTGAATATTCAATCAACTTGCAGCAGAAAACCATTCTGAAAAGGTATCCTAAATATTTAATTTAATCTGTTGACTGGTTCTAGAGGGGTTTGGGGCAGGGAGACCAGTTTGAATCAACTAAGACCATCTTCTTCTAGCTATTTAAACATAATAATGAAGCATTTGACCTCAACCTGTTGTGTTGTTTAATGTCAAGTTAAAGTTTACACAAATAGGCATGTCTTAAGGTTATGATCTTCCAAAAAAAAGCCGACAAGTTCTATATCTTTAGTTTACCCTGCTGAAAACAAAAACTTAAGCCGGCCTAGGTTTGCTAGTCTTCGCATATGGACAAGCTGAAACGTGCCCAAGGCCCCTCTAAACCAGCCAGCAAACCAGACCATCTAAAACCAGTTACTAAGCCAGGATTTTTAGCAGATTAACTCCTTTAAATCAAGAGCTGAGTTATTAATGTAGTTAACCGTGACATTAGTTTATATTTACATATAAATTAATTATTTAAAAAGAGGGTTAGGGTGTTTTACTGGTTTTCCACAGTAAAAGTCCTGCTTTTGTTCATTTCACACCACATCCATTTGGAACAGCTCTAATCAGTAATCACAGAACCTATACACGAATACATCTCTAAACTCAAATCTCGAACTAATACGAAAAACAAAACTAGGCTCATAATATTCTCAGTGTCAACCCCTTACAATTTACCGCATGTTTCCCCGGACCGTGCTGTTTAAAGGTGGTAGACAGTGAAATTGGAGGCACTACGGCCATAGAGTTCCACTGCTCCGGCTCTGAACCAACGTGGATCGCATCTGTGGCGAACGATTTAAAGACCGGCTGGAAGCCGGCTGAGGCTGAGCTGCTGTCGTTCTGCATGTGTGAAGTCAGGCGCACTCCGGATATGGCTGACAGGGTTCCGAGATCACAAAAGAGTGAACAGCTCTCTCTCTTGGTGTAAATGATTTATAAAAATAAGAGTGTTTCAGCAACAAAACCGTTATACGCCAATCACTCTGTCTGTGTGTGTGTGTGTGTGTGTAAGGGCAAGCCAAGCAGTGGATTGGCGATTTATAAGGGGCGTGCTGGGTCACGTTATTCACTGAGATTACGTAATAAATTGTGTTATATAATTTTTTTATTTTTTTTATTTTTTTATTCGTACAATACTGTAAATGATTCAACAGAGGTTTTATTAACAGAATATATTCAGAAGCGGTAACGTTAAAGACTGTGACTTTAACGTGGGTAAAATTAATATTTAGCTCAACAATATATGCAATACAAATAACACTTAATTCATGCAAACTGTCATGCTAGTAAAAAAGGAAAAGAAAAAAGCCATAGATTTTGTGCTGAACTGTGTGAGCTGGAGCTTTTTAAAGGGGACATATCATGCCAAATGCACTTTTTTAGCCCTTAAATGCATTTTGTTGTATATTTGGAGTGTTTAGAAGTACAGAAAACATTAAATTATTCTCTTCAGGTGCTTCGTTGATATCTTTATATTCTGTTTTGGTCATATTTTTCAACCTGTTCCGATTTTTCTGTTATCTATGACGTTTTTTAACTATTACGTCACAGTATTTGCAGCGGAACTGCCAAATAAGGACATTGACTTCCGGCCCAACACTTAGAGCAATCCGCCATTTTTATTTCTCGCTGCAATTTTGTAGTCCAAGCTAAAGGATGCAAAGTTACGAGAGGGTAAGCTAAAATGTTCGGTTGTTGGATGTAGTAACCCACACGCTTCATTACACCGTTTAATGTAGATGAACTGCCGCGCTTGTTACAGGACGCATGTTTAACTGAAAGAACGAGCAGAGAGAGAGAGCGCGCGCGCGCTCACTCTCTCTCTTCAGAGCCAGGCGAAAGTGTAAACAAGACATCACCGTCTCCAAACTAGACGCTGTCTTGCTCTCTCTCCCTCGCACATATTAATCAAAATAAATCGACACGGTGGTAAAAGGTCGGAAGACCAAAGTTTCATGTGTAAATACAGTAACACACCATTGCGATACATCCATATGAAGACGTTGTTCTGCAGGTTCGTCGTCTTCATTTTCATCTCGCTCCTGCTCCAACTCTGGCTCGAACATGTAAGGCTGGCTGGACAAGTCTTCCGTTGCTGACATTTTGTTAATAACGTGTGAATAAAAAGTTTCTGTGCCGCTAGATAATCGTATCTCTGCTATCAAACTACAAAAATGGCCGAACGGGGTGGAGTTGAACCGAGTGTGGGCGGGGTATGAAGTGTCTCAATTGTATTTAAAGAGACCGCACCAAAACGAGTTGCTCTCAGACGCACATCAGAAAAGGGGTAGAAAAGGGGCCTGTGGAGCTATAATAATGAGGAATTCAGACCCAAGCATTGCAGTTCCGCTTTATATAGACTACAAATGTATGATTTATATGTAAAAAGGAACAATTTAAAAGCATGATATGTCTCCTTTAACGCTTTACAAGATCTCCAAGAGTCTGAAGTGGATGTTGGTCAACAAAAAGACATCAGGAAATAATATAGCCTATGCTTCTGTTCTGCATATGGATTTAAAGACATAAGCTATATTTCCAAGCATTTATACTGATGCATGGTAAACCTTGGATTTTAATACAATGTAGTGCAATTTAATAGGGGCTTGATGTATTGTAATATTTATATATTCAAATACATTTCTACTAATAATCCCAGATAGCCTATATGTTTATGCTTTCCTACATAATTATATATATATATAAAGAAATCTGTTTTGAGACCTTTTTCAAAAACATTAAAAAATCTTAATTATTCCAAACTTTTGACCACCAGTATATAGCCTATATTTAAAAAATATAAATAATATATTTACAAAGGCCTGCCATTTCAAGATGACTGGAACTTGAATTCTTATTCAATTCATGAATTGTCCTATTCATGAAACACCACGAGTTTGTTAAAGACATCCTGTGATAACTGAGTGTTATGATAATGAGTGGAGTTGGTTTGCAATTACATCACAGCAGGAGAGGATAATATCCTATTAGGGCTTTCAAAGAGTGGCTTCTCTCACCAGATGGAGGTAAAAGTTCATTCCAAATGCAGATGGCCTGAACTCTGCTTTGTACTTTATATAGTTTAGCATTATTTGGCAGACATGCTCTTCAACACTATTGCTAAAAGTTAATAAATGTATAAAAGATTATCTTTAATGTTGACCATGCAAAACAGCACTCAAAGCCCCTGGTTTGTATGATTTCTTTTATGTTATGTTAACAATGGCTTTGGGCAAAGTCCAAGATAAAAACTGTATTTTTAAGAGGTGGTTAGAATGAACAACGCTGCTCTGCGTATGGATTGTAAAGGATTAAGGGAAAGAGAATAATTACTCATAGTGTGTGTAAATAAGCAACAACAAACATTAACAAATCATACCCTTTGTCCTGCATAACCATAATTATAATCTTTGGCCACTTAAACTTTGTGAGGATGTCTAATCTCTAAAGCCAACTGCTTTCTTAAACCAAATGGATGGCTCAAAGTTTAACAGAGTAATTTTCCACTTGATCTCTGAATGACCTTACATGGCCCGAGCTGCAAATGAACTGGCACATCTTCACAAAGACACTCTGAGGAACCAAATGTGTCATCATCAAATGTGTAATTAAACCTGTAACATTTCTAATGTGATGCATAGTACTGGCCAAAGTCACTTTTCATTATTTTCTACCTGCGCATACGATGGGAAGAGATTGTTATTGTCCAATTAAGTGAAAAGTATTGAAAGAAACTAAAGTATGAAAGCAAAATAATTCTCTGAGAATGAAATGGCTATTCATTATCACAACATTTAGTCTGTCCTGTAATAGCATGACTCATATAAAGTAAAGCCTTAATTTAATCAAATTGCTCAAAGGTCAGCTTTTAAGCAGGTTTTTCGGCTATGTGATGGTTAGAACTGACATTTCAGTTTCCACTTTTTATACAGGTACATTGCTTAATGCATTTGAATGTTTACAAGCCTGTGGCATGCACAATGAAAAATAACGTGTAGTCCCTGTATTTTATTATAGTTGTTCTGATAAATAAAATAGCAAACATATCTTTTCTTCCATATTGTGAAAAAGATAAAATGCAGGGTGGGGGCAGTTTAACTTCTCAGGGCAAACAATGGAGAACAACTATCACAAAACATAAAAACAGCTGATGGTCATCCAACAACACATTAAAAATCAATCCTATGTAAACTTTTGAACTGGTTCATTTGTGTAATCGGTTATTTTGTCTTGTGGACTATATGTAAACATCTGTTCAGGACTGTACTAAATACAAATAAAATGTATTTTTTATGATTTTTATGATAAATGTATGACCCCAACTTATTTATAGCATAGTGACAGCTAACACTGGCCCATTTAACATACAATGTTGTCTGCTTAAAAAGTTCCCTTACTAGTCATAGATTTGAAATTTCATAATTCATAAAACTGTGGGCTGAAAAGGAAATAATTAGGCTATTTATAATCCCAGGTCAGGCTAAAAATTAGGAGGATTTGATGCTGCCACCAACTTTGAAAATGTTGCAAAGTTGCTAAATAGTTTAGAAGTTGGTCATTGCGAATCAAACAATATCTTTTCTTTTAGATATGTGAAAATTGGAAAGCAGAGCACGAAAGGAGCCTGGCAAGATCAGACATCAATCTTGAAAACTAAGATTAAAACGTTTTTAAAAGTTAAAACTGTGCATATCAAAAGCAAAATTGAAAGTCAAGAATTGAAAAATATTTGCCATCCTGATTTAATATTTAGCATATTTTTCTTCATTGTTCAGTTTCTTTCAGCATACCCTAAAAATCTTACACTGTAAACTAGGGGACAGTGAGTTTGTCTTGTCAGGACTAGTGAAGTAATTATCACATCATGCCTGTTGAAGAAATACATTTAAGCCTGATAAATACTGTAGAGAAATCATTCCTTCTCAGTTCAAGCTGTCCTTGCAGCATTATTGATGTATTTGTTAGATCGACTCATAAGATATGTGGAGATATGGGGATATTTAATTTAATTAATCAATCAACAATACTATTGATCAGCATTACCAAACGTGGACGTTTTCCACTAGAAACAAGCATTGATGTATTATTTTAATTTAATACTGTGAAGCTGCTTTGGTACAATCTGTATTGTGAAAAGCGCTATATAAATAAACTTGACTTGACTTGACATGTCTTTTACTATTTATCTTCCAATTATATGTGTGGAGCTTGTTGACTTCAAAGTGATTGCTTATGGTGTATAACCATCAAAGACATTCAGGAACAAGACAAAACAGACAGGGAGAGACTACAAATGGCTTTTAATGCGCCTGGCAACACTGACAAAGATCAGATGTGATCCCTTTAGAATTGAAATTGCTTATTTAAAGAATTAAAAATACAAAACTGATCTATGAAGGGTGATTTGAAACATTATGAGGTGGCTTTGCATCTTTGGTGCAGAAAATAAAGACTGACTGTGTGCTTGTGCATTACTTGAGGAACTCTGAGGGTGTCTTTTTTTCTTCTCGATCAACTTGAATCAATCATTTGAACAGTCTATATAAAAAGATACAAATCTTCATTTACATATTCCGATTACGATTCATCTTCATACATCAGATTTCCCTTGCAGTCCTGGCATTTTCCTGTATTAAAACTTTAATAGTGGAGGCTGTATTGTTTAGTCCCACTACCTCAAACTATAATTACAAAAAGTAGAAACACAAAAGCAGCAAATCTCCAGTACTTTGAATGAAAAGATTAGTTTCTTGAGGTTATTTGTTCCCTGACAAATACAGTTAAATTTTCAGTCATATACTATGTAATTTATAAATGTGGCAAAAATAAAATAAAAATAAGTGTCCTTGTCTCGTCCACATGTGGCATCACTGCTGTTCCTGATTGATCTTGATCAGTCTCACTTTTTTGGATGCTGTTTTAAAAAAGAAACAGGTTGCATGACATTAGATTAATTCATGAAATTTGAAATTAGTATTTGGTTTAATAAGATTTGTATTAAGGTTTCTATGTGTTTATGATATAAATATAAAAATGTCTATACAAAAACAATAAATTAAATACTCAAAAAACAATATTGTGAAATATTATTACAATTAAATGTGCGGAAGAGGATTAGGGCCAGGCAATAATAAAAAAATAAAACCATCTCGAGATTAAAGTCATTATAATGAGAGATTAAACTCGTTAAATTTCGAGAAAAAAAGTCAAAATACAATCTTGAGAATAAACTCATTAAATATTGAGAATAAAGTCGTTGTGTTTCGAGAAAAAACTCGTAAAATTGAGAAAAAAGTCGAAATACAATATTGAGAATAAACTCATTACATTTCGAGAATAAAGTCGTGGTGTTTCGAGAAAAAAACTCGTTAAATTTCAAGAAAAAAAGTCAAAATAATCATGAGAATAAACTCATTAAATTTCGAGAAATAAAGTCGTGGTGTTTCGAGGAAAAAAGTCGAAATGAAATGTAGAGAATAACGCATTCGATCAGTGTTCATAGCCTACTGATAGAGGACATGGCTGAGTTGGATCACTAACTGCGTCAACAATGACGCAGAAGTATAAATTAAAACCAACGCGTTGCCTACAGCGTAGAGGCTCCGGCGTAGGTCCGACGCAGAAGTATAAATCAGTCTTTAGTCAAGCTATATTTTAGACTTTCTTTCAGTAACAAAGAATAGAACATTCTTAGGTCTAGGTCAGCTAGGTCTTTTTAGAAGAAAAAATCAGTCCAATTTGCGCAATGCACTCGCTTTTGTCCAACATGAAATTCATCGAGGTTTCGTGGTTTCCCAGGATACCATAAGACGCATTATTAAACTTGTTGATCCTCAAGGTGTGGAATTTCGACGGAGATGCTTGAGAAGACGCCAGTACACTTGCGCTGGCTCAAATGCACTCTGGCATATGGACAGCTATGATAAATTAAAACCGTACGGCATTGCCCTTAATGGCTGTATAGATGGTTACAGTCGTTACATTCTGTGGATGGAGGCGTACACAACCAACAACGATTAATAATGCGTCTTATGGTATCCTGGGAAACCACGAAACCTCAGTGAGGTTGACATCAGTAGGCTATGCAATGAACACTGATCGAATGCGTTATTCTCTACATTTCATTTCGACTTTTTTTCTCGAAACGCAACGACTTATTCTCGAAATTTAATGAGTTTATTCTCAAGATTGTATTTCGACTTTTTTTCTCGGAATTTAACGAGTTTAATATCGAATTATAATGACTTTAATCTCGAGATGGTTTTATTTTTTTATTATTGCTTGGCCCTAATCCTCTTCCGTATAAATGTATTTAACAATTGATTATTGTTTTTATATTTTAATGTATATTTTTAAATGTAATTTATTCCTGTAATGGCAAAGCTGAATTTTCAGTAGCAATTACACCAGGCTTCAGTGTCACACGATCCTTCAGAAATCATTTTATTATGATCTCAGTGTTGACAAATACTTTTAAAAAAAGAAAAAAAAGAAAAAACATTTCAGGGAATAAAATCAATTTACACGAGGATGCGCCATTAAACACATGAAAGCACCTTTGGAGGAAATTAGCAAAAATTGCACAAATACTGATAAAGTAATTTAGTACAGGAGAGCCTTTCCCTTTGTTTTCTTTAAATGTTTAAGCCGTGTGCGGAACGAATGCAACGATTGGACGATAATTTGACCCCGAGACATCCACAGAAAATACATGTACACGTTTTAATATTTAGACCACTTTTATTATTGATTGCTATCAGGATGTAAAACAAATTGTCTACCTTTAATTCTTGCTAATTTCCTTATTTCATATATTATATACATACAAGTATAATGTATGTATGTATGTATATATTTTACAAATAAGTATGTGCACAAATATGTTGTGAAATACTCACTGCAGCACAGAGGGCTTGGTCTAGGTCTGCAATAATATCTTCCTCATCCTCCAGGCCCACCGACAGACGAATGAGTGTATCACTGATTCCCAGCTCTTTCCTCTCATTCTCAGAAACTGAAGCATGAGTCATAATCGCTCTGGAAAAGAAAAGTGCACCATGGGAAATGGAGGTGAATGAAATGTCCAATCAAAAACTTGTTTTAAGGATCTCAAATCTTTTTTCCCCAGGATAAATCATGGTAACATTGTTGCAGGTGCGATATTAAGAAAGAGTTAGCAAGAGATAAAGCAAATAGTATTGTGTGAAATCTGTCTACTGGAGCCTTATCAATAGATAAGCATTTAGTATTTAATAGATAGCATGCGCCGAATACCTCTGAAGTAAACTGACCCAGGAACATATTCAGAGAATAAGTTGCCATGGCTTTTTACATATACCCTGGAAGTTACCTCAGGTTTTGGAACCAAAAGTTGACGTTATCCGCTCAATCTGAGTAAATTTACCCAGGTAAATTGCATAATCTGCTTTCTGGGATATCACCAGACAACATAAGTGTTGTTTCTGCAATTTCCATTTAGTACAGTCCAAACCTGCTCCTGGAAGACCACTGTCCTGCAGAGTTCAACTCCAACTTGCCTCAACAAACCTGCCTGGAAGTTTCTAGCATGCAAGACCTTGATTAGCTGGTTCAGGAGGTGTGTTTAATTGAGGTTGGAGCTAAACTCTGCAGGACATCAGCTCTCCAGGAGCAGGATTGGACACCCCTGCTTCAGTACAACATCTAAGTTCTTGCACCCCCCTGTGGTCATAAAAAAAACCTCTTAAACGATTTTTAGGGCTCACACATACATCCACACTTACTATACCAAGCATATTTGGCATATGCGTTTCACAAAACAAAAGATTGTGAATATACTTCATGATTTTTTTTTTTTTTTTTTGCTATATGCTCTGGATTTAAATGAAATCTTCCCTCAGAACAGTCAGTGGATTTGGATAGTGTTCTCAGTACTTACGGGTGCTCTGCTAGACTCTCATAACCACCAAGACTTTCAGCAAGCGCAAACAACTGAAATGCAAAATACAACATACATTCTTTAAAAATGTAGGATGGAAAATATTTTCAAATAATCTGTAGATTCAACGCACCTTCAGATTGCTGAGGAAAGTTGAGGCGTGCTCCAGTTTTCCTTTAATGTAGAAAGTGATCATCCCAGGACAGCCTGTGCACTGTCTCTTTGTCAGCTCGTGCTGAGGGTGAGATGGAAGACCTGGAGTAAAAAGATGATCGGGAGTCAGTCGAGTCTGACTGGAATCTCTCAATATCAGTTACATTTGAACAACACAGTTCAATGTTGCCTGCAGGTGGTATAATACCAATGAAGCTCAATACACTAACATTCAAAAGTTTGGGATCAGTAAAAAAAAAAAATATATATATATATATATATATATATATATATATATATATATATATATATATATATATATATATATATATATATATATATATATATATATATATATTATAATAATAATAATAATAATAATAAAATATTTTTATTCAGCAAGGAATTTGGAATTTGCTATGAGACTAAAGTGACAGTAAAGAGTTTTATATTGTTACAAAAGTTATTTCAAATAAATACTGTTCTTTTAAACTTTCTATTCATCAAAAAGTTTGGAAAAAGTTATTTTATGTCATAATAATGTTTAGTATATGACTATTTTAAGTTAATTTTGAAAAAATAAAAATAAATGCAGTTTTTTTTAGCATAAGAGACTTCTTTCAAATGCATTAAAACATCAACCCTAAAATTTGTGGGTAGTGCATATAAATTCACAATATCCCACTCATAGAGAATTATCATCAACTCAACCAAACATTTACCATTGCATTCATTTGCTCAAGTAACCCATCTGAAAATAAGATTTCAATCACCAACATATGTCAAATTAACCCAACATACACTTCTACGTAATGTGAGGATAATAACAGACACCTGGGAAGATGACTCTGTCCACTCTTGGGTCGGCCTCTAGAAACTGTGCCGCTGCCAGTCCGTTCTTAAAGTGCTGCTTCATTCTCAGATGCAGTGTCTTCAGACCCCGGTTGCACATATAACAGTCAAATGGAGAGGGAACGGCCCCAAGTGCTGAATTAAAGATAGAGGAAGAGAGAGATGGCAATAACCCTTCTACTTGTGCTATGTACATTTTCAGTGTTACAGCAATACATTTGCTTATACATTTTGCAATACAACTGCTTAGCAATGAGACTACAGGTAATAACAAAAGGGAAATATTGCCAGCACATATTAAAACAGGATATTACATTCACCTGAAACTTTCCTTTCAAGTGAATGAAAGGCATTTGTCTTGTTCCTTACAAAAGACCCCCAATAGGGTAGATAAAAGAACTTCATTCTTGCAGAATTCCTTGTTTGCAGAGAAATATTTGAAGATTACATCCGGTGTCTCTCTCTAGCATATTAAAACAATATATATATATAAAGTACCAAATGAGTATTCATGTCACAGTCTGTGTGTTTAGTTCCATTTCCATGGACTTTTAGTTTGTTTGTCTTCAAGTCCTCTTTCCTTTGTTGTAGTTTCCTAATCTGTTACCATGGACACTCATTTAATGATCACACCTGCTTGACATTTAGTTTGTTATATTGTGTATAAATGATCTCCGTTTTCAGTTCCTCACTGTACATTACCTGCTTCTCTTATTGGATTATTTGAGTTTGTTTTGGAACCTTCCCTATGCCCATGCATTTTATTATGTTTTATACATTGCAAGCCATTTGTTCTCTATTGTTAGTACTGTCCAATATTCTGGCTTTACTTCAAAGGGTAATACTTTATTAAATAACATGCTATAAACTGCTTATGAAATACACCAATACACTACAACCCTTTTGATCTTGAGTCATGCCATAAAGAAATGAGCTGTTGGCCAAAGATGTTATCAGCCAGATTATCGCCATAAAATCAAAATTGATGATTCTTGTTTTTTACGAAATATTGCAGTATATTTTATGAATGATTTATTTGTGAACATGATATATATATATTTTTTAATTCAAGTTCCCCTCCCTCTTGCAGCGACATCTCTGCTCTTTTATGATGGCGTGTTTTTTGGTGTGAGGGCGGGACAACCTGTCATTTACATGAGAGCGCAGCCATAGCAAACCACAACCATCCAACCATCCAGTCAATTCCCTGATGCACAAAATCAAGTCCGTCCTACATTTTTTCTTCTTCAAGAAGCCGTTTCACTATACGTCACAATAGTGAAGAAGATACTATCGCGACTTCAGTTTCATGCTGACTTTAACGGTTTCAGTTTAGATTAAAGTCCCCCTGTGGTGGAAATCAAGCTTTTAATGTTTATATGTCTATATGGTGTTTTTAATATGCTTTAAGACAAGCCATGTGCAAATTCACAAGTCAACAGCATTGCGGAGTACTTTCTCTTTAAAACTGCAGTGAACCATAGACAGTCTCAAAAACGTGGTTTGAAATCGCTGGTGTTTCTGACGTCACAAACTACCTTGTGACCAATCACGTCAACGTGATCGTCAACAAGTGGATCTCTGAGCTGGTGCGAGTGAGTGGATGTGGGGCTAATTTGCATAATAGAACCACATATACTAAATGAGGCAAGGGTGTAGAGTTACATTCAAGCTATTTTAAGGCATGAAGAATTTTCCAACGTTTAAATATCATTTTGGTGATCAAAGATGAGTTTTAAGGGATAAAATTATTGACTACAGGGGGACTTTAAGTAAAGACTTACCATTTTGCAAAAACTTCAGCCGTTCATAGAGGTCCTCACGGTTGAGAGACATCAACCCCATGACAACATCGCTGTGTCCTGGAATTATATCAATTATTTTAACTTTGATCAAGCATTTTCAATTATATAAGGTTTATATCTAATTTTTAATTTGTTTTTACCATTCATGTATTTTGTTGCAGAGTACATGCAGATGTCTGCTCCAAGTGCAAGAGGGCGCTGTTCCAGTAATAAGAAAAATGGTGAAATATTTAAATGAATACTTAGTTCTGTAAAAGGAAACTCTATCCTTGTACTGGAGTATTGTACACAAAACTTAATCAAATTAAAGTGTTACATGGTTAAATCACCTTTTAATTGTCTTTCATATCCCTAGTTATCTACTCTAGGTCATTAAAAGAACATCAGCTAAGAAAATAAATGTGTATACCTGAAAGTAGGCTGACATGAAAGTGTTGTCCACAACAACAATTGTGTCCTTGTTGTGCGCATGGACAATATCTGAACAGCCCTGAATGTCCACGACCTTCATAGTAGGGTTTGTGGGCGTTTCAATCCACACCATCTGTAGAAACAGGGATATTTATTACCCCATTTTAGTTAGAGTGGAACTTCCCAGAGCTGATTAACACACATTCTGTCAGGTTTAATTGTGCAACTAAATATTTCCACATCCACCCACTTACTCACAGTAATTTTATCAGAGGCAGAGCTATATACTGCTGAGAAATAAATTAAAAGGAAGATTTAAAAACCTGATTACGTTCTTTAAAAAAACACACAAAAAAACTAATGTTTTCTCTGCCAGGTGTACCTTTGTATTCGGTTTTAAAGCAGCTTTTAGCTCCTCTAGCTTCGTGAAGTCAGAAAATGAGACATCAAGGCCGACTTCTGCAGCAATTTTCCTGAAATATCGGTTAGTTCCTGGTGGAGGGGGAAAGGTGACAGACTCAGCATCTCTCTTAACTTAATCTCAGCTTTTTACTCTCTTTTCTATCAAGTGTAATAGTTTCAATTGTTTTTTAGGAGCAGTAACTCACCTCCATAAACATCATTCATGCACAAAATTCCATCTCCGGCCTTAAAAAGATGTGTAATGGTTAAAGTTGCAGCCAATCCAGAGGCAACAGCAAGACCTATTATGAAAGTCAGAGCTTTAAGTTTATAGCAATGTCATTTGTAGATAATATAAATGATTGTGTGTTGGTGATTCACTTACAGTATTGTGCACCATCCAAAGCAGCAACTGCTTTCTCAAGACAGTTTCTTGTGGGATTTCCACTCCTGCTGTACTCAAAACCCTGGCAGATAAAACATCAGAGGAAAAAAGTGTTGAATTCAAAATACTATGCATACAAAAGTGGTTTGCATTGTGTAAATAAAGTGTCAAATCTGTGAGTGAGCAATAAAGAAACAATGTAAATTCATAGAAAAGTTAAAAAAATATCACAAGTACACTGTAACGTTGTGGTTTAACTCCAAAGAGAAACAGCTCACAAGCAAAGCACATGCATTTATTTGAACCACCTGTTCTCCTGACTCATTTGGTTGAGTAAATACTCAACTTGCAGCATCTTTGCTGATGTAATCTGTAGCCACCAGATCATAATTATTATGTTGACTGGTTTCTAGAGGGGTTTGGGGCTGGGAGACCAGTTTAAATCAGCTAAGACCATCTTCAAACAGCTATTTAAACTATTTTTAAGCAGGGCAATAAGCATACTTATGACCTCAACCTGTGGTGTTGTAAAATTTCAATTTCATTTCGTTAATTCATCAAGTGTTAACATAAATAGGCATGACTTGTGTTTAGGTAGGATCTGCCAACAAAGTAAAAGCCCCACTAAAACCAGACAGAAAACCAGCCTAGAGACCATCTAAAACCAGTAAGTCGGTTTAGACTGGTTTTCCAGTACGATACGAGAAACTGTGCTTAGTCACTGTGACATACACCTATACACAGCTCATTTCTGTGAGTCATTCATGTTGTCACCCTTGGTATTAGTTTATTTTTATAAATTAATTTATGATTAAAAAAATATCATACTTTTCTTTCACATTAAAAGTCCTGCCATTGTACGTTTCACATCAAACCCATTTAACTTAAATGGAAAATGCCCTGATCACAATAATAGTCGCGTTCTCCATTCACTCGATCAGTACACGCATCGATTGCGTTCATAACAACATACAATCTGCATTCAAATATCGGACTAATAGGAAACAGCACGTTATATATTCTCAATGTCAAACCATTACAACTTACCGCATGTTTCCCCGGACCGTGCTGTTTAAAGGTGGTAGACAGTGAAATGGGAGGCACTACGGCCATAGAGTTCCACTGCTCCGGCTCTGAACCAACGTGGATCGCATCTGTGGCGAACGATTTAAAGACCGGCTGGAAGCCGGCTGAGGCTGAGCTGCTGTCGTTCTGCATGTGTGAAGCCATGCGCACTCCGGATATGGCTGACGATGAGAATGAGATACAGGGTCCCTGAGATCACAGAAGAGTGAACAGCTCTCTTGCTTGCTGTAAATGGTTTACAGTAAAAGGAGGGTTATATAGCAACAAAACCTTTCTACGCCAATCACTACACGTGTAGTGTCGGGTATGAAGTGGATTGGCGATTACGCAGGGGCGTGCTGGGTCACGTGGTCAGTGTACAGCGCAATGATAGTGATCTGATGATGCAACATTTACATCACAAAAACTAAACCAAGCTGTCCACCGAGTGCTTTTACAACGACAAAATCCAAGTTCTTCAGATAAGATAAACTCTATCCATCCATCCATCCATCCAGTAAACAAGAGTCATTTGAATCAAGTATGACCTGTGACATATGAACCTTTGACAGCTATTGAGAAGATTTAACAAAACAAGTTGTCAATTTTTTCCTGAATGTTTATGGGTAAACATTTTTTTATAAAACTTTGTAGAAATTCAAATTATTTGAACTTTGAATTTAATTAATTAATTTATTTACTTGCTTAAGGAGGCAAGTGCATTCCCCTACTACACTTCACCAAAAATCACAAAAAGTTCCATTTATTTAATTACTCACACTATTATATAACCTGAGGAAACTAGACAGGTATATGCAGTTTGGCATTTCATTTTGTTTTTGGGCACAGCCCAAAAGTATGATCTAACAACAACTGTGACAAAACCAGTTTGACAGCAGTACACACCTCCTCTCCTTGAGGTGCGCTTTTGAAAAAAACACAACTATCTTTAAGCGATGACAGGGACATGTTTGGTGCTTTGTTGCTTGCCATCACAAGTGTTGCCTCAGTACAAGGTAAGTCCTTTGTGTTTCAATTAGTTCCAGCTCAATCGACTCTTGATTCTGCCTTGATACATTACATACATTGTATACACTGTAGGCTATTCTTTAGATTCAAGAATTACATTATAACTCATATCTACTACTATCTAGCTGATGAATGCATAGTGGGAGTGATTGGGGAGCGTGTCCTCCTTCCCTGTGTTTATAATGGGGTGAAAAATTTGACCTCCTTCCACTCCTTCTCATCTGAATGGAGAAGAGGAATGAAAATAATACACACTGCAGTCTGGATAGAGGGACAAGTGGACAATCAAAATGTGTCCCACAGTATCCGGACTACAGTGTCATCTTTAGCCCCCAAAACTGGAGATTTCTCCATGGAGTTACACGATATACATTTATCAGACGCACATAATTACAGCTTTCATCTTAAGCCTCACGGTGAAAAAAGCAGCTCTCTTTGCACTGTCTGTCTCACCGTAGCAGGTAAGGATAAAATATTTAATGCAACCAGACTATAACTTTGACTTCTAAGCATTTTGGTTTCAAGCATTCAACCTATTTATCTCCATGCAGGTCATTTCAGCCATCCTACTTTATTAAGACAGAATGGAGTGGATGGTGGCGAAACCAGATTGTTTTGCAACTCCAGAGGAGGATTTCCTGCTCCATCCATGTTCTGGCTTGTCAACCATACACAGTGTCCTCCAGAAACATTAGTCACAACATACATAAATGTTCTACCACAGTCTGAACTCTACAACATCACAAGCGTCCTATCCATCAACATATCAGCAGACACAGCCGTAACCTGTGTCATAGAAAACAACCTGCTGAACGAAACTTTAACAGCAACGAGCAGTAAGTACCTCAACAGTTTCCGTAATGGTGGTGGGATTTTTTTGCATATACCAATAATATGTCAAATATGTGAACAATACGGTAGTCAGCCTGAGATGTACAGCAAACACAATACAGTGATGAACAATATGAAGACGTGAGTTTTGTGTGTGTGGTCAGTTGGTGTTCGTTCAAGTACATCGGTGGTCCGGCTGTCAGAGCACATGTGGGCATTCAGCGCTGCTCTGTGTGTGGTTGTATTCTTCCTGGTGGCTGCGTCTTTGGGTTTCCAGAAGAAATGGGACAGAGATAGAAAAAGAAAGCAACACAGATGTGGAGGTACCAAATACCTATTTATATGATGGTCTAACTACTATGTGGATTTGTTATATGACGATCATTTCTTTGCGTTGCAGATGATTCATCTAGCAAGGGCTCTGACATGATTGTGTTCGATTTGGAGCAATGGGCTTCCCTTCCAGAAACAGATGTGTAACACTGTGATTGACTGGAAATGATTCACAGTTTCATAGTCTGAATCAGCTTGAGATTCATGGCACAAATTTCATTCAAGGCCATTGGTTTATATTTTTCTTTCATTGAACATCCTCTTTTTCCCATACAATCAGCTAAAACAAAAGATGTGCAACTGAAGAGAATAAAACGTGTCAAGCTAAGAATATGAACTGATCTGAATTCAGTATGCAGAGATGAACAGCTCAAATCCTTTTTTTTAATTAAGTATCAATACATGATACGTTCTTGCTGCACCATTTTAAGATATTTGGACGAAACATTAAAATTTGCAGATTACGCAACATGTTGTAAAGAGCTCATAATAACTTGCATAACTTCGCCTGTTTTTCCCAAAGTGGTTAGACAGGCTTGAGCGGAAATGCAGATGAGATACAGTATTAGTTATATGTTCCACTGTTATGTCATTCTCTCTGTTATCTGTTAAGGTGTGCTGACTTTAAAAAATTTAAATATATTTAGCAGCACTGATTGTAGCAGAAGGACCATTTTAGCACCACAGTTTCATAAACAAAACTTGCTTTTAATCACTGTGTAATATTTTAACTATTGTATTAGAGTCAGTGTAAATGGAAGGCCCCATGAGACAAAATTCATAACTGTATTGTAAATACAATTTGAATTGTTTATAACAGTAACAAAGCACAAACTGTATTGCACTTGTTCTGGTTAATAATTCAAATGTTTTTGCTCTGTTGTAATCCACATTAATACTTTTAGTTACCCCGGAAGATAATTACTTTTAAAAGCACAAGAACATGAGTGAAGGTACTTTTTAGGCATTTTAGCTTTTTAACTATTTTAACATGCTGAATGTGTAGTATTGTATAGTACAGTTCGGTAACTGTGTTTATCTTGTTTGAGGTTACATGAACATGGATGTCTTCTTCCATTGTCTGTAAATCATTTGTATGTACAATAAGTGAATGTCCTTAGAAAATACATTAAATCAAGACAGATGTCCATGTCATATTGGGAACTGAATAGCTTCAGCCGTTTTAAATAACTCCTAAAGCCCTTACTTTAAATGATCTAAAATGCAAGTTATCAAACTCACCTATGTCAGCAATTATTCAAAAGCCTCCTCTGACCCATCTTTTGTCAACTTCACCCCTGCATGAAAAGAGAGCGCAGTTACCATGCCAACCCATACAACATTGCACATAGTGGTCACAGAGCCAGAAAACACATCTTTGTGAGTAAACCACAGCGATAACAACAACAACAAAAACTCCCATTCCATTCTTAAGAGACCAAGTTCCTATTTTTTTATGGATTAAAGTATATACACTGGAAATTGTTTGTCTTTCCAATCCTGGAGCAATGTTTTTAACTAATTATTTCTTTCATTATTCAGTGCTGCTTACAGTGTTACCTATAATCCAACACAATCTCATGACAATATCCGACGCACGAAGCACCCTTTAGCGTCCATATGAGACGCATAACCCTACCACAGACCTAAACTTACCCATAACCGAAGCGTCTCATATTGACGCTAAAGGGTGCTTTGTGCGTCGGATATTGAAGCATGGTTGAAAGTGACGCTTTGGGGTGAGAATGTGTTGCATTTCTTGTGCCATTTATACACCAAAAATGATTTTTTGCATGCATAGCCTATGCTACGCACTTTAAACCCTTTGGGTAGTATGGGTGCGGAGTGCGTGCGTATATGATATGCATATCATATGCAGGCGAAAACTGCGTATCATATGCACGCATAAATGGCACGAGAAATAAAATTTGTGGTAGCCTATAGATACGCACTTTCATAAATTAGCCTTATAACAATTACTCCAAACAGTTGGTAAAAAACAAAAACAAGATGCAACTTATATGAAGTAAATATTTTCCAGATAATTTTTTAATCAGTTCTTTAGGCTGTAATACAGTGGCAATGTAACAGGTAATTATTTTGATTTGAAGATCATTTGTCGTAACCTCAAGCCTGCCTGCCGGAGTGCCTATGATAACCTCCCACTCCTCCCTAGTCCTTTACCGTTCCATCAGGAACTACATTTCCCATGAACCTTTGCCTGGACACGTTATCATGTGATTACATCCTCCTGTGTGTCATTAGCTTGTTAATGTCTGTGTATATAAGTTTTCTCTCACTCTTTGGAAAGTCTTGTATGTGTTACACTGCATTTCTGAGCATTATTTCTGGTTTTCAGTGTCATGTTTTTGATCTTCTGCTTGTTAATGATGGGAAGTTCGGATCACTTTACTGGCTCTCTTGTTCGATCTCGTTCATAAAAATGAACGAAACTTTTTTCGAGTCATTTCGTTCATTTAAGGGGCTTTAAATGTTATACTTTTAACAGGCAAATTCCTCGAACACATCCACCTACGCAATCTTGATCATATTCTGAATTAAGAAATCATTATAATGCAGTCAAAAATAATTTACCGGGTCTTTCGTTCATTTGTCACGTGACAAACGCAATGAACGACTCATCACTACTGCTTGTCTCCCTGAATTTCCCTGTCTTGGACTGTTATTATCTGGATTGCCCTGGGGTTTTACCCTATGCTTGTTATATGGACAGCAATTGTAGATTACCCTCAATAAAGCTGCGTTTGGATCTCCAACCCCAAGTCTCGGTGCAGTTCCGTAACACTTAATAATATCATGCTCACCACTAAACCTGTCCAGGAATAACTTTCCAATGTTTTAACCACTATATTAAGATGTTAAAGAAGGAATTAAAGACTCTTTCATTTATTCCAAATATAATTTTTCATTGTAAGAGCATCAGCAAGAGTACAAATTATGAGGCACTTGCTGTTCAATTAAAACATCTGTTGTGTGATTCCCCACAGTCCACTGATGAAGGCTTCTCTCTAACATCTGACATGTGCTGACTAAATCTGCCATGAATCGAGATTTAATGTTCGTCTGTACAAGTGTTCAGCCCTCCTGAACACTGTTAACACTGTATAGATCATTCCGTCGCTGTGTAGTGATTGGGATCTGCTGACGCACGTCAGCCAAATACTGCAGATCTACAAGCAGAAGAGGAAGAGTATGTTTGCATTATGCTCAAATGGCTCTATATAGCTCACAATTTAAATACATGTAAAACACTGAAACTCACCTATGTCAGCATATACAACAGATTCCTCTGACCCAGCTTTGGTAATTACCTCCCCCCTGCAAGGAAAGAAGGCACAGGTACCAAACCATGATAATCTATTCTAATGCATGTTTAACCTGTAGCGAATAAGATAGAAAGCACTTACCAAGGGTTAACCACAGAGCTGTGACCCCAGGCCACATAGCTGGCGGTCTCGTCTCTTGCTGGTGAAGCAGTAGCCACATACACCTGATTATCTACTGCCCTGTGAAAAGGACACAGACTGTCTTACAGGGGAATGGAGAAGGGAGAACTGAATAGTTCAGGAAGTCTAGGTGGTCTGGGATACTGACCTCCCCCTCTGCAGAAGCTCCCAGTGAGCTGGTCCTGTGGTCATATTGAAGGCTCCAGGATATACCAAAAGCTGGCAACCTACATAGACAGAGATGTGAAGAAATCACATCAAGCATAAGTTATATTTTATTCAAATGTTCACATATACCATTTTAAGAACTCTCACCTTTCTTGGCATAGATCTGTGCAAGCTCTGCAAACCTGATGTCATAACATATTCCCACACCTATTTTACAAAATGCTGCAAAGAAAGACATAAACTGTGTGACTATACATCTGGGGAGAGCAAATATATAAATGTAACATTGGTTATTTTTACCAATATTTATATTCTGCCCAATACTGATAAGGCAATAATTGATAAATGACCAATATTGAAATGATAATATATTTTTTCTAGATACATTTAAAATAAACAAAAAACTTAAATCAATTGTTTTAAAGGCTATAAGTGAATTTAGGCATCAGAAAAGTATAATGTGCAAAATTGAAAATGGATATTCAGATTAAAACTTTCTAAATATTACATATAACGGTTTTATTCATTTATTAGTGTTTTTAAAAATGAACTAAATGTAAAAATAGGGGAAATAAGTATGCACAAAAATCCAGTATCTTCAGATATATACCCAACATTGATACTAATAATAAATGTATTTAAAAAAAATCTCTAATATTGGCCAATGAGCAATATAGTACCAATATAACCATAGGTAACATGGTGAAGACTTCTATAACACTCACGTGTTTCAAACATGGATAAACTGTTTCCTGGACTTAGTGTTTCAGACTCTTGAAACCGTATTTTCCCAGGTACATCAATATCAAAGAGGTGAATCTGAAGGAAATGGGGGGGGGGGGGGGGGGGGGGTATATGCATAAAGTGTCAGTGTTTTTTTTTTTTCATGTTCCACTTTAGCCAAATTATTAACCTAAAGGCTTACAATGCTCAATTTTAATACATCCCGAAATATTTTATGTATACACAATAACATTCAGACATGTTGGGTTGTTAAGTTTTCTTTAAAGTCGAGTATATTGAGTGTTTTTAAGTCTCTTATGGTCACAAAGGTTGCATTTATTCAATCAAAAATGCAGTAAAATTGTGAAATATTATTACAATTTAAAAATTAAATGTTTTCTTTTAAATGTACAGTAATTTATTCTATGATAGCAAAGCTGAATTTTCAGCAGTCTGCGAATCTTCAGTCACAGAGTCACATGATCCTTCCTAAATGATTCTAATATTCTGATTTGGAGTTTAAGAAACATTTCTTCTTATTATGAATGCTGAAAACAATTGTGTTACTTAATATTTTTTAGGATTCTTTGATGAATAGAAAGTTCAAAAGAACAGCGTTTATTTGAAGCTGAGATCTTTTGTAACATTATAAATGATTTATACTGTTACTCACTTTCCTGTGTTTGACAAGCAGCTTTCCATCAGGTCCAAAAACTGAGCAGGTGTTATAGAGCTTCCCTCTGTCCTCCTCAGGAATGGAACCTACAACATAGACACAATCATGTGAGAGACTAGAAATGAATGGCATCAACCACACCAATGTGCTGGTTTGTGTCTGAGGGTCTCACCTCCCACTAAATAGACCCCACACTCCTTGGCTGCCTCTGACAACACCTGTGTGGACTCTCCTGGGATCTTCTCGGCATACTCAGCAAAGAATCCAGTTCCATAAGGGGAGTTGAAGCACTCCTACAAAAAAACATGGATCAAGGATTATTAAATGTCATACTGTTTTATAAACCAATGTCTATGTAGCAATCAAACACATTCATTATGCATCAGTGGTGATGTAGTCAACATTTGAAGTGGATCAAAAAAGTTAGTCAAAGTTGTCCTAAGACAAGAACGGGTATTGGTCAAAATCCACGTATAACTTTGATGAAAGGTTTTGATCCCCTTCAAATGTTGACTACTGTATAATCTAAGATAGAGAATGTAATACTCACAGGTAAAACTACAACTTTTGCACCTTGTCCTGCAGCCTCCTTCACAAGTTGTTGTGCTCTTCCCAAGTTGTCAGCCTTAATCTTTGACACATGTAACTGCACCACAGCCAGACGAAACTCTAGGGGGGCAGAAGATCAAGTTTGTTTATTAGCTGCTCCAGGATAAATTATTCACTCTTACAACTTTTTCAACCAGCTGTATTTTATCTGTTGGGTTTTGACTTGGGACTCTGCGCTTTTGTACTTTTGTCAAAGCAGATGCAGTCAAAACAAAAACAAAACATTTTTTTTGTTTCATTGTAGGCTTGGGTGACTGAAGCTAAAAGCACAGTCAACGCATGATAAGTGAACTACAACTGTAGTCAAAATATATATATCTATAAAAAAAAGTGTTTTTAAGTTCAAACATTTGCACATTTAATCAGTCCAGTGTGAACTTCTCAATGCAAAGTGAAAAGAGGGATGCAACAATCAGCAAATAAAATATATCAAATAGTATACTTCGAAGACATAACAATATATGTGAATAATATAATATATCTACTCACTCGACATTGCCTTAAAGATACCAGACATAACAGGCTACTGCTCAGAACCATAGACTGTAAAAAGCAGAACAGACAGTCATGCATTGCAGGACACTTTACGCCCACTAAAATACGTTCAAAATAAAAGTCCTCGGTCGAAACCATAGAGGACGGAAGTCATATTTTTCTTCGTGTGTGAATGGATAATGTTTAACTATTCAACAAAGCATAAACACTTAAATTTCTTCTCAGTTAATGTATAATTTATAAAAATTCAGGAAGTTGAAATAACCGCGTATTTGAAAAAAGAAAGAAAGAAAGAATGAGTTTATTTTATACATCATCTATCCTATCGGTGGCGCAGTTGAACAAACACCGGTGTTTAAACACAAGAGAGGAAGACGTACCAAAACATGCGTGGTGAAACCGTGAAACCATAGAGAGTAAAGGGTGAAACTGATATATGCAGAGTTAGTTGTACAGTAAAATAAATGGCTGACTTGCTGATTTCGCTCTAGCAAAAATTGCATATTTTGGACGTTGATTATATTGTAACTTGAACCTGAGCAGATGAATCTTAACAAGATCAGTATCCTGACCAAACATGTCTTGGGTAGGTGGTACATGAACTTTGCTAAATGTAAACCAATCATATTTTGTCAATGTTCTTCAAAATTAGCTGCTTCCATCTTACCACGCACAAGACAAAGTTTAAAGACTGGGGTTGCAGTTCCAGTTCTGCCAGCAAGGACTTTGTCATTGACAGCTTGCATGTTCAAGAGCAAAAATCACAGCACAGAAAACAATCCAGAGGAAGACGAAATTGATGAAGCTGAAATAGAGGAGCTGTTCCAGCAGCAGATCCCCACTGATATTGGTAAAGAAGACCACAGGATCTTCATTGTTCATCCTGATGTGAAATGGGGCAGCAGAAAGCAGTATCTGACCACAGGTAAAAAAAAAAAAAGAAATTACTATTTGAACTGATTTCAGTTAGTGTATAAATGTGACATATTGCAGAATACAGAGTTGTTCCCTTTAACAGCGGCACTTCAGATGGAAGAGGCTGTTGGGCTGGTGAACACTTTACACAAGTGGAGCGTTGTTGACAAGATCATCCTTTCCACCAAGACACCAGAAAATAAAAGAATTTTCGGCAAGGGAAACTTCCAGACTCTTACAGGTATATAGCTTACTGGTTTTGAATAAATAATATATTTTTGACACAAATTGACATCTTTTCTAATATGCTTTGATACATTGCTAAGAAAAGATCAGAGCTACTCCTGAGGTCACAGCTGTCTTTGTGAACGTGGAGCGTCTTTTACCTTCCTCGGAAGTGAGTATTCAGAGCATGATACTGTTATCGCATACATGCTCACTTCAAAAGCTTGCACAAAAGAAAATCCATTTATAATTACTATAAAACAGTACTAGATTCTCTGTGGCTGTGATATTGTCATAATAAGTTCTACTTTGAATACTGTTGTAATAGGAATGACAGTAACAATGTGTTATTGTGTTTCAGAAAGAATTACAGGAAGCCTGGGGAGTAAAAGTTCTTGATAGATACTCACTTGTTCTGCATATTTTCCGATGTAACGCTAGAACAAAAGAGGCCAAACTGCAGATCTCTTTAGCAGAGATTCCCTTGCTCAGGTAAATTATGTTTGTTAGTTCACTCTTTTTCTTATCAATATTGTTTCCTGATTAAATCAAGAATCCTTTCCTAGCAAACACTTCCGTTCAAAAGTTTAAGGTTAGTACTTCTTTTTAATTTTGAATTAAGATTCTTATGCTCACAAAGGCTGCATTTATTCGATCAAAATATTACATATTGCATTTATTATTACAATTTACTGTTTTTTAAATAGATTTTAAAATGAAATGTATTCCTTTAATGGCAAAGCAGTATTAACAGCAGCCATTACTCCAGTCTTTAGTGTCACATGATCCTTCATATTTATAATATGCTGATTTGGTGCTCAAGAAACATTTCTTAATATCAATATAAAAAAACAGTTGAGCTGCTTAATATTTTTGTGGAAACTGTTATACATTTTTTCAGAGTTTTTTGATGAGTGGAAAGTTCAAAAGAACAGCATTTATTTGAAATAGAAATCTTTTGTAACATTATAAATGTATTTACTGTCACTTTTGATCAATTTAATGCATCCTTGCTGGAAAAAAAAGTTTTAATTTCTTATTAAAAATTCTTTACTAACCCCAAACTTTTGAACGGTAGTGTACCTTGCGACACAATAAAAGCCGATGAGTGAGTTTTATTTTGTCCAGTTTGCTGATTATTAGTCTGGTGTAATAACTTTCATATTACACTAATAAGTAAAACCAAACAGATTTAACATATTTTTTCTGTTTGAACACAATAAGATCACGCCTGAGAAATGAAATGGCAAACTTAGACCAGCAAGGTGGCGGCTCAAGGTACATTATGGGCTCAGGTAAGGAAACTTCAATTTAATCCAGGGGCATTTTTAATCCCAAGTTAATGTATTTAACTAGAACTAAATGTTGTCTGCAGGTGAAACCTTGTATGAAATGCAACAGCGATTGTTGAAGGAGCGAGAGCTGAAGATCCGATCGGCCCTGGAGCGACTTAGGAAGAAGAGGCACCTGCTGCGCTCCCAGCGCAAACACAAAGACTTTCCTACCATCTCTGTCATGGGCTACACCAACTGTGGTGAGGTTTGGATAAATATTAATTTGTTAATCTGTAATATGAGATTGTAAGAAACGCATTAATAGTCTTTGTTTCTGAAGGTAAAACAACTCTGATTAAAGCACTGACTGGAGATGCTGGTCTTCAGCCTAAAGACCAGCTCTTTGCCACCCTGGATGTTACGGTACATGCCGGACAGCTGCCAAGTCACATGACTGTACTGTTTGTAGACACCATTGGCTTTTTGTCCCAGCTCCCTCACCAGCTTATCGACTCTTTCTCTGCCACACTGGAGGATGTGATACAATCTGTATGTACCCAAAACACAACACTAAAAAGCTTTTTTATTTTTAGCGATGTCATAGAAAATTTGGTAACACTTTACTTAAAGACTTGATGTATAATGCATTTTAAAGGTATTCATAATGTATGTTATAATGCATTCACTAATCTAGATACATTTATATAGATCAGTGAATGCATCATACCCTTTCATAAATAATTGAAACAGAAGTTAAAATGCATCATTATACTATGTGCACATTACTTGTTACATCTGAAATTGGTTGTTTGTCATGTGTTTTAATGCATTATAGTTTCCAAAGGACATGATGCTGTACATAAAGGCTTTAGTAAAGTGTTACCGAAGTTTTAACACCCTCTCCTTTCGCAGGACCTCATAATTCATGTGAGAGACATCAGTCATCCAGAAACTGTGAATCAAAAGGTCAATGTACTGAATGTCCTAAAGAATCTTCAGATTCCAGAAAGACTACTCAACTCCATAATAGAGGTGCACAATAAGATCGACCTCATTGAAGGGTGAGAGACAAAGCCAGTCATTTAGTAAGGAATAGTCAAATAATTAATTTGGTTACACTTTATTTTAAGGTGACGTAGTTACATTGTACTTACTCAAATAAGTAATGAGTAATATTAATTAACTACATGTACTTACTATAGAGTTAGGGTTTGGTTTAGGGTTAGTTATGTGTAATTATGCATAACTTACTGTTAATAGAGTAAGTACATATAGTAACGTGTAACTATGTCACCATAAAATAAAGTGGTACCATTAATTTTATTATTAGTGGAGCTTGCTAAAACAATCAATATTGCTGATACTATTTTCAAACCCTAAGTATTA
Source organism: Abramis brama (assembly GCF_963993115.1). Taxonomy (NCBI): domain Eukaryota; kingdom Metazoa; phylum Chordata; class Actinopteri; order Cypriniformes; family Leuciscidae; genus Abramis; species Abramis brama. Next base: position 12,556,152 of record NC_139973.1, on the reverse strand, counting down.
AACTTCCAAACATAACTCACCTTGAATTGAATACTACAGTTGTAAATGATGCCTTATATAATGTGACTTGAAGATTTAAATTTTTCTTTTTTAAAAACTTACACTTTAGTAACCAAAAAATCAACTCCCAGGCAATGACATTTTGCGTGAGCGAGATATTTTATTATTATTATTTAATAAATATGTTTTATATACATTTTACAGATACGAGGCCAGTGATCCTGAGGTTATCCCCATATCCGCTCTTAAACAGCATGGCCTGGAGGTCTTAAAAGAAAAGATTGAAGAAGCTGTTGTTAAGTATACCGGAAAACAAACAATGACCCTCAAGGTGCAGCTCAACACCCCTCAATTAGCGTGAGTTAAGTAAAAATGAATAATGGATTCAATTTTTTTATCCACAGACTTGCTAATGTGTTGCCCTTTGGCCTTTACAGTTGGCTGTATAAGGAGGCGACGGTTCAGGCGGTAGATGATGTTGGAGATGACTGCACCGCCAATGTCAAGGTCATCATTAGCCAAGCTGCATATGGCCGATACAGGAAGCGCTTTCAGGTCACCTAGTAACAGCTGGTCCCTGTTTCACATCCAGAACGACATCGTCCAAAATAATTCACACAATAATGATGTGTAAATATTTATTTGCTTGTATATTTAAAATCTATATTTTACTACAATAAAACCCGACATTAGGAAGCAAAGTTGCTTTGTGTTAATATAAACAATATTGTTATAAAATACATGTACTTTGTCTATCAAAATTGTTTTTATTAAGCAGCATGATACAGTAAAAGGCATATGTAAACACATTGAGGATTAAATATTGCACTAACATTTAGGCATTAACCTGCATACTTAGCCTGGTTCACACTGTACGATTTTGGCCACGATTTGGCCATCTGAGACTAATTTTGTGAATCCTAAAAGATTCCTCGGATCCTAGGCCAAAATCTGAAGTCTTTATTCGCTAGTTTGACATGCTCCTACGACAACTGTCAAATCAGAAACCGATAGGAGCGCCAAACCTGATGACGCAATTAATGAGAGACAACAAACCACCACTTGCTCCACACATCGTCTTCCTTTTCTTCCAGTTTTCTTTTCAAGAGAAGCCATTATTAAAATGAACACTAGAGATTTTTTTTTTGCTAGCCATCATTTCAATCCTGCATGAAATGCAGATCACAGTCACCGCCCTGCTGAAAAATACTAGCTAAAAAAGTAGCCAAAACCCCTCTAAAACCAGCCTGGGATACCAGTTAAAACCAGCTGACTCAGGATGAGCCTGCTTGCGTGCCTCCGGGTTTTAACGCATCTTGACTGCCGTAAATTCTGACGTTAATCACAACTGAGATCCTACAGTGTGACCTGACTTACAGCGTGGATCATGGTTGGACTGACGAGCAACAGTCGTTAAGGACTATTATAAATCGTACAGTGTGTACCCGCCTTTAGCTTGTAAAACCTGGGTTTGTGAACAACGCCTAAAAGACCTTGCATCTAAACACATTGTGCTTCAACAGCTCCTTGATTACAGCAGTTTTTTGTTGAGTGCAATAACAAGAGAGCAAAATGGGACTGGTCCAATGAAGTCGCCCGCAATTATGTTTAGACTTGTGCGTTCATCTCCTGGTTTCTGATCTTCTAGCCAATTCCTCACACAGTTCCAATTCTCCAGGGTCAGAGTTTGGAGAGATGTCCGAGGGTGCGAGGCGATGAAGCATCGATCTGTCGTCAAATTCAGGCCTGCTACGAAAAACCCATCTGCGCAATAGAAATATTTTGATCAGAGACCAGATATTTAAGACCAGAAGTACATGGAACCATCTTTTTCTTTTTTTTCAAAAGCTTCTCTCACCAGGTCGACCATGCTGTTTTTCGCATTCAAGATACTGGATCAGCTCTTCTGCATCAGGCTTATTGGCCCAAAGGTACGTGATAGATTTCCACAACTCCACATGGCGTTCTACTGACTGCTTGTGGTCATATGATAGAACCACTTGATAGCCTGATGTCCACAGGCTCCGCAATGTAAGTGGGAACTCCTTTAAAAATATGAAAGTGACAGTGACTTGTGAAGGCCAAGTTTGGTAACCCATACTCGGAATTTATCCTCTACATTTAACCAATGCAAGTTAGCACACACATATTAGGCGTAGTGAGTAGTGAACACACACCCGCTGCAAACCGTGGCCCAACACACACACAGAGAGCTTTGGGAAGACATTTGCTGCAGTGCCCGGGGAGCGATTGGGGGTTTGGTGCCTTGCTCAAGGACACCTCAGTCATTTCCAGCCGGTATTGAGAGTCGAACCCGCAACCTTTGGGTTACCAGTCTGACTCTCTAACCATTTTTAATCCCAGGTTAATGTATTTAACTGAAAAGTTTGGAATAATTGTTTTTTTAAAGATTTATTTTTGCCGTTTTTGCCTTTATTATGATAGACAGGAAGTAAAGTAGGACAGAGAGAGGGGGACGGGATCGGGAATTTTTTTTATGTTTTTGAAAGGTTGCTGACCAAGGCTGCAATTATTTAATCAAAAATACAGTAAAAACAGTAATGTTGATGATGATATTGAACATACAATTGTATTCTTGTTATCGCAAAGCTGAATTTTCAGCATCATGACTCCAGTCTTCAGTGTCACATGATCATTCAGAAATCATTCTAATATGCTGAATTGGTGTTCATTTATTATCTGTTATTATTGGTGCTAATTTATTATCAATTATTTTTGGTATTAATGTTGAATATAGTTTTTGTCCTTTAATTTTTTTTGTTGAAACCGTGATGCTTTTTCCCCCCAGGATTATTTGATGAACAAAAAGTTCAAAAGAACAGCATTTAATTGACACACAAATCTTGTGTAATATGATAAATATCTTTACGGTCACTTTTGATCAATTGAAAGTGTCCCTGTTTACCTCAAACTTTTGAATGCTAGTGTATCATGGTTTTCACGAAAATATTAAGCAGCTCAACTGTTTACAACATTGTTAATAATAAGAATGGTTTCTGAAGTAATGGCTGCTGAATATTCAGCTTTGCATCACAGAATTAATTTACATTTTAAAAGAGATTAAAATAGAACACAGTTCTTTCACAGTATTACTGGTTTTACTGTATTTTTGATGCAGCCTTGGTAAACCTACCAGACTTCTTTCAAACACATTAAAAATGTAATTATTCTCATCTTTTGACCTGTAGTAGAGTATTAATCGTACAATCAGAATGATATTAAGGAAAAACGTTGTTGTGTTTGAAATTCCAAATGGTTTCTTACATTGCGAGGGCACAGCTTAGGACCAAAGATTTTCTTCAGAGAATAGATGAATTCCTCATGCATTTTATGATCCAGCCCTTCGAAATGACTACAAGCCAGAATGACGATTTCTTTGGGATGAGATTCAAGCCATGAAGCAACTGTCTGTAGAGTTTTCTATAAAACAAAACATGTTTATAAAGCAAAAAAAAAAAAAAAAACACAAAATAAAGAATAAAATGGCAGGCTTAAATCGCTAATTCATCTCAACATGTGCATATACTTACAATGACGGTTGCATGTGTGTAAATGACATGAGTGAAGTAAAGCTCTTTGGAAGAATCATACTGTTTATGGGCAATTCGAAGATCAAAGTATCGAATGCCTGCTGTAAGTTGCTCCACAATGTCTTGCACCTGCTTGCAATACAATTAAGGGGCTTTGATACAATGTTACAAATACATTTCTCATGTAATAATTCCTGGAACAAATATTGACACTGAGCACAATGGGAGAAACACTTGTTGTATGTCTACTATGAAATATTAGGCATTTTAAGAAGTCAAAATAACACAATATTTGAGGTAAATGCCTGCCTGAGTAGTGGCCCATCTGTAAATAGCTGGTCGGGTGAAACAGCAGAAAACTCCATCCAGCAACCGGAAGGTGTCTGACTCAGACCGGAGCAGAGGAGAAGTGATATCCAAACAGTAGCTCATTGCATCATGACTACCTGAAAACAAATGTTTTGGAAAGAATTAAACTCAACATTTCAAATCCCTGCGAATTCTGTGGACAGCAAAAAGAGACTAGTTTGCATCTGTTTTATTACTGTATCTACTCAAGATTATTTAGAAAAGATAAAGAAATGTAATAGAAAACTGTATTTGATGTGTATTTTTTTTTTTTTTTTCAGAATGATCATTTGGAAAGTAAAGAACAATATATTATGCAGTAATTTATATAATAATGGTAGGACAAATAAAATGTAGGATGGGACTTGATTTTGTCCATCTCATTTGCTATTGCTGTGATCCCAAGTGATTGACAGGTGGTCCCGCCCTCATGCCACTAATCACGTCATCAGAGAAGAGCCGTGTAGGTGGGGGAAGTTACTTTGGTTAGAGATTATGAGGGCAGATTAATTTAAATAATTATATTCACGGATAAATCATTTAGCCTATAATAAATCCGGTAGTATTTGTTAATAGTAAAGTATCCGACAATTCTATCCCATAGATTAGAATCTTTTTTCCTCGAAAAAAAGAATTGTGGATTTTGATTTCATGGTGATTTTAAAGAAATGTTAAAATATCAAAAATGGCATAATATGTTTAAATAATAACATTTAAAATAATAACATAATTAACATAATAACAACCGGTTTTACATGTAGGTAAAAGTAGTTTTTACATGTAGTTAAAAAAAAAAAAAACTTTCCTTGTCATTACACTGGGGCTCACTCACCTGGTATTGAGAGTTTTGTTAAAGGGACATCCCACAGTTTCTCTGGCAAACATGCCATCCATTCCTCGTATTTCATTTCAGCCTCTTTAATGTGATCCATCAGTTTACCGGAGTGTATTCCAGTAGCTCTTCACAAACGCCTCTGGCTGCGTTATAAAACAAAATGAGTTAATCAGCTGAAACCGTCCGTGTTTGAGCGAAACAACAGATAACACGCCATCGATAACGAGGCTCAAAGCCCAACTCTTTTTAAATGTATAACTACATCTGTTAGTGAACTCCTTTTTCTACGAAAATAAAAGTGTTTTGGACGTGTTATGATTGACATGGAAGACTCTTGACGCGCTAGCTCTGTAGCAGTCTATGCTCTGTAGGCTATTTCCTTGTTTCCTGCTGCTTCAGTCTCTCGCGCTTCACAGCTCATTGCAGAACGGCTTTTTCGTTCATGAGTGTTAAAACCGCCCAAAAACACACTTTCCTTCACTTGACAGAATTCTTGGTCATTCCTGTTCTGTGTACATTTTCATTTCCCCGTCATATAGCCTAAGTCTAGATATTTTGGATAAAATATTAGTCACACACACACACACACAAAAAAATATCTTTAATCACATTACAAAAGCCACATTTTCGTTTTCTTTTCTCTCTCTCTAATTTTTCCAACATGTTATTCCAAACTGAGGTTTGGAAATCTGGTGACCTTTCATCATTTTATCATCTTTGAGCTGGAAAGAGACACAAAACCCCACCCATTACCAAAGGTTATAACTTTGACTAAAGGCTTTCAGCAGAGTCCATAATCAATAGAACAAAGCATAGTTAAAAGCCGCTTTCTGTGTCAGCTAATTCTTGCTCTCTCTTGAGTGCTTCTGTTTGGGTGCTGATAGAATCAGAGAATCCTTCAGTATTAATAACTCACCTGTTGTTATTAATTTTACACTGAAACTTAAACACAGCATAAATATTACTATAAATAATGTTATTTAATTGCATTAGGTATTTATTCTTTGAATAAATTAGGGCTAGTCTCAAAACTAAAATAACTTTTCCAAAACCAGAAAGACAGATTCAAACCATCAACAAACATTAAACCAGAACAGCCTGAAGGGCTTTGCAAAATTTGGCGGATATTGAAATCTTTTTAAGGAATTAGAATTAGGAATTAGAATTTTTTATATATATAAAAAAAAAAGTTTAAATGGAAATATGTTAAAACAGTAAAAAAAAAAATACAAACAATTGAATGAATATAGCTAGATATGTTTTATTTATTGGAAATCTTCAAATATTAAATGTGAATATTTTATATTCCATTCAACTGCTGATATTGTTTAGTATAAGCATATTTGTTTGTAAAGCAAACTGATATATTGATTAAACTGGTTTAAATTGCATGCTATATGGCAGAGAACATACAGTATGTGCAACCACAGAAATAGTCCAGTGTCTCTTCATGCTTTTGATTGTGTGCACCATGCAGACATGTACTTATTTGAATCATATTTCCATTGCCATCACACAGTAGAAAGTTGAAAAGAGTATAGATCATAAAGAATGAACAATCCTGAGTGTTTTATAATCCTATTTGTGCAGGCTTGCAGTGAGTAGTCTTCAGCAATTCTCATGCAAACTTCAAACTGTGAAACTCCGATGCTCCCAGGGAACTTATTGTGTCCTGTAATGTGCTTGTGTCTGGTGCTGTACTGTACATAAAGTTGTGGGTAAGGTAACCGGGACCTTGATCGTGACATGTTGGAACCTTAAAAATGATCAACATTTTTGCAAAATCAGAGGTATATATTGGAGACTGCATAAATAAGCTTAAGACAGTAAATTCAAGTCATAAAAGTCAGTGCATTACATTATTCTACCCATAACTCAAAATTATCTATCACCCTCAGGGTGCTTACACACTAGATACAGCTCTATGATGGAGCGTTTGATGGACAGCATCCATTTTGAGGGTAAGGAAAGTCCTTACAATGCACCATATTCAAATTAATGGAGCTGACGCAGCATAAACTCTATCGTGTAAGCATCCTTATAAAAAAAGAGCAAAGTTGACTAGTATAAAAACATCACAAGAACGAGAAGCACTTCTTTCTTCAAATGTTAAATATATTGTGCAGGCTTAAAGGGGGTCAAGGCTCTGGTATTATGGTCCTGTTGAGCAGATTTTCATTCAGTGCAATAACGGTTGGTATGAATTGGCTCTCTGTCACAAAGTCCCCAGCTATGATGTTGAGAGAGTCGGTGTTAGAGCCGGGCTTCTGTTGCTTGACCCAGCTGAGTAACATTGGATTTGTAGACATCACCACATCCTTCAGTGATTCTGTGGGATGGGAGCATATGTACTTCAGATCTTCAGTAAGATTGATGCCAGTCACAAAAAAGCCGCCTGTAAAAAAACATAGTGTGCATGGAAACTGATGTTTAATTTCACTTTTCCAAGAATGATCATTTTGTCAAGAAAATTAAACAAAAGCTTATAGTTAAAGGTCCTATGACATGCTGCTTTTTGGATGCTTTTATATAGGCCTTAGTGGTCCCCTAATACATTTATCTGAAGTCTCTTTCCCGAAATTCAGCCTTGGTGCAGAATTACAGCCACTACGAGGCAGTCCCACAATGAGCTTTTCTTAGGATGTGCCATTTCTGTGTCTGTAGCTTTAAATGCTAATGAGGAGGAGAGAGGCGGGGCAAGGTGGAGGGTGGGGGTGTGGCCTTGACCAGCTTGCGGCCACAGTACCATGCGCTAATGTTTACAGTGGATGTATCGCAATGGCTCATGACACACAGTCGTTCAAGCTTTCCTGTTTCCCAGAATCTGATCCGGATGGAGAAGCACCTGAAGAAGTTGCAACTCAGCGGCTACAGCAGGACGTCTCAGAATGGTTAGTTTAAAATATTGTCTCTGGATATGGTACAGAGTTATTATCATGTAGCTAACGCTAGCATACGTTGTTGGCTTTTCATGTTGCTCTGATTTGCTATCATTCTAAAGCTGTATTAGCATCTATATCAGTAATCTTTGTAGTTTAGAGAAGACTGTAATGTTACTCTGGCTCATTTTTTAATGACAAAGTTCTCCATGTCCAAGTATAATGAAGAAAATACAATTAACCCACTGGTTCTTCAGAGGCTCGGATGAAGGAACTAAAAAAAGACTTTTGTGTTCATTTGTACATCCAAACACTGAGCACTGCCATGCTTCGCTCGTTTGCAAGCCATGATGTCTCTCGAGGAAAAAACAATATCGCACTCGCACAGTTTTAGCTCATTTTATCATGGGCGGGCCAAACTCTCTGGGCGGGCAAAGCAGAGAAAGGGGAGGTAACCTTTCCCCCATATGACGACATATAGGGAAGATTCCAGATTGGCCCATCTGAGCTTTCATTTTCTCAAAGGCGGAGCAGGATACTCAGGGCTTGGTTTACACATAGACAGTATAAGAAGTGGACAGAGCCATCTCATTTGATCTCAATTGAGACAAGTGAAGCCCATTTTTAGCGATTTCTTAGCAATTCCTTTCCTGACGCGCAGACTCAAACCGAGCAAAGCGTTACACGGACCACGTGAGCAACCCGTCTGTCTTCTAGTAGCTGTGCCAAGTGAAATCTGAATCATTCCATTACGAATCTTGCAGAGACGGAGAGTGTGAGTAGGAGCTGTACATGAGCTTGGAGCAGGAGCAACTTTTGCTAGGTATTCTGATTAATTATATTGTCATTTTGCCTCCACGTCCCCCCGATTGCCAGCGAGCTTCTCCTCCCGTCCATATGGTAATCTCTCTACTGTGCGACAGAGAGTCGCGTGGTTATGACGCAATCGTTAGCCTACTTTTACAAAAACTGCTTCTACGGGGCCATAACATAAGCTACAAGGTAATGGAGCATTTTATACATTGTCGTGTTTCTTTAGAAATAAATAATGGACAAATGGAGTCTTCAAACGCCTCAGATGTAAAGTTATTCGCTGTCAAAGTGACGCCAAAATGAATGGGAGTCAATGGGATGCTAACTGCAGGTGAAGTTCTGCTACAAGATGGTGGCACGCGGCCGGCTTCAACTTCCGGTCGACTTCCTTCCCGCCTGGGTTTACACCTATCGCCATTTCTAGCCACCGGGGGACCATAGGCAGGCTAGGGGAACTCATATTAATGTTAAAAAACCTCATAAAGTGAAATTTTCATGCTATAGAACCTTTAGTGTTTAAGGAAACATTTCGCTTTTCCAAAGATTATCAAGATAATAATTAATAAAATAATAGCTAATGAATTATTTTTAGAGGAAACATTTTCACTGTTCTAAGGATGATCGTTTTATCAATAAAATAAAATAAAAGCTTATGAATTACTGTTACTGGAAACATTTCGTTTTTCCAAGAATGACAGTTTTATCAAGAGAATAAAATAAAATAATAATAAATAAATATTAAAAACAAGTTACTGTTACAGGAAACATTTCACTTTTCCAAAGATTATCAAGAGAATAATTAATGAAATAATAGATTATGAATTTTTGTTACAGGAAACATTTTCACTTTTCTAAGAATGATCGTTTTATCAATAAAATAAATAAAATAAAAGCTTATGAGTTACTGTTACAGGAATCATTTCACTTTTCCAAAGATGATTCTTTTATCAAGATAATAATTAATAAAATAACAGCTTATGAATTATTGTTAGAGAAAACATTTTCACTTTTCCATGGATGATTTTTTAGAGAATAAATAAATAAATAAATTAATTCATTCATGGCATATCATTAAAAATTACCTGGCCGGCCATTTTGTTTTCTATGTTCAAATTCCTCGATCAGCGCTTCAGCCTTGCACTTGTTGGCCCACCAATAAGGTATATGGAACCACAATTCTCTGTGCCAGTTGGCAATTCTGTCCTCATATGAAACGATAACTTGATGTCCCTGGCTCCATAATGTCCGTAATGTCACATAATCCTGACAGAAAAATCAGAAGTATATTTTCATAATGCATTGGAAATATATTTTTACTTATATTGTATATATATAGTTCCCATCATCTATTTTATGTTTTTACTGATACATACCATTCTGGGGCAGAGTTTGGAATCAAAAACACTCTTTATAGTTGAGACAAGCAGTGTGTGAAGCTCTTGACTGAGGTCAAGGAAGTGGCTAAATGAGAGGATGACTACCTCCTTTGGATGAACATCCAACCACTCTCTGATCTCTTTTAATACTTTCTGAAATAACACAAATTAAAAAGCATTTATTTCTATTCTTCAAACATCAAACTCTAACAAATTAGAACTACACTGCACATATCAAAATAGACAACAAACAGATACTGGGAAATGTTATGCTATATTGTAAATCATTAAACGCCTTTTAAATGTACATCATTTGTTCGATCAATTGTTTTCATGGTCTTACCTCCACAGTCATAGTGGTATAAACACCATGGTAGAAGTAGAGATCATTTGAGCTGTCATTAGGCCTATGTGCTATCCTCAGGTCACAGTATCGCACTCCACAATCTAACTGCTCCCTAATGCAAGACTCCTATGGTAAATAATGTAAAGCACATTCATTAACAATGCAGGTGCAGTAAAGATAGTGCTAAACAGCAAGCTGGAGACAAACAATGTGAGTGAAACCATTGAAAGTGACATAACCATCTCTGTAAATACGTAACTGTATCTATATTGATTTGTATCTATCCTATAGATTTGGGACAATGCTCATCCATCAATGTTACTTTTGTCATAACTATTCCATCTAATCTGTGCTTTCAAAGCTATCATAGTAGCAAAGCTGAGTGTTTGATTGATTTCTCCACGACAACAGACGGCAATTTATTGGCTCTCATGCTGATAGATTTCAGAGACTCATGCTCTACAGGAATCTGCTGATGCATGCTCACATAAATTGGTCTATTACCTCATGAGGGATACCATACCCAACATAACTGCATTTATTTCAGATGTTATGTGTTTAGACATTATGGAGTTGGTGTTTTTTTTTTTTTTTTATGTGACAAAGTCAAAATTGTTGGATATAAAGAATTTGATCATGCCTTCTCTGCTTTTAGTATTAATGATTTTTGTATTTCAACATATGAAGAACACCAAGGCTTTCAATGAACCCAGACAGTTTACTATTTGTTCGTGTAATTTACCAATTGTAAATGGTTCCAAGTAATTTAATGGAAAATACAGAAACATATAATGGAGATTGTGAAATTATGACCAATCACAAAAATGCAAACGCACTATCCGAAAACAGTGACAACAAACTAAGCCTGTCACGATTATGAATTTTTAATTGACAATTAATTGTCGTACAAAAAACTTTGGACCCCACCGACGTTAGAGAAATGGTTACAGTTAAGCTTATTTTTTACTTAGAATCGGTCATAATAATAACATTTATAATAAAAACAGGTGCATATGATTTACTATAATGCTGTGAAAATTAATAATATTTATATAATTAGTTATTTATAATAGAATATTATGTAACTGCAATATAATTTCCCTTATTTGTAAGGCAAAACATGATTAAAATTTTCACTTCACACTCATTGCAGTTAACTCAAATAATTGCAATTAGATCGAATAACCAAAATCAGATCATAACTACGTACCTGTGCTATTGCCCATTTGTATACAAATGGCCTTATGATGGGTTTCATGTACTTGTCCAGCTTTTGCAACATATCTGGTTGAGTGAGGTCCACTGGAGAGCGGTCGTTCTTATCCAGGCAGTAGGTTATGGCATTATGGCTCCCTACAAACCACAACAATGATAATGACATGGACAATGACACATTGACCATGAGCATTAATGGTAATGAACTAAATTGTCTAAGCAAATATAAGCAGACTGTAAAACAAAAAACAAAAAAACTAAGGTATGCAGTTAATCAGAAATTGGAACTGCGGTCACTCTCATTAAGTAATGGCACCCTCCAAAAATAACAATATCCACACTTTCAAAATATAGCTGTGGATTTATATTAAATTTAAACCATACAAATGATATCATTGTGGCAAGATATGATAGAAAGTCAAATACTCAGTACTCAGAGGTGCATATTAATAAAAAGATTTTGCATGCGGTTAGTGAACATATAAATTAAAAAGTGAGGTTAAATACCTGGAATAGCCATGTAACAGAGAGGGGTATCCCACAGTGCACTGGGCAGATTGGCCATCCAGTTATCCATGGGCAGCTCACTCAATGACACTTGGCTGATCGCCGATGTCATCTTGGGTTTCTGTCAAAATGTAAAAGTTGTGAATGTGTACTGTATTTCATTCATCTTCAATCTTAAACTTTGATCCCAAATAACCACAAAGTGACCATCCTGTTAAAAAGACTCCAGCATAGTTAAAGGAATAGACTAGTTCATCTAAAACATTATTTCATCATTTACTCACCCTCAAGTTGTTTCAAACCTGTATGAATTTCTTTCTTCTGCTGAACACAAGAAGATATTTTGAAGAATGTCAGTAACTAACCAAAGTATTTTTTTTCTTCTCCTACTATGGAAGTCAATGGGGTCCATCAACTGTCTGGTTACCGACATTCTTTAAAATATCTTCTTTTGTGTTCGGCAGAAGAAAGAAATTCATACAGGTTTGAAACAACAAGAGGGTGAGTAAATGATGACAGAATTTTCATTTTTAAGGAAACTATTCCTATTAACCAGAAAGTCCCCCTAGGTCAAGCAGCTTCATGTTGCTGGTCCGCCATCTAGAGTAGACCAACGCCAAACCAGCAATGGAAATTCATCGTGGTTTGTTTAGCAGGGAAAAGACCAGTGGCTATGCAAATACAGGATTTCATTCAAATGATATTATATGAAATGTGCACTGTAATGAGTAATAAAATATCAGGATTTACCAGGCTTTAAATGTTGTTTCTTAGTCCAGGAAAAATATTTCAGCAATGATCTTTAAAGTTAATTCGGTACACTTGGCACGTGAGTACAGGACAGTATACCGGCTTCAACAGATTCCGATGCTGAAGGACTCGGATGCTGCGAGGAAACGATATATATATTCGTCCACTTCATTGATTCCCATAGCACCATCGTGTAAAAGTGAGGTCGATGTTAAGCGGCGCTAAACTTGTCATTGGCGGCACAAGGTTGAACAGGGCAGGGTATCCCACAACAAAATCCCGCGTTGATAACCAATATAGTCCGGAAGAAACTCTCTTCTTCGTGTAATGATCAAATTAAACTTGTTTCAGAGTTTTCCTTTCATTTCAATCATCAAACGAATATACGTACAACTGGACGTTTTCATCATTTGTCCATTGAAGAGGTATTAGAGAAAATAAATGATGATAAAAACGGCGTACTTGACCACTGCATTCTCCTCCCGGTCAGGCTGACACTTTCAGAAACCTACTACGTTGAAGGCTTGGCTCATGAATATTTATTACGTGACGAGACGCTTCGGCCAGTAGCACGAAATTATTTGCTGAACTTGACTTATGAATATCAATGACGTAACGAGACGTAGAGCAAAATGATTTGCTAAAAGGCAGACGTTGGAGAGACGGCTAACAATTTACAAATGAAAAACTTCGCTCATGAATATTAATTAGGGAATTTGGCTGGACGCATTGAAGCGTCGTCGCCCTTGCGTCATTAATATTCATAAACCTTACCCATAGTAGGATTCGTATTTTGTCATGAGAGCGGGCGAAGGAGTGGTTTCATTTTTACTTTATAATGAGACAATGGTTCAAGCGAGGAATGAGTGTGTCAGCACACAGCCATTCTTTAATACAGAATACAACTGGTTGGACAAGTTTAATTACCTGTTTTCTCTAGATGGGACTGGTGATGCAGCTCCTCTCTGCTGCTGTGAGGGAGACAGAATGCTAAACTGCTGACCTCAGTGTTGTAAGAGAAATAGTGTTTCGCGATGACACAGGACTTTTCTCTAATACCTCACAGCATGACTACAGAAGAGAAATTTCTATAGCACATTATTCAGATTAATTTTTTCAGTTACATTTACATTTAACATCTTCAGGAAAACAACTCTGAAAATGAAGTAGCCCATTCATTCCAGCTGTGCAGTTTCATTGCTGCTTTCAATGTGACAAAGCCAACTTAATCCAGTTCACTATCACGCAGTGACTCCAGTTAACCTTCCTTTAACTTCACTGAAATTCCATAAGAACAGCATGGAGTGGCTCCAATGGCTTCTTTGTCTTGTATTATGTCACAACCCCCTTTTTAAAGACAAAGATTGGAAAACAAGACAATATAGTTCTTCAGCCATAGCACAATAGGACTTTTTCACATTATGCAAATTGTCGAACAGCGATTAGAATAGTCTAATGTTCATTACATTAATACAGAACACAAGCAGATGGCATTCAGTCTTTGTGCTCCAAGCTGCAATCCTTCAGTGGCTCTAGTTAGATTATACACATGGTAATAGAAAGATACTAATGGATGCATATTTTTTTATCACATTACAGTCCACCAGGCAAATCTCATTCCTCATAATAGAAAAATTAACTAAATTACAGCTTTTAAGGTGAAATCATTTTCGGTAGGTACAGTGTCAGTTTTCTAGAAGGCCTATAGCTATACTTTGGAAAAATAAACATCCCATCAATGAATAAATTGTTACTGCTCTACATGTTTCTCTTTCCTCTGTAAGTCTATATCCATAGACATTGAAGAGTTAAAGCAATATCCAGAGGTGGACACAGTAACAAAGTACATTGCTGAAATGTGTACTTGACTTGAGTACTGTACTTAAGTAGGCTACACTTTTTGAGCATCTGTACTTTACTTGAGTGTTATTTTTTCTGGAAACTTTTTGCTTTAACTTCACTACATTGGAAAGACAAATATCGTACTTTTTACTCCACTACATTTCTGTCAAGGTCCTTGAGTAGAAAGTAGTAACTTCAGTCAGGGGATGATTTTAGTTGCAGGGGTTGCATTTTCGTTGGAAATGAAAGTCAGATTGACGTCAACATCCAACCTGATTTTCATTTTCAACGTTGGGTTTGGTCTTCTAAATGTGAATTTTGTCCTTTGGAGCACACTAGCTTATATATAACACTAACAGTAAGGCTAACATATTCATACTAAAAGCCAAAACACTTTAAATTGGGCACTGTTTGAGGGAACAGCCATTTGGGTGTCCGAAACCATTGTGGACGTTATTGAGTGCACTTACTCAATCTCACATTCAATCCCACTACTGGACCTGTGTTCTAGAAATAAATTTGATATTGATACGAGGGTAGGCAGGCATAGATTCAGAGCCATAATGTACTGTAAGTATTACATACAACAATGCAACAATAATATAACAATGCATTGACATTTACTTTTTACTTTTGATACTTAAGTACTTTTAAAAACGAGTACGTACTTTTACTTAAGTAAAAATCGGTCTTTACCACTTTTACTTGTACACTGTAAAAAGTGAACAGTTGGATCAACTTAAAAAAATTACTTCAATTGGTAACACCTAAAGAAATTAATTTTTCTCAACTTAAATTATCACATTTTTCACGATAAAATGTGATAATTTAAGTTGAGAAAACTTAATTTCTTTAGGTGTTACCAATTGAAGTAATTTTTTAAAGTTGATCCAACTGTTCACTTTTTACAGTGTAATGGAGTCATTTTTGACCAGTAGTATCTGTACTTTCACTCAATAAGGAAGTTGTGTACTTTGTCCACCTCTGGCAATATCCATTTAAACATTTGAAAGAAGTCTCTTCTGTGCCAAGGCTGCATTTATCTGATAAAAAAATACAGTAAAACAGTATTGTGAAATATTATTACAATTTAAATAACTGTTTTCTATGTAACATATTTTAATTATGTATTTCTGTGATGGCAAAGCTGAATTTTCAGCATCATTACTCCAGTGTCACAAGATCCTTAAAGGGATAGTTCACCCAAAAATGAAAATTAGCCCATGAGGGTGAACTGTCCCTTTAAGAAATAATTTTAATATGCTGATTTCAAGAAACTTTTCTTTTTATCATTAATGTTGAAAACAGCTGTGCTGCTTAATAATTTTGTGGAAACCATGATTTATTTTTCAGGATTCTCCGGTGAATAGAAAGTTCTCAAGAACAGAATTTCTTTTAAATATATATTTTTGTTAACAAAGTAAAAGTCTTTGCTGTCTTAAAAAAAAAAAAAAAAAAAAAATCAATTGAATACATCCTTGCTGATTAAAATATTAATTTCTTTAAAAAAAATCTTACTTACCCCAAACTTTTGAACGGTAGTGTACATTTGTGTTCAAGCCACTGTGCATTTTAAAAATGTGATGTAAGATGCTTCATTCATTCATGTGTAAATACTTCTTGTTTATGACCTGATAATTTCTCCTGTTAGCTATTCTCATGTAGAGGACAGGTTCATAGTTAAGCCAGGAGTGTCTAACCTTGTTCATGGTGATCTAGTTTCCATTTTAGATCCAGCTCCAGTCAAACACACCTGCCTGAATCAGCCAATCAAGGACAGAGTTCACTGAAACTACACAGAGCAGATGGATCATTGCTGCGGTTTGGAATCCTGATCTAGTTCTTTATTGCTAAACCAAGACTAAAAAGGTTACGTGACGCTTTATAAAAGAATGACTTAACTTTCTACAATGCTAAAATTAATTTATACTTTGTAATGTCGTTGTTGAACAAAGTACATCAATATTGTTATCTATGATAAGACTATTACAAGGTGATACACACAATTTTACACTTGTTCCGGAGTACTCAGTGCATTTAGTACTTAAACTATAATTGCACTGACAATTAGCATTACCTAATTATCATTACCGTAACATCAGTCATGGACATATATTTGCAAATGTATGTCCATGACTGATGTTACGGTAATGCTAATCGTCAGTGCAATTATCATTACCGTAACATCTATTTGCAAATGTATGTCCATGACTGATGTTACGGTGATGATAATTGCACTGACAATTATCATTACCGTAACATCAGTCATGGACATACATTTGCAAATAGAACTTCTAAATGAGCATGCGCAGAACTATATTAAATGTTATTTTACAGCTCTCTCTTAGCGCCGAGGTCCAGTGTTTTTTTTGGCTATAAGGGCCATCTGACTGTACGTTATTATCCCTATGAAAGCTACAGAAGTGGATGTTCCTTTTACCTGATTTATATTTCTTTCTCAACAGAGCGAGTGCTGTGTTGTTTAACACTGTAGTCAAACTCAGCTTTTTCTTCAAATGATCAATACGCCTTAGGCAGCTCCTGCTCCAGCTCCTAGCTAACACAGCAGCCGCTCAACCAAAAGAATCAGTTGAGTCAGAAGATAACTTGGTTAAGCTTGAAAAGAACATCAGATGACAGCTGAGCTCAGCATTATTTATCCATCCATATCAATATTTAAGTGAAAAAGTAATATCTCAGGCAGCAGTAATGAATGATACACTACTCTGCTGAAGCAAGTTAAGCATAATCTGATGACTTTAAATGTGGCACAGGTATGACGGTAGACACTTACATTAGCAATCAAAGATTTTATATGACCAAACGAAACCCCTTCAGAATGTTAGTGATTCACTCATTATCGAGTTCTCTCTCATTGTGTTAGTTGACAGCAGGAGGCAGGTACAGCCTGAGGAAACACCACAGAGTGCAGAAATTGTGGTTTCTGGAGCGAAGAAAATGATTAAAACTGTGGAGAACACTTCCATTTGGACTAGCCAGAGGGCTCCTGGAGAAGAATGAGGTTGAAGGAAAATGACAGACGAATTACTGCTTTAGAGCTTTACGTGAACATGACTTGTGACTTCACAATTTGAAGTGGCGGATGCACGCTAACGTTGCAAAATCTCATGCTCACGAATGCTGCATTTATTTGATGGGGGGGGGGGGGGGGGGGGATGCAGTTTATACTGTATTTTTTATTTTTTAGAAATAGAGTAAATATATTTGCTGTATTTTTGTAAATATGAAGACAAAAAGTGTCCAGGGTGCTCAGTCAGATGTTTGAAGGTGCTCTTTGGGGTCGGGAATTCAAATAAATGTGGAAAAGAGAATATCCAAGGCACTCTTCTTCAAAATTATTTAAAAAGCCTTTATTTTACTGGCTATTTCATAATAGAAACATTTAAAAACAAAGGGAGAAGCAACCCACGCGTAACGGCGCAAACAGCTTTTTTTTTTTGATAAAAGGATTTTTGATAATATATTTTACTCATATTTATGCTATGTCCTCTGTAGTTATTAAAAAAATGAAAAGACATATAGGCCTAAGCAAAAACAATGTTTGTTTTTTCATTCACCAATCAATTTAGAGGTTTCAGGCTGATTTTTAACCAAACTTTGATGATTCTCAACAACGTTATGAAATATATAATTTTATATACTATTTTACTTTATACAATATGTGTGTAAACATGGCCATAAATGGGTAGTCTCATTCTAAACAATGTCTCCATACATTGTATCTAATTTGCATATGAATGTGTTCTTGGTTCAACATGCATTGAAGGTAATGTAATAATGGGAGTAATAACTTGGCTCCTATAAGAATATATAATTCATTTTCCTATTCACTTGTGTCTCCCCAAAATGCCTGATAAACATGCAAGTCTTGTCCACTAAAAAGGACATAACGTTCTTCTGAGAAGTTTAATGACAAACAACTTGAAAATTAGTCAGATTTAAATGATAATTACCTGTTCCTTGTCATTTTAAAGACCAAGGAACAGGAGTTGTCATAGTCAAACCTCCAAACTTTTAGAATCTCTGAAAATCCCTGAATGCACAGTACATCCATACTTAAAATATAATGTCCTCTACAGAGGACAAAAGTCAGTGCTTGGGTCTTAGGAGCTCTCAGTATTTTTTAGTAGTTAATATTGAGAGCCCAGTTTATTTGACTGACTCGGATGGACATATGAATGCTTTTATGCAAAAACACGTGTTACTTTTCTAAAATACTATGTCTCTCTCGAGCACATAAAAATCCATTTTTGCTTTATTATTGGCCATTTTTTAATGATCTTTTGCAAACACAAGAAAGGGTTCGGCGCTGAGAAATGACAGAAGATGGATTTGAGTAAAAAAAAATAACACTGTATCCTTAGAATTTATTCTAAATATAAACATCAAGGTTTGACATATCCTTTCATACTCTGAAGACAGTTGGAAGACCATTTCAGCTGCACACAACACTTTCTTTTCCAACTCAAGCATGCCAATTCTAACATTAGCAAAGACGTTAAAAAACAACAAAGCAAGAGGAAGAGAGACCAAAGAGATGAAAAGGAACAGAAAAAAAGGCAAAAAAAAAAAAAAAGGTCCAGCCAGACAAGCAGATCCTCAGAACAATCAAACAATCATGATTTGTCAGATCGGAGTTCTTAAGTCTTTATTTATTTGCATAAGCATATCAGTAAGAAAGTATGATAATGTTTCAGTACGTGGAAAGCATCTCGAAGTGCTCCACATCTTAACACAAACTACTATATACAGTCAAAAAGGGAGGTTCCTTTTATGTACAGAAACACTGCTGCACGGCCCATAAACCCTACTTTACACACGCTCTCATGAACTGAGTCCAAGTGGAGCTGCAGCAGAGTAAACTCTATGGCTGGGTAGAGAGAAACAGTGATATAAATCAGTCCACAAAATAGACCTATCTGCACTTCTGCAATCAGCCAGCAAGGGTATTTTGGCACACCGCACTAAAAACCATCGGCTGATCCTCAACAGAGGAAAACAGAATCTGGCACTTCCAATTACCGCCGTAGGACTACGGTAATTTGTGGCAGTGGGTTTCCGATGCTTTTGAAGATTGTCACCTTTGCACTGACGTTCTAGAGCCAAAAGACAGTTTTGCTCGGCTGGCTGACTTGACGTAGTCCCCAGCTGGACCTCTCTGGTTTTGCCCCCTCCCTCCCTGCCGGCACTTCCCTTTAGCCTCGGGCTCCGAGTCACTGAGCTCTGCGTCCGGGCAGTAACCGTCGCTCTCCTGGCACGCTCTGCTGCCCCCTAGCGGCTGCTCAATGGAAACCGGTTTGGAGAATCCGGAGGTCTTGCGTGCGTTCTTCTCAAAGGCCCGAAGGTCCTCAGTTCGTACTAAACTAACAGTGGCCTCCTTGAGAGATCGACTGAAGTGCTCAAGAGAGGTTTTGTGGAATCCACCCGACTGACCCTTCCCTGAAATCTTGTTGCATGTGTCCTTCTCAGTGGGCGTCTGGCAGGAAGTGTCTCTTTGGAGTACGGGCTTGTCCATAATGCCGTTGGATTTCAATGGCCGGGTTTTCTCTGGTTCAACCTTGCCCTTCCCATTGGACGATTGACCGAGGAGGGCGGCATGCAGAGCCAGGGGTTTGCCCGACTGCTTTATGGCCAACGGGGGAGTCCCACCGTCTCGTCGTATGTAGATGGAGGCAGGCAAGAGACCGTTGGCGCGCTCCTCTATCCGCGCCCGTCCGAGATGGAGCTGCGGTTTGCCCAGTCCGATGCCTCCCTCACCAGTGTCATATACATTGCCGCTGTTATCCGGGCACAGGGGTCCATTAACAGATTTGGAGCTGGTTTTGCCATTGCCAAGCGACACTTTGGGCATTTTGAGTTTTAGGGTTATTCTGGGAGGAGGGTGGAACATGTTCTCTAAAGAAGAGGACACTGGAAGCCCTGATAAAAGCAGAAGTCAGGTCAGTCAAAAGACGGGTTATGCAAGATTACAGTTATCTTTAATTCATTGGGTCTATTTGGCTGCATGAATTTAACTTCAACTCCAGTAAATATAGAGGCTAAACATGTAAACAAGTGATTTGCCCACTTATGAAATATAAAATAATTAGAAAATATATTTTCATTTAAGAAAAAAATAAAAATAATTTTTTTTAAATTCAACCAATTCAAACAAAACATTTAATTTCAGAATAAAATAAAAATTACCTGCAGATAACTCTTGGTTAATGAGCTTGACATGTAGATTGAAAATCTGCTCCTGTGCTTTACTCTGGGACAGCTTCAGCTTCTCTCTTCGACTCACCATGTAGCACAAGTTTCTCACCTGACAAAATGACACACACACACACACATAAAGATCATAACATCAACAACTCAACATGATACTGATGGTTTAAGCATGCATATACACTACCATTCAAAAGTTTGGGATCAATAAGATTGGTTTGCAGCCTTTGCGATTTCATAAGCGCAATAAGCCAAATCGGTTTAAGCGTGATTTCATGTTAATTGCGATTAATCGTGCAGCCCTAATATATATATAGCCTTGGTAAGCATAAGAGACTTCTTTCAAAAACATTTTAAAAATCTTACTGACCCCAAACTTTTGAACTGTAGTGTACATAAATCAAATGAACTGTGCATTCATTAATTTTGAGAGAACCACATGTAATAAGATAATGGGTATGTGTACAACAACACTAATAACAGTCTAAACTAAAAGGTCTTTACACGCAAAAAATGAAGAAACATGGATGATACAGGGAAAATTGTTCACAGCAAGAAAAAGACTACTCAGTTGTTGCACATCCTGACCCATGCCTTAAAAAAAAAAAAAAAAAAAAAAATCATCCATTATGACTGGAGTACCCACCCTCTCCAGGTCCTGCCGCAGGTGCATGAACATGCGCATTCGTGTGTGTATGCTGTCCTCCTGTGGCTGCTGCAGGAGGTTCTCTTCATCTTCTTTAGGTGGCAGCAGAGCCTTATTAAAGTTGCTTTTCCTCTTTATCTTCCAGTACTGAAAGATGAAATCCAGCAGGTAGAGTGGCAGTCCAAGGTTTTGGGCCACTTCCTCAGGATGAACGAGGGTGTAGAACTCCTCCTCCAGCTCCTGAAGCTTCTGCGCCCTCAAGCCCAGCTTCTCGGTCTCAGTCGGAGGTTTATGACGGGCCGGACTCAAACCCGCTTCTCCTGCTTTAGGTTTACTGTGCTTCAGGCAGTAGGATTTGAACTTGACCTCATCACCTTCATCCAAGATGGTCTTCATCTCCAGGTTTTGCTCAAAAGCACAAGTGACGTGGAAAGGGATGGTGCAGTTCTTAACCGAACACTGGAAGACGAGAGACAGTGTTAAAAAACGTGGACAGTCTGAAAGATAAATCTAGAACCATTATTTTAATAATTGATTAAATTATTTCTTCATTTAATTCATTTTATTTCGAGCATTTTACAAAAAAAAACAAAAAACATCTTGCTCAATGTTTTTCAAAATGCAAATTGAAGGCTATTAAAAACAACTGAAAGACTGTATGCTACACACTGCGTACAAAAAAGTTAAGATATTTAGGGTACAATATAAACTCCTTACAGATTTTAATTATTTTATTTTATTTAAATAACCTCCAAGAGTTACAGTTCTTATAAAAATATCATGACTTGCCTAATAATTTCAATTAAAATTAGACTAACATTTTGCATCCAAAAAATATTTTTAAATCAAAATTCTATTGCATTCGAGGATGATTCTGTGCTAAATTTCACATATTCAACCAAGCAATAATAATTCACGGTCAACTATATTTTTATAACTTCTTTGCCCTATACAGCATTACCTGTATGCAGGCTCCAGTCTTGAGTTTACAGAGACTGCAGATGAGCGACCAGCGACTGGGAGGAATATGAGACACTTTGGTGATGGGTTCCATCCTCTCCGGGCATGCAATGCTCACCTAAAAACAAACACAAATTCTTAATACTTATTTTCTTTAAAGATCACATAAAATCAAAAGTGGAGTTTTGTGGCTGTTAACTCTAAATCATACACTTAAATAAAACTAACAAATAGGAAATATGCTGACATTATGCTGTTATTATTAAAGAAACAACATTAAGATCATACAAGCATGATAAAAAAGTGATACACAACTTACCTCCGGTATCCAGAGGGCACAGCTTACATGAGCCCATTTAGTGCCCGCCCTGGTGGCCTTCATTGCACCTCCTCTTTTGGGACACAGAAGGCACTGTGGGTTGATACCAAGCACACAAGTTCTGCACAGCCAGTTTCCAACTGGCACTTTCACAATGCCATAGCAGGCCTGCAACAAAATATAAGTGTGATGAAGTTTAGTATAAACTTATCTTTTTCTAGTTCACAATACTTAATACAATCATATACTACAAAAATATTACAAATATGTATTTTATTCTTATATCAGCATCAAAGGCTATACTCAAGTCAAAATATACAATATACAATTAAACTTTTTACAACATTGCAACAGAAACTACATTACATTCAAAAGTTTTGGGTCAGTCATGTTTTTGATCACCAAAGCTATACAGTAAAACTATAATATTGTAAAATATTATTACTGCTTTCTAATTTAATATATTTTAAATTTTAATTTATTCCTATGATAGCGAAGCTGAATTTTCACCATCATTACCCCAGTCTTCAGTGTCACATGATCCTTCAGAAATCATTCTAATATGCTGATTTAGTGCTCAAGAAACATTTTTATTACAATCAATGCTGCTTTTTTTTTTTTCAGGATTCTTTGATGAGTTTAAAAGTTTATTTGAAATCAAGATCTTTTGCAGCATTATAAATGTCTTTACAGTCACTTATGATCAATTTAATGCATTCTTGCTGAATAAAACTATTAATTTCATTAAACAACAACAAAAAGATCATACTGAGCTTAAACTTTTGAACAGTAGTTTATATAATATCTGCAATATTACAAAAAAGTTAATACATTTAAAAAAAAAATCATAACAGGATAGTTAGACAAAAAAAGTATTTTTCTTGACAAAGCATCCTGCAGATGCTTGACAATTTCCTGATGATATCAAAGGTCTCACCTGGTGCACACAAATGTTGCACTTGTCGCAAAAGACCATGTCATTGCCCTCCTCGCTGTCAGGTGAGCGACATACATCACAGATGACGTCCTCATCGTACTCTATTCCCAACCCTTCCTCAGTCTCGATTGCGTGGTTCATGTTGTCATGGCACTGCCTCTCCAGTGCCTCCATCACCCGCTCCATCGTCAGCTCATCCACTGGCCCGTCGCCTAAATGTAACATACAAATCGTACTTTATTCCTTGAACCAAGTCATGACACCAAATCTTACAGGGAAGACACCAGACGAGGCCTTGCTTTTACAGGCATCCCCTCTCTTACCCATCGCCCCAAGCTCTGCATTGAGCTGCTGGAGCCAGTATAGATCCATGTCATCTAGGTCATATCTGCACATAGCCTCCGCTAACTCCTTGATATTGACATAACCCGTCTCCGTAGAGTCCTGACTCCAGCACTGAATATATTTCCTCGGTTTTGTGAAGAGGACCTCCTTTGGCTTCTCTGCTATTATCCTACACACACAAAAAAAGTCATCATGAGATCTTTTTTTTATGGAATATTGCAGTACTTATTATAAATGATTCATCCATGCACACTAGGGTTGTCAAACGTACTGGTACTACAGGTACCAGTCGGTACTATATATACACACATGACACATATATACATATACATATAGTTGATGGTACCAGCATTTCTGCAGCACCGGTAGTACCGAGTTCTAGGTATATTCGCTACTCGCTAATAGACACCGCTTTCAAATGCTCTCGTTCATGTTTGAGTGCTCTATGAGTGTCAAAGGTTTTTATTTACACCGGGTTTTTACAGGTGTTGAGCATTGCAGCCAATCACAATCATATCTCTTGAGCGCGTGAATGCAATGGCCTATCAGAGTTGCTGTCTAGCCTCTTTCGCACACGGTTTTGTTCTGTTTGCATTGACTTCCATAGTATGGAAAAATTACTATGGAAGTCAAAGGGCCAATCCACTGTTTGGTTACCAACATTCTTCAAAATATCTTTTGTGTTCAGCAGAAGAAACAAATTCATATAGGGTTGAAACAACTTGAGTGTGAGTAAATGATGACAGAATTTCATTCACTAACCCATTTTTGGGTGAACTATCCCTTTGTCACATGCAAGATGGTACATGTCCAAAAACCTGTTTTTGCTTGCTTTTATTCAGTGACATACCTCACAGAGGGCTGAGGGATGGTGTCTGGACTGACGAGTACTTGGACTCCTTTTTCCCATTCCTGCTTCCATGTGTCCGCCAACAGGTAATAATCCTCTGAAGTAATATGGTGAGAGTCTGGTAGCTTCATGGCACTGATCAAGTCTTTTCTGAACACCTACAAGGTTGAATTAAGACCAAATATCAACCTGAATGAGTGATATGCCCAATTCTACAATAAAAAAAATTAATTCATAAGTCTGCTGATAAAAATCAAGGGTCTTAAAACAGGTTACGGAATTATTCTTCTGTGTTTACCTCTGCTGGTTTCTTCTGAGCAGAGGCGGGGGTGCCCGGTTTGCTTCCATACTTGTTAGAGGAAAAGGACGTCGAGGGACCTTTATGATACAACAACGGAGTGAGCCAAGGATAAATATATATTTTTGTTCCCTATAAAACTTACACGTAGATTACTAATTTTGTGAGGCTCAGTTTGACTCACTCTCATTGTCTGAACTGTCACTGCTGCTTGAAGCCCTGAGTCGTTTCATCCTGACGTATCCTGCAATGAAAGAGAAGTCCAGCTCAAATGAGTCTTCAACTCAACCATGTTCCACTTAAAACCATTTAAGCACAATGATTTCACCTACACCGAAACAAGAGATGTTTTCACAAAACAGACTGAGAAACTTTTTATGCTGTTGGTCTTGGACTTGATTTTTGATATTCATGGGCATGTTGTTTTCATAATTAGACAGATATTGTGATGTATCATTATAGGATTGTCTAGCAATATATTAGCGCAGAATTGTTGTATTGTGATATTATCGGTATCCTGAGCCGTGTACCCTGTGATTCCCACCCCTAGTAGGAGGAACCCTGATGGTATTACCATGGTATTCTTTTAAGTAACAAATATATTTTAAAAACATGTCACATGAACAATAATTCAGTACCATAATATATATCAATGCCCCATTGAATGAGATTACAATAGAGGGCGGCTTTAATGGTTTTTCTTTCATTGAGCTGTTTTTCACTTACCATAAATTCAAAGAGCATGCTACTGTTTTTCTCTGCTGTGCATCTGCCTCTCGCTCATGCCTGAAAAAAAGAATAAGACATGAGGAAAGAATGCAAAATTACAGTCTAAATGAAAATGTTGGATGGTAAAACAGGCAGTGGAGGTGAACAGGACTGATAGACACCCAGCAAAGCACAGCCTGTACTGCGATTTATTAGGCTCCAATACCTGACTGAGGGGCCTCCTTAAATAAATATTAACCTAGTTTTCTAGGAGCAATTGCAGCCAAACCACACATATGAAACTATGTACAGACACACCTTGAAAGGAAAGCTCATATTAAGCAAGGCAAATTATTTAAAGTAATTATTTAAATAAAAAATATTACAACTTCTGATTAGATTTAAAAAAAACACTTCCTCAAAAAAAAAAAAAAGATGGATTCAGGAAGACAAAGTCAACAGCAAATAGTTATTTTATTACTAACTAGTTGATTCATTTTAGATTTTTTCCCCTCATATATTGTTTTGATATTTTTCAAAAAGCTTTAGCTGTCAGACACTTGGCATAGTAAACCTCTGGGAGAAGTTGCGCCTTAAAAGCTGCTATAGTCATAAAAACGCAGACAGGCGTCTCTGACCATTGTGTAGCGACCTTTGAAAATATTGTGCTATCGTTTGAGTTGGTTATTTCTGTGGTAATGGAGAGGCAGTTGCCAGACAGAGTGGACACTATAAATACCAGACTGGATGAGAACAGTCAAAATGGAATTTGCATATTTAGCAGCAAGTTGTTTTATATAGTGAATTAAAGACATTGTGCTCCCTGAAGGATCACTGCGCAAACAAAACAACAGGAATTTATAGAATTTAGAGTAATTTCAACATCATATCAACCCTAAAACCTACAATAAGAGAGGGAATTTGTGTGACTGTGTTATGTAACAGTTTAGCATTCAGGATGAGACACTGAGACAGTGTCAGCTCTGGCTGTGCACATGCAAGGTCATGAAGTTTTGAAGGAGGCGTGGCTTTGGAGACGCTCTGAAGGGAAGGTGGCATCTCATGCTTTCAAAGCTAGCTTGCTATTGCTAGCCTCTCCGAAACTCCCTAACCTACCTTTAAAGGCCCACTGAAGTGCCTTGGAGCGCGCAGCTTTGTTTGATGCGTTGACGTAATTTCCACTGAAACAGGAAGCTAAGGCGGGACATATTGAATGGCTCCTCCCCTTTTCAAAAAGCCAATAGCGTTTAGTTTACCTCACAGACTGCAAATATTTGACAGCACCATGGAAGTGAATCAGAGTGCTGATGATACGTTGGATTCAAAAGTAGAGGTGTGAATTAATTCTAGCTATTTTATTCTTAAACAACGTACAGTTGGAAAACGGAATAAAACTCGAGCGTTTGAGCAACCAAACACAAACCCATCTCCAAACCATATTGCTCCGTGACGTGTCAACGGTCGCTTTGGCCCGGTGGTTTTTATAGCATGGGGGCGGGACGCTTTAGATTCTAGAGAGCATTTGATTGGACAGAATATGTGATGAGAAGCTGAAGTCCACGGTGATGTCATAAAAAAATCCATGATCCATTTTAGCGGAAGTGAGAGACTGTAAGTTTTGAATGATTAAATCTCCTAAATGCGACTTTTGTCAATGATTTGGAACACACCAGCTTATTCATAACCGTAAGGCTAACGTATGAATAAGCTAAAAACCTTACATTTTGATTTCAGGAGGCCTTTAAGTGTGTGATCAAATAAACTCAGCAGTATATTGAATATTCATTATATATTGAATTTTCCGACCACAGACGTTTGAACAATAGTGTACTTGCTGCTTAGGCTATATAAACAAACTTGATGCGTGTAATTACTATAAAGAGACAACTTCTAGACAACTTTTGACTAAACCAATGGCTTGCGTTTGAGGAGAGGTTGTCTGTTGTTTGCCCCAACAACAGTAGACGCTGGTTTGGAAACAGTCAATAAATGTTATCAATTCTTAACACACTTCACTTGACTAACATAATTCTAGTATGATCCTTATTAATATCATTATCAAGCTGGTGTGGATTACTACTACTGTACTAAACAAGCATTTCTAAATTAGATCAAATATACAAAGCACTTTTTATTGCACTGCAATGTCTCCAGACTAAGTAAACATAAAAGCCAATCAGTGCGCCTCTTCACTGCTCCATGAAGGACTTTTGACGTGGATCTAAAGCCACATTTGTGACAGTAACAGACTAGCTTTCAAACGCAGAGAAGAACATCTGCTTCTGACGCACACACTCCCCCATTCGCACAGTGCGAATGTTCACTATAATGAGACTGAATGGGTGCTTGAGATCTGTGGCTCTGCATTTAGAAAGGACTGAGAGTGGTAAACTGAAACAGTGAGTTTTGAGTTTGTTCTCAAATTTGCAAGGTTTTAAGGCAAACGCGAATTTGGGAGACTATCTAATCTGGGTGGCCTTGCATTGTAGTAGAAAAATGGCAAGAGAAAAATGACACAGTCCTAAAACCAACCCACACTCCTACTGTACAATGATAAAGCACAATGCTCTGCCCAGACAGACCACCCCACACCCCAACACTAACACTAACAAAACAGAGGCTGCTGAGAGCTACTTGACCACCACACTCACCTCACACTGACCTAGTGTGCCAACAAACCGTCCCATTTACTGGCTCTTTTAGAAATGCACTGTTAAAACAATCTTTGAAATTAAATTTGTCTCCTATGTTATGTATCTTCTTAGATTTGCTGTTAATTTTGAGTTGAACTGACCCTTAAGAATAACTATTTTTTAAGTAGTTTTTTTGCTAGGAAACAAAATGTTTTGAACAAATCTTTACTTTCAAGCACTATTTTCCTCCACTTCATGCGTTCCAAGACTGACTGCATCATGAACCAATAGTATTCAAGTGCAGCCGGAGCAATATTTGATGGACCTATATGCCTCTTTACTGAGGAACGAGTTTGAATGACACTGGAAGACACATTTAAATGAAACATTAATAAAATTAACTAGGAAAGGGTTTTTAATCTGTGGTCTGAGGACCCTCAGGGGGCCTTCTTTCACAAGGCTAGTGGGTCTGTGGAAAAGTTAGGAGAAAAATGTGAAGAAAGTTTAAAGAAAAAATATTTTAAAAAAATAATTTTTAAATAAATAAATCACATTTATTTTACATATATTTATAATGTTAATTTTTCAAAAAAATTAATTTGTTCTTTATATATAGATGATAAAATATATAAATGCCTTATACATTTTGGAATGGGGATTCCTCGCATGAAGATGGTCATATTTGGAAGCATCTAAAAGATTGAAAACACCCGAAATAGGGCACCTTGTTTGTGAACAAAAATAACAAATTGGGAGATTTTAGAAGATGGTAGAAGAATTCTAAATTAAAATGATGTGATAATTTTAAAAAGTTTTAAGGTTCCAAAATATTTGTATTTTTAAAGAATTTTTATATAAGAGCCATTTTGGGTTCCCCCAAAAAACTTTCAGTGATCAGCTCTTAAAAGAACCATTTTCTTCAAGCATTTTTTGGGGGCAATATGGTCCCTTGTCTATTAGCAATTTATGAGGCACAGATCACAGAAAACTTTTCAAATCCATTTGATCAACTTGAACATGTTGTGAATCCTGCGTGGGGAAATCCTCCGCCATCACACAAAACCCCCGATCACATGGATTCTTATTGAAATGACTGGAATAACCATAAATGTGACTGCACCTTTAGGGAACATTTTAGAGAAAATTTGAATAATCTAAAGAACTTTTGTGCAATGGAAAGGTTCCATGGATGTTAAATGTTCTCAATGGAACCACAGATGTCAATAAAGAACCTTTACTTTGAAAGAAGTGAAAGATAGTGAAACTATTTATTTAGGCTATTATTCGTGTTGATTTGTCTACAAATTGATAAAAATCAAGCTCAAACGTTGACAACATTGTGGGGAAAAAAACTTTGTTTTCATTTATCAGCATAATTAAGGTTGTTGTAGGTGCCCCTACAATTGACAACAAACCTCTATTATTGAACGATTCTATTATTAACAAATCTTTTAAGTGAAATGATTCAGAAGATTCGACGGAAAACGCAAATTTCCTCCACCTAGTGCCCACTACCTCAACTCGACACCTACTTAAATGCCTATCGTTCATTCTATAATGTTGCATTAACCCTCCACGAGAAGCATAGCATTTCGCGGGAAGCAGTGGGGGGAAACGGAAGCTCGAGGAGGGCATTCCCGCATTCCAATAACGATACTTCCGCTCCAAACTTCTGTTGCATGGCTTCAGAATTAAAACTTAATATTGATTTCGTGTCATTTTTAATTAAAATGTACAGGATGCACGGCATTTCTATACATTTATTCGTTTTATCGGTTGAATCATTCATTGCGCTAATGCAGTAACCTTAGTATGTTCAAGTGTTCTTTACCGAACGAGGAGGAT